>NC_086449.1:764041879-764350807 GCF_028390025.1 Pseudophryne corroboree | reverse complement strand
CAAATACAACAAAAACACGTACGCAAACGACAATGACGGCCGTAAATGTGCCAAAAAAAAATTACTGGCATCGACATCGGAAAACACGACAACCATAAAGTCGACTGCTTCGTAACTTTGCGTATATGGATTCAAAAAGTTGCATGAAAATGCACCCGATACAAAACGAGTTTAAACACTACACAAACCGACTCAAACATGAATATTAGTAAATATTGCCCCAGGCCTTCTCATTTTTGGTCAAAAAGGAAAATTTTAAAAGTGCCCCAATTTCTGTTTTAAACTTTAGGTCCCTAGCCAAAATGAATCACTAGAGTGGCAGAAGTTGATTCTGGTGTATGGTTTTGCAGTGGGAGGTGGAGTCAATTTACAGCATATACAAAATTCCCTAAGCCCTAGACCCTCTATTTTGTTCAAAATAATTAATTTCCAAAAGTACCCCAATTTCTGCTTTAAACTTTAGGTAACTATCCAAAATGCAGTGAAAGAAGTTGATTTTCGTGCATGAATTTCCAATGGGAGGTAAAATCATTTTACAGCATATAAATATTCCTTAAGCCCTCAATATTGGACAAAAATGAAAATTCCAAAAGTGCCCCAATGTCTGCTTTAAACTTTTGGTACCTACCCCAAATGTATGACAGTTGATTCTGATGTATGGATTTCCAATGAGAGACAAAAATATTTTTTGCCCAACATAAAAAATTCTCTAAGTCTCCATTTTGGCTGAAAAAGAAATCTTCAAAACTGATTCAATTTTTGCTTTAAACTTTACGTGGGTACCCATTCAAAATGCATGTTATAGTTGACTGAAGTTGATTCTGATGCCTGGTTTTAGCATAGTACATGACAATGTCTTGGCGGAATATGAAACTTTCCATAAGCCCTGTAAACTCTGTTTTCGCTGAAAATGAAAATGTGTAAACTGATACAATTTCTTTTTAAACTTAAGGTACCCATCCACAATGTATTCCCAGTAGTTGATACTAATTCCTAATTTTAGTTTACTAGCTGATAATATGTTGGCAGTATATGAAAATTTCCATAAACACCAGACTCTCCATTTTGGATGAAAATTAAAATTTCAAAGCTGACCAAAAAATCTGCTTTAAACTTTTAGTACCCATCGAAAATGTATCAACGTGGTGACGGAAGTTGATTCTAGTGCATAGCTTTCAATGGTTGGCAGAAAAGAATTTCCTTAAGACCTGGACCCTCAATTACTGTATGTACAAAAATGTACATTCTAAAATTGCCCCAATTTCTGCTTTACACTTTAGGTTGCATTCCACAATGTATCTCATAGTTGAGAGAAGTAGATTCTGATTCCTGGTTTTAACATAGTAGCTAATAATGTGTTGACGATATACGAACATTTCCATAAGCTCCATAACCTCCATTTTGGCAGATTTTTTTCATTAAACTTTGATAACCCATCCAAAATGTATCCCAGAGTTGACAGAAGCTGATTCTGATGCCTTGTTTTAGTATACAGTGTATTAATGTGTTGGCGATATATGAAAATTTCCATAAGCCTCCAAACCTCCATTTTGGCTTAAAATGAAAATGTAAAAAAAAGCAATTTCTGCTTTAAACTTTAGGGACTTATCGAGAAGATGATTCTGATGCCTGGATTTAGCATAGTAGCTGATGTGTTGTGCCCTGGAACCTCCGTTTTGGCTGCTAATGCCAAAACTGACACAATTGATGCTTTAAAATTTAAAAGTATCCAAGACTTCCGGTTCCGGTGTCTATGTGAGGAGACGCTTCTCACTAGGGCTCTCTGGCACCCCCGGCTACCGGACCTCCTAGAGCCAGCATCCTAACTCTGACAGCGGCGCTTTTGGTCTTAAATTGAAGGGGAACACCCAGGGAGCTATATGGACAAATTTTTGTCCGCCTCTATGCCCCCGAAAGTGCAGCGTAACAAGGCTGAGAAGCGGGTCCCAGAACCCAAGATGGCCGCCGCTCCTCCTCAGCATGTGTCTGTGGCGTCTCCCAGCTGCACCACTACGGCGCCCTTGATATCACTGGAGTCAGCAGATTGCCCAGGTCAGTTAACTGGGTCTCCGGTTACATATACAGATGTGGTCCGCGCGGTGCAGGATGCCATGGGATCTATAATGGAGGCGCATACTGCTAAATGGCAACAGGCTTTGCTGGACGTTAAGTCACAAATCAACAGTTATCTAAGTCAGTGGGGGCCACGGAACAGCGCTTAGGAGAAACTTTTCAAGATGTGTCAGTTTTGAAATCTGATTATACAGCTTTGCAAAAATCACACTATCAGTTGATTACAAAGGTCGATGATTTGGAAAATCGCTCAAGAAGATGTAATTTACGTATCCTCTGTCTTTCTGAGGACATGAAAGGCCCTGCATTATTTACATTTTTACAAACATCGCTCTTTGATTTGCTGGACATTACTGACTCTTGCACTGGGATTGTGATTGAGCGGGCACATAGGTTGGGTCCTCCCCGCACTGCACCTAACAGTCGCCCACGTGTTGTGATTTTCAAGTGCCTCAGCTTTGTGCATAAGGAACTTATATGGACAGCGTCCCGGCGTCACAGGGACTTGCAGTGGGAGGGTTCCCGCATCTCCATATTTCAGGATTACTCGTCTGAAGTGTCCAGAGCTAGGAGAGAATTTTCCCCACTTTGTACCAGGCTAGCCAAAGCAAAAAAGGAACGAATGACTGCATAGGATAGAGTGAATATAAGCACCCTGTTTGTTTATGTAACTAAGCTAGATAGATCTGGTTTTTGTGTTGATATTAGTTGATAGGTCATTGAAGTTTGTCAATCAAATAAGTTATCCAATGAGAAGGGTTTAGGTAGGCGGGTTCTATTAGTTTATTTAAGTGAGGGCTGAGGTAATCTGATTCCTCTTGCCATTTTTGTGATCCCAGGACTGGTAATGTAACTGGTATCACTCTGCAGGGTTATCAATATGATTTAGGTTGTTATTATAGCTTAGGTTGTTATTATAGCTAAGGTTTTTGTTATTCATCTTTAAATTAGTTATTATTGTGGTTTAGCTGGTTTTTATTTAGTTAATTTCATAAGTGTTTAATTTAGTCAAGGCTGTTAATTTTCTTGTCCTGTACTGAGGTAACTTTGTTAGCTTCTATTTACTTAGTATACCTCGCCCCGCCGCAGTGCGCCCCCTCCTGGCTGGCTGGTTGAGGCATCTAAGCCTCTCACTGCAGCCGCTGCCTCTCCGGCGCTGAGAGGAGCACGGCATTACGCTGTGAGGGGAGCCAGGCGGGCAGTCCCCAGCGTCCGTGCTGCTCGGCCAGAGGCAGCGGTGAGCGCTCACCCGCCTCTCTCTCCCTCTGTGCTGTGGGCCTGGCTGTCAGGCATGACGGCCAGCCCCACGAGCACACACTCCGGCCTCCATTAATAGCAAGCAGTGGGTTAGGTGCATCGGCCCCTGCTGCTAAAAGCCCCGCCCCCGTCGCCATGTCAAATAACATGGCGGCCATTAGCCCTCCTCCCACAGCTTCAGGAGCTGGGGGGGGTGGGAGCACGGCTGCAGGGGGCATCATTATTTATCCAGCAGGGCTCCAGGGGAGAGGCAGTATATTAGCCTCTCCCATATCAGGAGCCCAGAATGTTAGGCAGGAAAATATAATAAGGGAGAATTTCAATTCTCCAGGGCCTGCAGTGGCAGGCTCAGATTTGGCAAGGGGATTGCTTAGAATCCCTCCCTCCTCCCCCTCCTTCCTCTCAATTACAAATGCAGGCGGGTGGGGGGTTTTCAGCCCCCGCAGGTTTCATGGTGCCCATATTTCAGCCAAGGGGCTCCACAGAATATAATGCATCTGCATGTGGCAGGGCAGCAGCATTTGTTTAATACTCAAATGCCTCATTTAAGTCAGTTTTACCAACCCTGTGCCGTACTTCAAGTTGTGCAAATTCCCCCCCGGCAGGCAGGCAATCAATATGCACATTGGTTGCAGCCTGCACCTAATCAATTCATGAGCGCTCATCAGATAGGTTTGCCGACCCTGCCCCAAATTCCTCCACCGGCCGGACCCCCATCACCATGGCAGTTGGAGGTGAATATTGCACGTGCGCAATCTCAAGTACGAGCGGCGTCGGTAGTGACCGGCTGGTCAGAAGGGGCCGGTCAAGCAGGAAGTAATGCTGTTTTATTGAGTCCGCAGGTTTTAGCATCTCATACAGCTTCATTGCACACATCAGCAGTAGGCAAGATTCCACTGGACGCAGGAGACGCGGACACGGGGCCTTCTACTTCTGGAACTGGTGAGAAAAATTCAAAAGTTCAGCTTAGCGCAACATTTTTTTTCTCATTCCGACGAATCATCTGATATGTCTAGTTCACTGGAGAATCCGCGCAAATTTATGCGGACATTCATTCAGCATCTTAGAGGGAAGCGTAAAAGTTCAAAGGGAGGGTGTAGCGTAGCGAGCAGCTCGGCTCCTGATGCAACAGGTGATAGCTTACATTGCGCGAATATGGCAATACAGGTTGAGTATCCCATATCCAAATATTCCGAAATACGGAATATTCCGAAATACGGACTTTTTTGAGTGAGAGTGAGATAGTGAAACCTTTGTTTTCTGATGGCTCAATGTACACAAACTTTGTTTAATACACAAAGTTATTAAAAATATTGTATTAAATGACCTTCAGGCTGTGTGTATAAGGTGTATATGAAACATAAGTGAATTGTGTGAATGTACACACACTTTGTTTAGTGCACAAAGTTATAAAAAATATTGGCTAAAATGACCTTCAGGCTGTGTGTATAAGGTGTATATGTAACATAAATGTATTCTGTGCTTAGATTTAGGTCCCATCACCATGATATCTCATTATAGTATGCAATTATTCCAAAATACGGAAAAATCCCATATCCAAAATACCTCTGGTCCCAAGCATTTTGGATAAGGGATACTCAACCTGTACTAAGAGGAGTTAGGTCTAAGGTTAGGGAAAGAATAAAGAAAGGCCGATTTGTAGATATGTTTGCGATTACGCATGACGCTAAAAGAGCGTTGGGCACAGCAAAGGCTGGGGGGGCGGCTGCTGAAGAAGCTAGAAGGAATTATCCTAACTGGCTTGCGGGGATTTATATATTTGGGCTTGCTATATGGAGTCTCGTCCATCAGAAATCATGAATATTCTGAAGTATTTTCACCTGGTACATAATATGTATCTTACGGCGAGGCAAAATGTTTGGAGGCAGTATGATGAGTTATTTAGGAAAAAGCAGGATGGCCAAAAGATTTTAAGTTTGGGGTTTAAGGATGTGGAGGTATGGTTAGAAGTGACTCAAAGCAATAGGCTTCCTATGGAACAGACGGGTAGAAGGCAGCCCTTTCAGGTCAGACCAGGTTTTAACACGGCAGGAGGAGGAAAATGTTACGCGTTTAATAACGCACAATGTAATAGGGGAACCAGGCGTGTATCTTCCTATTGGCCAGGATGGCACTCGCCAGGGGCGCCAGCCATGGGGGGGCGCCATCCAGAGGTGCCACCCGCGGGCAGTAGGTAGATTCACTTTTAGAGGCAGCAGCTATACCCCCACCCCCGTGTAGTTCCTCACCAGCAGGGATGCCCAGTAATGATCACAGTATGCAGCAGCGGCTGCTGGGGGGTGTAGTTTATGTAGAGTTTCTTGTCTGTATTGTGGTGCGGTGCTGGACCCCGGCGCCTATTACAGTGGCTGCTGCTGCTGCATTCTTTGATCATTAATGGACATCCCTGCTGTTGAGGAACTACACGGGGGTGGGGGGGAATAGCTGTCACCTCTAAAAGTGAATCTACCTAAAAGTGCTGCCTTTAATAGTAAAATCAACATGGGGGCATATATGTGTCTGGCACTGAGGGGGCATATGTGTATCTGACACTGTGGGGGCATATGTGTATCTGGCACTGTGGGGATATTTGAGTGTCCGGCACTGTGGGTGCATACGAGTGCGCGGCACTGTGGGGGCATACAAGTGTGTGGCACTGTAGGGGCATATGAGTGTCCGGCACTGTAGGGGCACATGAGTGTCTGGCTCGGTGGGGGCATATGTGTATCTGGCACTGTGGGGGCATATGCGTAACTGGCACTATACTGGGGGACATTATGTGCATCTGACACTATACTGGGGACATTATGTGTAAGGAGAACTACTGTGATTATTGTGTGTAAGGCTGCTAATTGTGTGTGTGCGCATGTGTAGGGGGTGTGATTATATATTTATAGTTTGATATCATTATATAAAATTGTGAGGCCACGCCCACTTTCCCAGAAGCGTGCACGCCTTCCCATATATATATATATATATATATATGGGCACTACTGTGTGGCATAATGTGTTTAAGGGGTACTACTGTGAAGCATAACGTGAATAATGTACATTACTGTGCTGTGTAATGTGAGTAAGGCACACTACTGTTGTGTAATTTGAATTGGGGTACTATTGAGTGGCCACGCCCCTTTTTGGCACACGTGCCTTCCTTATTTCAAATATGGGGTGGGGCACCAGTACTTTACTTTGCCAGGGGCGCTCGGACCCCTAAATACACCCCTGAGGGGAACATTGTGTCGATATAGGCACGTCTGTATGCTGTGTGGAGGAAATCACCCAGCAAAGGACTGCAACAGACCCGCAGTTCAGTCAGCGGGTAGGGGTGAGCAGGGAACCGGTCCTAGATAAAGCGGAGTCACCAGTGAATTTAGAAGTTTTAGAACGATGGTTAGGCTGCTATCCTCTTAGGGAGGAGGCAGCATTTTTATTACAAGGTTTTAAATTCAGTTTCAATCTACCTGTAGTTAGGCCGGTTATAGTTTTGGCCAGAGAAACCTAAAGTCAGCTACAGATTTTCCAGGGATAGTAAGAATGAAGATTGCAGCTGAAGTTGTTTTAGGGCGTATGTGTGGCCCTTTTGAAAGTCCACCTCTAGCTGAATTTTGCGTTTCTCCATTGGGGGTAGTTCCAAAGAAAGAGCCAGGAAGATGTAGGATAATTGAGTACCTTTCCTACCCGGAAGGGGGCTCAATAAACGAGGCTCTTGACCCCTCTTTGTATAGCGTAAAATATCAGTCTTTTTGAAGAAGCTGTGGCTATGGTTAAAGGTTTTAGTTCGGGAGCGTTGTTAGCAAAAGTGGGTATAGAATCAGCCTTTAGACTGTTACCGCTGCACCCTGATTCGTTTTAGTTTATGGGTTTCAAGATGGATGGTCAATTTTATGTAGATAGGTGTTGCCTATGGGCTGTTCAGTTTCGTGTTTCTTATTTTGAAGGTTTTAGTTCATTTCTACAGTGGTATGTGCGGGCAGGCACCGGTCAGTTGGGAGTCACCCATTATGTGGATGGCTTCTTGCTGGCAGGTCCTGCGGGTAGCTCAGTGCGCCAGGAATTTTTTTTTTTTAGTTCAAGCGCTTTTTTCGGTTATGGGTGTACCGATAGCTAAAGACAAAACGGGTGGTCTTCTGTTTGCCGGCGGTCGGGCTCCCGGCGCTCAGTATACCGGCGCCGGGAGCCCGACAGCCGGAATACCGACAATTATTTTCCCTCGTGGGGGTCCACGACCCCCATAGAGGGAGAATAAAATAGTGTGGCGCGCGTAGCGCGCCACCGTGCCCGTAGCGTGGCGAGCGCAGCGAGCCCGCAAGGGGCTCATTTGCGCTTGCCAAGCTGTCGGTAAGCCGGCGGTCGGGCTCCCGGCGCCGGGATGCTGGTCGCCGGGAGCCCGACCGCCGGCCAGCCGTAGTGAACCCGACAAAACAGAGGGGCCTGTGACCCGTTTATCTTATCTGGGCATAGAAATTGATACTGAGGCAGGCCTTTGTAGATTGCCAGCGGAGAAAGTGAATAATTTAAGGATCTTGTTAGAAAATTTTATTGCAGTAACATTTTTGAGTGAGTTCAATGGTGTACGCATTTGGTTGCATGAAGAAATGAGTAATCGTGAGCTGCAGTTTTTCACAGATGCATCAGAGTCGTTAGGTTTCGGTGCTTATTTTGAAGGGGAATGGTGCGCCGAAGTTTGGCCTGAGGAATGGCGCACAAGGAAGTTTACTGACAGTATGCTTTTGCTTGAGCTTTTTCCAATAATTGTCGCAATTGAGATATGGGGTTTTAGGCTTAGGAATCAGAGGATTTTATTCTGGTGTGATAATTTAAGGGTGGTTCAAGCGATTAATATTCAAAAATCTTCGTGTTCACACGCTTTGAGGTTACTACGGCATTTGACCGTTAGGTTTTTACAGTTGAATATAGATTTGAATGCTAGGCATGTCCCTGGGGTTGAGAACGGGATAGCGGATGCTTTATCTCGTTTTCAATGGGATAGATTTAGAGCATTAGCCCCAGCAGCAAAAATGGAAGGTTTATCATGTCCCGAATTTGTATGGCAGATCATCAAACCGGCATGAAAGCTTTAGCATTGAAGGCGTTGGCCCCGGGAACTTTGAGATCGTATTCTGCAGCTTGGGAGGATTGGCAGGCGTATTTGAATTCTGGAGGTAGGGGTAAGAGTATCCACGATGCTATATTAGAATTTGTATGGTTATGGCATGAGAGGGGTCGTTATAAAGCAGCGATGTTGGGTGCTTTAGCAGGAATTTCATATTTTTTGCGTTTGGAAGGGTTGTCAGACCCAACTAAATCTTTTATTTTATCAAAGGCTTTGAGGGGTTGGGCTAAGAAGCAAGCAGGTGTAAGTGGCGCACGTAGACCAATGGACATTGAGTTATTGAAAGAGTTAATTATCGCGGTTTCTGGTATTGCATTAGGGGAATTTGAGGTCTCCCTTTTTTAGTTTAGCATTTGCTATAGCTTTTTTGCGGCGCTGTTAGATTAGGTGAGATAGCGGCAAAAAGCAAAAGTTCAGTGGATTCAGGCATGTTGTTAAATAATGTAGTGTTGAAGGATAATAAGCTGCTTATTAAAATACACCATTCCAAAACGGATCAACTAGCGAGAGGTAAATGGATTTCTTTTCCTATGCATAAGGAGCCGAGCATTTGCCCAGTAAGATTAGCAGAGGCTTATTGTCAGTTTCGTCCAAAAGTGGGGGGAACAATGGTTGGGTCATAAGGATCTTAATCCTTTATCCAAATTTCAATGCACAAGTGTCTTCAATATGTGTTTGATAGCGTTGGACCTTCCGCTGGAGAGTTATGGGACCCATTCTTTTAGGATAGGTGCAGCAACTTGCGCAGCATCGACAGGTTCTTCCAGCGAGGATATTAAAAGGTTAGGGCGCTGGAAGTCGGATGTTTATAAGGGATATATTAGGAGTGATAAGTTGCATTAGTGGTAGGCGTCCTGCGAGTTTGTTGTTTCGGAATCCCAGGGCCATAAGCCACCCGCCGTTAAAGGGGGATTGGAGTTCTTTTCACCTTTTTCCTCACAACATTTTTGAGGTTTGGTGTTGTTCACCTCCATCTGGGTCGCCTAAACAACTAAATTTTCATCCTTCCCTGTTTCTCTTTAGCAGTTTCGTTAAAGATTATAGTAATATTGAATAAAATGTTCTTTGTTTTGTTGTTTTTTCTACAGGTTTTTGTTTGACATTATCAAGCCGGGTGTGGATTGTGTGTTACTCATATATTTATTGGGCCAGTAGGCACAGGATGTACAAGTTGTTCCCTTTTGAAGTGAGGTGGCTAGGTTTAAGGGGAATGAGATGGAACAACCTATTAAGTGTGCTCTGGAACTTCGAAAAAAAATGGGGTGTCCCTGATTGTTTGGTGATACATTTAGGTGGCAATGATCTGGGTACATTTAAAGGTATAGAACTTATTAATGCCATAAAAAAGGATTTTCAGATAATCACAGAGCATTGGCCTTTGGTTAAGGTGGTATGGTCAAAAGTGGTACCGTGTAGATTTTGGAGGGGCACCCAAGAGGGAGCGGCTTTAGATAAAGTAAGAAGGAAACTCAGTGCCCAACCTCCAGATATGTCATTAGGTTAGGTGGAAAAGTTGTTAAACACCCAGATTTGCGTTACGAGTAGGAATATTTATATAGGTTGGATGGAGTGCATTTATCTGAGAGTGGTTTGGAGTTATTTGTCACAGCCTTATTGAGGTGTTGAAAGGAGGTTTGAGGTTTTAGGTTGTGGTGGCGGTTTTCGTAGTCTAGAGCCTCCGAATTTGGCGGAAAGCAGTGCTATTCGGCGGCTTAATTTAGCGCAGCAGAGCTTGGCTAGCATTTCCCCTTTGAGAAAAGGCGAGTCGGTCACTACCTCAGGGGAGGACCAGGTCACCATCTTATGGAGGGACCAGCACTGTGCTAATTAAGGGGAGATGGTTCTACCCAGGACGGATTGCGCAAGGGGCGGAAACTCCGCCCCATTTGTTTAAAAATTAAAGTTTTAAGCCATGGCCGAGTTGACACTGCTTTTTCGCCACCGGTGAATAATATTTTCAATTCTGATTAGAATTTATTAAATCTGGCTGTGACCTCCATTTTTTCCAATTTATACAGTTGTCTGTGTCATTATTTCTAGGTTTATTGGTTCTAGTTTGTGTAATAAATAAAACATATGGGTGACTTAAAAGGAACGAAAGACTGCATAGGATAGAGTGAATATAAGCACCCTGTTTGTTTATGTAACTAAGCTAGATAGATCTGGTTTTTGTGTTGATATTAGTTGATAGGTCATTGAAGTTTGTCAATCAAATAAGTTATCCAATGAGAAGGGTTTAGGTAGGCGGGTTCTATTAGTTTATTTAAGTGAGGGCTGAGGTAATCTGATTCCTCTTGCCATTTTTGTGATCCCACCAACCCACCCGGCAATTTTAACTTCGGTATAAAAATTAAAAGTTTTGGTTTTCTTTTTTGAAACTTTACGTTGGAATAATGAGTTATTATTATTCCAGCAAGTGCGAGGCGCAGCGGGCGGAAAGCAGTGCTATTCGGCGGCTTAATTTAGCGCAGCAGAGCTTGGCTAGCATTTCCCCTTTGAGAAAAGGCGAGTCGGTCACTACCTCAGGGGAGGACCAGGTCACCATCTTATGGAGGGACCAGCACTGTGCTAATTAAGGGGAGATGGTTCTACCCAGGACGGATTGCGCAAGGGGCGGAAACTCCGCCCCATTTGTTTAAAAATTAAAGTTTTAAGCCATGGCCGAGTTGACACTGCTTTTTCGCCACCGGTGAATAATATTTTCAATTCTGATTAGAATTTATTAAATCTGGCTGTGACCTCCATTTTTTCCAATTTATACAGTTGTCTGTGTCATTATTTCTAGGTTTATTGGTTCTAGTTTGTGTAATAAATAAAACATATGGGTGACTTAAAAGGAACGAAAGACTGCATAGGATAGAGTGAATATAAGCACCCTGTTTGTTTATGTAACTAAGCTAGATAGATCTGGTTTTTGTGTTGATATTAGTTGATAGGTCATTGAAGTTTGTCAATCAAATAAGTTATCCAATGAGAAGGGTTTAGGTAGGCGGGTTCTATTAGTTTATTTAAGTGAGGGCTGAGGTAATCTGATTCCTCTTGCCATTTTTGTGATCCCACCAACCCACCCGGCAATTTTAACTTCGGTATAAAAATAAGTTGTCTGTGTCATTATTTCTAGGTTTATTGGTTCTAGTTTGTGTAATAAATAAAACATATGGGTGACTTATAGGAAATTTGCACTACTGTTTCCAGCACGCCTCCGCTTATTTGACGGTTCTTCTTTCAAGGACTTCTCCACTGTGGCGGATGCGGAAGGATACCTCCTGGAGTCCTCTGGGGAGGATCTGTATGCTACACATGCTGCTTGCTCTCCTACCCATGATTTATAGCTCTTGCACTGCAAATATTTGCTGACATTTAATCTCTCCTATTGTCATTCTCAATGCTAACTATTTTTTGTCTCTCATAAATGTCTGATTGAGGTTAAAGCTGCTATATTATGTTTTTCATATTCCTTATGGGTCTGCTTTCCGTTTTATCTACCTCTCTGTAAAATACTATAGCCGGCCCTGTTGGAATCTCTGCTGTTAGAAGTACTTTACTCATTACCTTACTGGGTGTTGTATCACTCAGCTCACCATACTATAGGCTTCGCGCCCATATATTAAATCACTGCACTGCTGCTAGCTTGCAGTGTACTGCTACTTTAGGATGGTTTACTTTATTGTTTTCACTGTATTATTTTCTTTTATAGCCGGGGGATGCCTAGTGCACCCCATATTGTTACTCTTCTGATTTGTACATGGAATAGTTGCTGTGTACAACTTTGATACCGGTTGTTGTTGTTGTTGTTGTTGTTATACGCCTATGGTGTAGGAATGTGTGTCCGTTTCTGGTCCTGCATTCCTATGTGGTTTTTGCGTTTGTATTTGTTTACCCCCCCTCTCCCCTCCTTCCTTCTTTCTCCCATCTTCTCCTCTCTACTGTATCCTGTGTGGTGCATCTCCATGGTATCTCATCTCGATCCTACTCTTATTTCAAATAGACTAAGGGTTTCAGACCAACATGTCCGTCCTCCAATTAAGTCATTATGACGAGTTTAAAATTAGGCACATTTAATGTCGGGGGCTTCCATTCCCCCATCAAACGAAAGAAGATTTTAATATACCTCAACAAACTGCATTTAGATGTGGTTTACTTGCAAGAAACACACTTGCTCCCTCCTGAGGTTGAAAAGTTAAATGCATTACGCTGGAAAGTATTGGTTTCGGCACCCTATTCCTCCAAGGCTAGGGGTGTTGTTATTTTAGTTAGACAAGCTATTGCCACTACCTTACATTCCTCCAGCACTGATCCTCAAGGCAGATATGCTATTGCTGATGTAACGTTAGACCAGACCAGATTGATTTTATGCAACATATACGCCCCTAATGTGTATTCTAGTGTTTTCTTTTTACGTATAATCACTAAGCTACATGCCTTTGGTACTGTCCCGCTACTGCTAGGAGGGGATTTTAATATTGCATCTTCTCACATGCTTGATAGATCCACATCCCGATTGACTCAGAAACAAGCCCCAAAGATAGGTATCCCATACATTCAACAACATTTACATGTGATTGATGCCTGGAGGGCGTCTCATCCTGTGGAAAGAGACTATACCTGTCTCTCAGCAGCACATGGTTCCCTTTCCAGGTTAGATTATTTGTTAATTTCTGAGTCCCTCTTTACTAGGATTATTGACACCTCTATTGAACCTATCTGTCTTTCAGATCACGCAGTCACATGGCTCAGTTTCTCTTTGCAGCACGACAGGGGTCCCTATAGGCAATGGAGATTCCCATCACATTTAGCTAACTCAACAACCTTCCGCTCTGCTTTAGAAGCTTCCTGGAGCAATTATAAATGTAACAATGGGGATTGTGAACTAGACTCTCCCCTACTATTTTGGCAAGCATTCAAACCTGTTATACGTGGAGATATTTTTTCTTTTTGTGCACATAGAGAAAAATCTCAGCGTGCGGTTTATATTTAGCTGCAAACCGCTCTGTCGGATGCATATAATATGTTTCTTACCGCTCCTACTTCTGCTCATAAAGATAAATATCTCAAGTAAAATAGCGTTTGACACTATGCTTTCAGAATGTGAATCTAAATACTCTTTTTACTCCAGTTGTAAATTCCATCGTTACGGTAATCGAGCTAGCAAAATGCTGTCCAGTTTACTGCGAGGGCAACGGCCTCCTACGGTTGTTAAAGCCTTGCGAACAACTGAGGGAGACCTGGTTAGGAAGGGGAAGGAGATTTCTGCTGTCCTTCATTCTTTTTACACGGCATTATATTCCCCTCAACTCACAGATGAACCAAATAGGGCTGATTTTTGGAAGGACGTCACATTACCTCTTATCTCCTCTGCCCAGGCGGATTCTTTAATCGCACCCATTACCATTGAGGAACTTAGACAGGCTATAAGTCATCTTAAGACGGGGAAAGCCCCTGGCCCTGATGGTCTCTCCAACGATTTTTATAAAATCCTAGGCCCTAAATTAGAGGACTCCTTACATCTGGTTTTTAACTCCCTTCTTACTGGAGCTATGCTGCCTCTTTATTTCAATACTGCTTTGCTGACAGTTTTGAGTAAACCGGGCAGAGACCCAGAACTCCCTGGCTCTTATAGACCTATATCGCTTTTAAATACTGACTATAAGTTATTTTCCAAAATTTTAGCGGATAGACTGAAACTTATTTTGCCATTTATCATTCATGACGACCAGTCTGGGTTTATTGCTGGTCGTCATTCAGTTGTCAATGTCCGTAAGGTCCTTGCCACTATGCAATGGTTGGAGTCGTCTGGGGCGACGGATCACTATGCGATCCTTTCTCTTGATGCCGAGAAGGCCTTTGACCTTGTGTCTTGGAAACATCTATTTGATGTCATGGGTAGGTTCGGTGTCCCAGACGGCTTCATCTCAGTTTTAAAATGCCTCTATCACAACTCCTCATCACACATTTTAAGCAATAATTATCTTTCACCTCCTTTCCCAATCTTGCAGGGCACGAGACAGTGTTGTAAAGAGAGGATTGAGTATCCCGCACAGAACATAAAATAGGTAAATGAAATTATTTTTGAACCAGCTTGTGCATGAATTATCTCACATTAATTTAGTATCAACGCCGGAGGTGCTCCACGGGACTGAATATCACATACTCAAAAAAAAAAAAGGAAACCCAGAAATGATTCCCAGAAGAAAAAAATCCCTTTGTGGAGCACTCTTTTATGTATATAATTAGTAATTTAATAAAACATAACTTTTATTCACTCTTGTTAAAAGACTAACTAAACATGGACATACAATACAAATACAATAATCATGTATATTATATGCTCACCAAATAATAATGGTAGTGGTGGTATTATAAAGCATTAAATAAATAAATACATGTAACACATCAATACACCAGAATAAAACTTTAAGTGTTAGTTCATAGTCATCTCCAGCTAATGGTACCCTTAAATCAATTCTTAATAGGTTGCTGTTATTTCAAAACATTCCATGTAGTTCATTCATTGGCAATCAATTTTGGATAACATGCATTAAATCATAAGCAATGTGCCACAGGTGCTAAAATTGAACATGATACCATAATTTGCATACAACCTCATAAGTGAGTTATAGCTCATGCTCCCTGTGAGCAGAAGAGATTATCATCCTCTGCATATGGATCTAGGAGTTATCCTGCAAATTACCCAGAAAGCCAAATATTCACAATAATAGTTAATTCTTATAACAGTTACTATTGTAGCATGACTTCGGAATGATGGTGTAAATTATAAACCATGATGTGGCAAACATGCCCTATCCCTTATATAGGTGTCAGGTATTAATTTCAATGCACTAGATTGGATAGATAGAGACAGCGTGAGAATATGCCGCCCCTTCTGCTTCCGCTGTCTTCCGTGAGTGGACGGGGGTGAAAGCGGGACAAGCAAACGCTGATCACGAAACGGGAGATACAGTGATAGGCCCTTTCTCCTCCGTTTGCGGTGTTAGATGGCCATGATTACACTAGGCATCGCAGTGACCAAATTCGCCACTGGGAGGAGGGCAGACACCGAAAATTAAAAAATAGAAAAAAATATAGGTACAGATCATATAGACATATACTGTAATAATTATGATCAAGTAGAATTTAATCCAAGAAAACAGCACTGTAGGTATCGTAACTGTATCCCTGAGAGTGATCTTTATTACTATGTAAAAATACACTGAAAAAACAAATACATGAACTGTCTCATATATCGTTGTGCACATAAGTTAAATTGTTTATAAGCAACACAGTATCCCTGGCATAAGTGGATTCAAAAAGTATCCAATAGATTAGGAGATAGGGACATTTAGGGGTTCTCATCCCAAGACAACTTTCTCTGCTCTACTCAGTTAATTTCAAACCAATTTTGCTCTCTATTCAAAAATCTATAACTAATTGGATGAGGCTACCATTATCTATGTCAGGCAGGATAACTGTTATTAAAAGTATCCTTTTCCCAAAACTTTCTTATCTCCTGCAAATGCTCCCTTTGATGCTGTCTATTAAGGATGCCTCCTCCCTTAGAAAACTGTTTTCCACTTTTATTTGGAATGAGAAGAAGGCACGTATATCCTACATGAAATTGATATTACCTAAGTCTCTGGGGGGCTTTAGTCTTCCATATGCGACGGTTTTCTCACAGGCTGCTCTATTTAGACATGTTATAGATTGGTTTCTCCAACAATCACTTTTCTCCAACTACACCTTAGAAAAGGCCCTATTCCATCCCTACTCACCTAGTGCACTCATACATATCCCTTTGAAACAACTTCCCCCGGGCATACTCTCAAATATTCGTTTCACATACACTTATAAGGCTTGGCGCACTATCAACAATAAACTAAACAGAAATTTCACATATTCCCCGTATATCACGTTTTGGGGTAACCCTGCCTTCCCCTCTGGTTTGGATAATTTTACTTATGTACAATGGAGAGACAGAGGTATATCTGCTATTAAAGATGTGTTCGATCCTGGAGGCAAATTGCGCCCATTTGCTTATTTTCAAGAAACGTGGCAGATAGGCCATAAGTGCTTTTTCATGTATCTTCAAATTAGACATTTCATCCAAACTAGACCTAAAGCTCTGGAGGAGGGCAGTGATGTAGATCAAATAATGGCTGTTATATCCTTTATATCATCTAAACCATACAAATTGAGGTATCTGCATCCTTACCTAATTGTGCCCACTGCTCATAAAGCTTGGGCACGTTCAGTGGATTCATGGTCTGCTGACATACCTTTGATTCAGTCTCAAGAGGACTAACTTTCCCCGATAGCGACCTCCATAAAATTTCTTACCTCAGCAGCTTTACAAGAGGTGCATCTTAAAGTAGTAAATAGAGCCTTCATTTCCCAATCCCAGAGGAAATATATGGTTCCTAACGAATCAGGTCAGTGCCCTAAATGCCATGCACAATTTGCTACCTTTTTCCACAATTTTTGGAGTTGTGGAAAGGTGCTACGTTTTTGGAATAAGGTTATACTATTCATTAATACTGTCTTCTCTCTACAATTGAGCAGGCTTCCTGGACCTTGTTTGCTACTTAATTTTGCAGGTTGGGATCTTGGACCTAACTCAAAGCATATTAGGCCTGTAATTATTGTTATTCTCACACTGGCGAAAAAAGCCCTGCTGAATCATTGGATTTCATCTGCCCCTCCTATGCTTTTAGAAGTCAAACAGTTGATTCTGCAGGTTTTATATTATGAACGACATTGTGCATTTCCTGATATTGAAAGGGGAGTGATCCGTTTTTATAATAAGTGGGAAATATATATTGAACATCTTCCCCATGTGGAGCAATTGAGAATACAGAAGATCTTTGAATCTACTAGTTGGTATTACCTGAAACAACTGTCATAACCAATGTTTTATCTGTTTCCACATTGATATGTTCTCAGTGATTTTATGCTCTGAGATGTGTCCATGTGATGCTCTTCTTTGCCTCCCCTCCCCCCCTAGCACTTTCTTCTTGTCTACGTGTATTCTCCCATCCCTGTTGTGCTACCCTTTGCCATCCCCACCCCTTCCCCCTCCCCACCTTTTTATTGTTACACATTTTGTTGTTATCTGACTGTTCTCTCTGTTTGTATTCAGATTGTATTCCAAAAATATTTTTTTTGGGTGTATAGAGACATGATGTAATGTGTTACCGTAACTTCCATATTGGGACTCGTGGTCTTGACCATCGCTTATCATGACTGCTGAATTTTTCTGCACCTTATTTTTTCATATGAGCCTGTTTACATAATGATCTTGCTGTTGTATTGCATCTTTGTCTCCTCCTTATGCACTTAATAAAAATTGTTTATACAAAAAAAAAAGGATCCAAAATGTATTCCAGAGTTGACAGAAGTTGATTCTGATGCCTAATTTTAGTATTCTAGCTGATCGTTTGCTAGCTGTATATGAAAATTTCCATAAGCCCCGGACCATCTGTTTTGTCTGAAAATGAAAAATGTAAACGTGATCCAATTTTTTCTTGAAATATCAGACACCATCCAAAATGTATCAGTACAGTGATGGAAATTGATTGATGCATAGTTTTCCAGTGGGAGATGGAATCATTTTTTAGCATATGAAATATTCCCTAAGACTGAAACCCTTAATTTGGGCAAAAATGAAATTTACAAAAGTGCACAAATTACTGCTTTTAACTTTATAGGTACCTATGCAAAAGGTATCACTGCAGTGACTGAAGTTGGTTCTGTTGCATGGATTTCTAGTAAGAGACTGAAGTGTATTTTGCTCCACATTAAAAATTCCCTAATCTTCGGATTCTCAATTTTGCCAAACATGAAAATTCCAAAATTGCATACATTTCTGCTTTAAATGTATCCCAGAGTTGACAGAAGTAGTTTCCGATTTCTGATTTTAGTATACCTTCAGATACTGTAATGTGATGACGGTATATGAAAAATTCCATAAGCACTGCACCTTCCATTTTGGCTGAAAATTAAAATTTCAAACTTACCCAATTTCTGCTTTAAACTTTAGGTACCTATTCAAAATGCAACCCAGATATGACAGAATTTGATTCTGGTTCCTGGTTTTTAAAGGGCAGATGGAACTGATTTGGCAGGGCATGAACATTTTGCTAAGCTCTTGACCCTCAATTGTGGCCAAAAATTAACATTTTCTAAAGTACACCAAGTTCTGCTTTAAAATGTAGGTACAGTACCTATCCAAAATGTGTTACTGCACTGATAAAAGTTGATTATGGTATCTGGATTTCCAGTGGGAGTTTGGAAAGATTTGTTAGCACATGAAAATTTTCCTAAGCCCTCAATTTTGACCAAAAATAAAATTCCCAAATTTCTGCTTTAAACCTTAGGTACCTATAAGTTCTGGTGGGCTGGTGCATGAGTTTCAGTAATGATAATGATTAGTAGCACTAATGATCTTCCTCTGATTGGATGTTTGCAGATTCAGCCGACAATGCTCTCTAGCTAGTACGGTAGGAAATCTCTATCTATCTATCTATCTATCTATCTATCTATCTATCTATCTATCTATCTATCTATCTGTCTGTCTATCTATCTATCTATCTAACTATCTATCTGTCTATATATATATATACCAAACAGAACACCCTGCACTCTCTTAAGCAGCTTCATTCACCTAAATTCTTTAATATACATCTAAATAAACAATGGGGTTTTGGTTTATGAATTGTACAATGCATGTAAGCTTGCGGCCCACTCCACGGGACCCCATTTCACCGCAAGTCCTACTCTATCACAAACTTACACATAGATTTTATAGAAACCTGGCAACTGCTGTCTCATAGAGGAAAATGTGCTTATCTGGTTTAAAGCTTACCTGCCACACTTATGGCTTTTGAAAGGTAAGACAGTCACCAACACAAATAACACAACTACACAAGTGTGCTTACCTGGTTTATAGCTCACCTGCCAACAGACTACTGGATTTCAAAGTGAGACAGTCACCAACAAACCAAAATAGCAGCTGATCCAGGTTAAAGGTAAATGAGCTTAGGAGTGCATGAGAGAGAGATATGGTCACAAATGGGCCAATTAAAAATTAACCCTGTTATACAAACAAACACGAGGAACCACTGCACTTGCCATTCCCAGGGGTTGGGGTGCGGTGGGCTGTGACCACCGAACTCAAATATACCAAACAGAAAACCCTGCACTCTCCTAAGCAGCTTCATTCACCTAAATGCTTTAATATACATCTAAATAAACAATGGGGTTTTGGTTTATGAATTGTACAATGCATGTAAGCTTGCGGCCCACTCCACGGGACACCATTATATATATGCAAAAGCCCTCACTCATTCACTCATCACTAATTCTCTTAGTTCCTGATATGTTAGGAATGTGAACATAAGTATTCTGCAGGTGGGAAATAGGAAAACTACATAATAGGAATTTTAATAAACCTCCCCTAAGGGGATGAAAAGGGGGTTGACATGATGACATCACTACCGATGCGTGGCTTGCATTGCGTGAACGATACAGGAGTGGGCAAGCATGATTTTTGTCAGGGGTGCTACATCCTGAAGGGCGCTGCCGCACCAGTGCGCCGCCTGACCCTCCAAGCTCCCACATACTGCCCTGCCGCACGGCATCTGGTGCACCTGACGTCATCGCGCACCGCACGGCATTGTGGGAGCGGACGCAGACGCTAGAGGTCCTAATTGACCTCTAGTGTCTGTGCAGCGCTATGGGAGAGATGTCATGACGTCTCCCCCATAGATTCGAGGAGCGGCAGCAGAGACAGCAGCAGCAGTCAGGAAGCAGGAGCAGGACTGGTGAGTATTGTTTTTTTTTTTATAATTATGATTTTTTTTATAAGCGGCGCTACTAGGGACTTAACTACAGGGGAACAGCTACAGGGGGCAAAACTCTACAGGGGGCACAGCCACAGGGTGCAAAACTACAGGGGGCACAACTCTACTGGGGGCACAGCTACAGGGGGCAAAACTCTACAGGGGGCACAGCTAAAGGGGCAAAACTCTACAGGGTGCACAACTCTACTGGTGGTACAGCTACAGGGGGAAAAACTACAGGGTGCACAAGTCTACTGGGGGTATAGCTACAGGGGGCAAAACTACAGGGGGCACAACTCTACTGGGGGTACAGCTACAGGGGGCAAAACTCTACAGGGTGCACACCTCTACTGGGGGCACAACTAAAGGGGGCATAACTGTGGCCATGCCCCTTCCCTATGAAGCCACTCCCCTGTTTTTTGACACGTGCCTACGGCGCGCACTAACCCTGTTTTGCCTTTCGGGGAGGGGGCGACAAAGAAAATTTTCGCCCTGGGCACCACAAGGACTCGAACCGGTCCTGGAATGATAACGCCCAAAATTTTGGATTGCACTTCCAGTGGGTAGAATTTAACAGACTACAAAAGCAGTCCTGCCACTTTTTACCATATCTGCTATGGGTGCTCCTCAGTTAACGCCAAGAACCATGGATTAATATTTACTTACATTAAGATGTCTCAAATGTACATCTCTGTAAATTATCCAAATTTTTAACACTCATTTATATTTACAACCGTGAAAATCAGAAACTCCCATGCAAAGAACAGCTAGTTATTACTAAATGGTGGAATAACATATCTTTGCATGCTATTTAATTTCACTTCAGTTAACTGATAGTGCCTTATATTTGTGTTTGTATTAATTCATAATTTACATGTAACTTGCATCTATTAAAAATATTATCCAGTTGTGCATTTGACACTTCATTAGACTCATGAGCAGGCTGGGCCAGGTGGACCTCTGCCATTGGGCCAGTTCCATGCAAGGACTGCCTTGGGCCGGGACAGTGAGCCACCCTAGTTACTTAATGAAGAAACACCTGGACAACATGGCAACATCAAAGAACTGCTCACAAAGCACAGACTGCTACACCTATGTCTATCAACACCTTTAACCAATTAGCACCCAAGCTCTAAGAAGACCACTTAGGGGGGTATTCAATTAGTGCTGTTTTTTCGACCAGTCGAAAAAACGGCACTTTTCGCCCATTTTTAGGTCGAATTTGCATTCGACCTATTCAATGCCGTGCTGTTTTTTCGACTGGTCGAAAAATCCGGCACTGGAGAAAACCTGAACAACTCCCTATGTTCCTATAGCTGCAAGTTTAAAGTTAAAATGAGTTTGTGGATAAATGCTTTAAGTAGCATTTCAATCATGTTAGAAAGTTGGTGCTGGCTTTCTACATAGTGGAAAGTGATCAGTTGCGCTAATATAAATACCAAGTGTATTTTATGACTAAAAGAACAAGCATGTAGTATAAATAATACCTTTATGTAATGTTCTGTATCTTTAAAATTAAAGGTGATTTAAATAATTAGACAATATCAATAAAAATTCACATATACACTAGAGATGAGCGGGTTCGGTTTCTCTGAATCCGAACCCGCACGAACTTCATGTTTTTTTTCACGGGTCCGAGCGACTCGGATCTTCCCGCCTTGCTCGGTTAACCCGAGCGCGCCCGAACGTCATCATGACGCTGTCGGATTCTCGCGAGGCTCGGATTCTATCGCGAGACTCGGATTCTATATAAGGAGCCGCGCGTCGCCGCCATTTTCACACGTGCATTGAGATTGATAGGGAGAGGACGTGGCTGGCGTCCTCTCCATTTAGATTATAAGAGAGAGAGATTTACTGGAGCTTAGGACTAGGAGGAGTACTGTAGAAGTGTAGAGAGTGCAGAGAGTTTACTAGTGAGTGACCACCAGACAGTGCAGTTTATTTAATATATCCGTTCTCTGCCTGAAAAAAGCGATACACACAGTGACTCAGTCACATACCATATCTGTGTGCACTGCTCAGGCTCAGCCCAGTGTGCTGCATCATCTATATATATTATATATCTGTCTGACTGCTCAGCTCACACAGCTTATAATTGTGGGGGAGACTGGGGAGCACTGCAGTGCCAGTTATAGGTTATAGCAGGAGCCAGGAGTACATAATATTATATAGTGAGTGACCACCAGACAGTGCAGTTTATTTAATATATCCGTTCTCTGCCTGAAAAAAGCGATACACACAGTGACTCAGTCACATACCATATCTGTGTGCACTGCTCAGGCTCAGCCCAGTGTGCTGCATCATCTATATATATTATATATCTGTCTGACTGCTCAGCTCACACAGCTTATAATTGTGGGGGAGACTGGGGAGCACTGCAGTGCCAGTTATAGGTTATAGCAGGAGCCAGGAGTACATAATATTATATTAAAATTAAACAGTGCACACTTTTGCTGCAGGAGTGCCACTGCCAGTGTGACTGACCAGTGACCTGACCACACTGACCACCAGTATAGTTAGTAGTATACTTATATTGTGATTGCCTGAAAAAGTTAAACACTCGTCGTGTGACTTCACTTGTGTGTTGTTGTTTTTTTTATTCTATAAAAATAAAACTCATTCTGCTGACAGACAGTGTCCAGCAGGTCCGTCATTATATAATATATAATATATACCTGTCCGGCTGCAGTAGTGATATATATATATTTTTTATATCATTTATCATCCAGTCGCAGCAGACACAGTACGGTAGTTCACGGCTGTGGCTACCTCTGTGTCTGCACTCGGCAGGCAGTCCGTCCATAATTGTATACCACCTAACCGTGGTTTTTTTTTCTTCTTTATACATACATACTACTACGACATCTCTTTATCAACCAGTCTATATTAGCAGCAGACACAGTACAGTACGGTAGTTCACGGCTGTGGCTACCTCTGTGTCTGCACTCGGCAGGCAGTCCGTCCATAATTGTATACCACCTAACCGTGGTTTTTTTTTCTTTCTTCTTTATACATACATAGTTACATAGACATCTCTTTATCAACCAGTCTATATTAGCAGCAGACACAGTACAGTACGGTAGTTCACGGCTGTGGCTACCTCTGTGTCTGCACTCGGCAGGCAGTCCATAATTGTATACTAGTATCCATCTCCATTGTTTACCTGAGGTGCCTTTTAGTTGTGCCTATTAAAATATGGAGAACAAAAATGTTGAGGTTCCAAAATTAGGGAAAGATCAAGATCCACTTCCACCTCGTGCTGAAGCTGCTGCCACTAGTCATGGCCGAGACGATGAAATGCCAGCAACGTCGTCTGCCAAGGCCGATGCCCAATGTCATAGTACAGAGCATGTCAAATCCAAAACACCAAATATCAGAAAAAAAAGGACTCCAAAACCTAAAATAAAATTGTCGGAGGAGAAGCGTAAACTTGCCAATATGCCATTTACGACACGGAGTGGCAAGGAACGGCTGAGGCCCTGGCCTATGTTCATGGCTAGTGGTTCAGCTTCACATGAGGATGGAAGCACTCAGCCTCTCGCTAGAAAAATGAAAAGACTCAAGCTGGCAAAAGCAGCACAGCAAAGAACTGTGCATTCTTCGAAATCCCAAATCCACAAGGAGAGTCCAATTGTGTCGGTTGCGATGCCTGACCTTCCCAACACTGGACGTGAAGAGCATGCGCCTTCCACCATTTGCACGCCCCCTGCAAGTGCTGGAAGGAGCACCCGCAGTCCAGTTCCTGATAGTCAGATTGAAGATGTCAGTGTTGAAGTACACCAGGATGAGGAGGATATGGGTGTTGCTGGCGCTGGGGAGGAAATTGACCAGGAGGATTCTGATGGTGAGGTGGTTTGTTTAAGTCAGGCACCCGGGGAGACACCTGTTGTCCGTGGGAGGAATATGGCCGTTGACATGCCAGGTGAAAATACCAAAAAAATCAGCTCTTCGATGTGGAGGTATTTCACCAGAAATGCGGACAACAGGTGTCAAGCCGTGTGTTCCCTTTGTCAAGCTGTAATAAGTAGGGGTAAGGACGTTAACCACCTCGGAACATCCTCCCTTATACGTCACCTGCAGCGCATTCATAATAAGTCAGTGACAAGTTCAAAAACTTTGGGTGACAGCGGAAGCAGTCCACTGACCAGTAAATCCCTTCCTCTTGTAACCAAGCTCACGCAAACCACCCCACCAACTCCCTCAGTGTCAATTTCCTCCTTCCCCAGGAATGCCAATAGTCCTGCAGGCCATGTCACTGGCAATTCTGACGATTCCTCTCCTGCCTGGGATTCCTCCGATGCATCCTTGCGTGTAACGCCTACTGCTGCTGGCGCTGCTGTTGTTGCTGCTGGGAGTCGATGGTCATCCCAGAGGGGAAGTCGTAAGCCCACTTGTACTACTTCCAGTAAGCAATTGACTGTCCAACAGTCCTTTGCGAGGAAGATGAAATATCACAGCAGTCATCCTGCTGCAAAGCGGATAACTGAGGCCTTGACAACTATGTTGGTGTTAGACGTGCGTCCGGTATCCGCCGTTAGTTCACAGGGAACTAGACAATTTATTGAGGCAGTGTGCCCCCGTTACCAAATACCATCTAGGTTCCACTTCTCTAGGCAGGCGATACCGAGAATGTACACGGACGTCAGAAAAAGACTCACCAGTGTCCTAAAAAATGCAGTTGTACTCAATGTCCACCTAACCACGGACATGTGGACAAGTGGAGCAGGGCAGGGTCAGGACTATATGACTGTGACAGCCCACTGGGTAGATGTATGGACTCCCGCCGCAAGAACAGCAGCGGCGGCACCAGTAGCAGCATCTCGCAAACGCCAACTCTTTCCTAGGCAGGCTACGCTTTGTATCACCGCTTTCCAGAATACGCACACAGCTGAAAACCTCTTACGGCAACTGAGGAAGAGCATCGCGGAATGGCTTACCCCAATTGGACTCTCCTGTGGATTTGTGGCATCGGACAACGCCAGCAATATTGTGTGTGCATTAAATATGGGCAAATTCCAGCACGTCCCATGTTTTGCACATACCTTGAATTTGGTGGTGCAGAATTTTTTAAAAAACGACAGGGGCGTGCAAGAGATGCTGTCGGTGGCCAGAAGAATTGCGGGACACTTTCGGCGTACAGGCACCACGTACAGAAGACTGGAGCACCACCAAAAACTACTGAACCTGCCCTGCCATCATCTGAAGCAAGAAGTGGTAACGAGGTGGAATTCAACCCTCTATATGCTTCAGAGGTTGGAGGAGCAGCAAAAGGCCATTCAAGCCTATACAATTGAGCACGATATAGTAGGTGGAATGCACCTGTCTCAAGCGCAGTGGAGAATGATTTCAACGTTGTGCAAGGTTCTGATGCCCTTTGAACTTGCCACACGTGAAGTCAGTTCAGACACTGCCAGCCTGAGTCAGGTCATTCCCCTCATCAGGCTTTTGCAGAAGAAGCTGGAGACATTGAAGGAGGAGCTAACACGGAGCGATTCCGCTAGGCATGTGGGACTTGTGGATGGAGCCCTTAATTCGCTTAACAAGGATTCACGGGTGGTCAATCTGTTGAAATCAGAGCACTACATTTTGGCCACCGTGCTCGATCCTAGATTTAAAGCCTACCTTGGATCTCTCTTTCCGGCAGACACAAGTCTGCTGGGGTTGAAAGACCTGCTGGTGACAAAATTGTCAAGTCAAGCGGAACGCGACCTGTCAACATCTCCTCCTTCACATTCTCCCGCAACTGGGGGTGCGAGGAAAAGGCTCAGAATTCCGAGCCCACCCGCTGGCGGTGATGCAGGGCAGTCTGGAGCGACTGCTGATGCTGACATCTGGTCCGGACTGAAGGACCTGACAACGATTACGGACATGTCGTCTACTGTCACTGCATATGATTCTCTCAACATTGATAGAATGGTGGAGGATTATATGAGTGACCGCATCCAAGTAGGCACGTCACACAGTCCGTACTTATACTGGCAGGAAAAAGAGGCAATTTGGAGGCCCTTGCACAAACTGGCTTTATTCTACCTAAGTTGCCCTCCCACAAGTGTGTACTCCGAAAGAGTGTTTAGTGCCGCCGCTCACCTTGTCAGCAATCGGCGTACGAGGTTACATCCAGAAAAGTACACAGGGAGCTGAGATGGTGGATTCCAGTGGGGACGAATTGATAATCTGTGAGGAGGGGGATGTACACGGTGATATATCGGAGGGTGATGATGAGGTGGACATCTTGCCTCTGTAGAGCCAGTTTGTGCAAGGAGAGATTAATTGCTTCTTTTTTGGGGGGGGTCCAAACCAACCCGTCATATCAGTCACAGTCGTGTGGCAGACCCTGTCACTGAAATGATGGGTTGGTTAAAGTGTGCATGTCCTGTTTTGTTTATACAACATAAGGGTGGGTGGGAGGGCCCAAGGACAATTCCATCTTGCACCTCTTTTTTCTTTTCTTTTTCTTTGCATCATGTGCTGATTGGGGAGGGTTTTTTGGAAGGGACATCCTGCGTGACACTGCAGTGCCACTCCTAAATGGGCCCGGTGTTTGTGTCGGCCACTAGGGTCGCTAATCTTACTCACACAGTCAGCTACCTCATTGCGCCTCTTTTTTTCTTTGCGTCATGTGCTGTTTGGGGAGGGTTTTTTGGAAGGGACATCCTGCGTGACACTGCAGTGCCACTCCTAGATGGGCCCGGTGTTTGTGTCGGCCACTAGGGTCGCTTATCTTACTCACACAGCGACCTCGGTGCAAATTTTAGGACTAAAAATAATATTGTGAGGTGTGAGGTATTCAGAATAGACTGAAAATGAGTGTAAATTATGGTTTTTGAGGTTAATAATACTTTGGGATCAAAATGACCCCCAAATTCTATGATTTAAGCTGTTTTTTAGTGTTTTTTGAAAAAAACACCCGAATCCAAAACACACCCGAATCCGACAAAAAAAATTCGGTGAGGTTTTGCCAAAACGCGTTCGAACCCAAAACACGGCCGCGGAACCGAACCCAAAACCAAAACACAAAACCCGAAAAATTTCAGGCGCTCATCTCTAATATACACATGTATCAATATGCGGCATCCAACGTTATAAAAACTTTAAAGAGTTGTAAAACTCACATGATATATAATTGTAAACAACAACAAAAAAATACTTGTTATTTAAAAATAGATCTCTGGCTTACAGAATGAAGTTATATATCGTCCACCTTCTCATGCTGAATCTATTAATGCTTTAGTGAAGATGGATAATTCAGTCTAGCTGGTATAATCACAACAGTGAAACACCTTTCTACATAGTCATTGTCAACACACGGGTGTATTCAATACCTGTCGGAAACTGCCGTCTTGTCGGAAAGATGGCAGTTTCCGACAGGTTTAGGTCGGAAGGGATTCTGACCTATTCAATGCCGGGCCATTTTTTCCGACAAGTCGGGAATTCCCGACTTGTTGGAAACCAACATGTTCTGCGGCCAAATCTGACAGGTTTTGGCCCTGGTTCCGACAATGTCAATCTGACTTTTTTTAAAGTCGATTTAACATCGTCGGAACCGGGGAGATGAGACGGGGGAGCGTGGACGGAGTGGGGATGGATGCCGGAGACAGTGTGGTGCGGGGACGGATGCCGGGGACCGGGTGAGTAGTGGAGCGGAGACGAGGCGGCATGGACAGTTGTGGAGCATGGATGGGGGATCGGCTGTCAGGACAGAGTGGCGGGGACCGGCTGTCAGGACGGAGCGGCGGGGGCCTGCAGTCAGGACGGAGCGGCGGGGACCGGCTGTCAGGACGGAGCGGCAGGGTCCGGCTGCCAGGACGGAGTGGCGGGGACCGGCTGTCAGGACGGAGCAGCCAAATCCGACAGTCAGATTTGGCCAGCTCATTGAATACCGATATGTCGGATACTTTCCGTCGGAAAGGATCCGACAGGTATTGAGTACACCACATAGTGACTGTACACTTGCCAGCGGCATCCTGGAAACCGATAGAAGAAAGCAGAAGGGACACATAGAGGATATAAGGGAAAAATTATGTAGCACAGTGGAAACATTAAACAAATTTGAAGGGGCACGAAAAGGGTGTGGCATGCAGGGCCGGAATAAGCCTTGGGGGGTTGGGGGGCCCGGGGCACTTAAGACAGAGGGCTCCTCCCCCACTCCTCAGGCCCTCTACATCTTGTCAGCACTGCCCCCACTAGTCATCCTGGCCACCCCACTATGGGACTGCACAGTGCAAGTGCAGCAGTGTACTCTGGGGGCGGGGATGTGTATTAGATTTAAACCAATGGTGTAGCTTAGATTTAAACTAATAGCTTAATAATGCCTGGGTACTGTTTGTAGCTCCACATAATTCAGAGACAACTATTTTATGAAGTTTTCTTGCAGTGGGACAAAGACAACTTGAACAACCTTAAAATACAGTTAGAAAAATAAAATACAGCATATATCTTGTCACATGTAAGAACAGCAGCAGCCTCTGTACTACTTACACACTGGGGCAGGACTCAGGAGGACTGTCCTTGTGTCTCTCTCTCCAGTTATGAATGCTTTCATCAGAATACAGGTTACACAGGACCCAGACATATCAATCTAGCCTGCTGTGTATGGGGGAATAGGGGTGAAGCTGGGTTCCTTGGATCACTTACAGCCCTCCTATCGTGGATCACTTACCGCCCTCCTATCTCTCCTTTGGTCAGGAAACTCTGCCAGCAGCTCATGAAACCTGATACTTTGGTGTCTCTATCTGCACTGCCCGCTGTCCTGCTCGCATTTTGTCTGCTGCTGCTGCACAAGAGGGAGAGCTGGCAATGTCAGTGTGCTCCAGTCTGAGGGGGATCTAGAGTACATTGTCCCCTGCGCCCCACCTTAATCCGGCTCTGGTGGCATGATATGGCGACAGTCAGAATGCTGACATGGACATTATGTTAACATGTCATGTGTCGACATACAGAACTATTGACATGGTAATGGAGTCGACACTATGCATGTCAACAGTCAAAATGTCAACAAAGTACTTTTTAACTTTTTTTGCCTAACCTACACCTAACCGAAAAACTAGCCATAAATTTGGCACTCATTTGCTGTGTCGACATTTTGACTGTAGACATGCACATTGACCTGGTGTGCTGAGAAGGACTATTTGCAGCGATTTGAGCAACACGTTCTTATTATGTAATTGAGTTCCTATAAACTGATGCTTTCTGAGATCAGTGAGCAATGGGAATGAGCTAGTAGGCTGAGTTGGCAGGTGATGGTGTCAGTGGGTGGAGCTGTTATAACTTATCAGACTTTGACTTGTCAGTGTAGGTAGAAACTTTCAAGTGATATCTGCCCAGGCAAAGAGATGGTATTACATGACGCAGGTGGTGAAGCAGATGATATCGGTGGGCAGAGATGAGTAAGTGTTTCAGTGTCATATGCCAAGAGATAAACATTTTCTTGAATGATGTCAGTTCAGAATTTAGAGCACTAGATTATGCAGCGTGTTAACGAGGGCTGAAGTAATTGGGATTTTTCATGGTTTCAGGCTAAATACATATTTCAATGTATCACTTAACACATAGAAAATGATCTGTGCCTCCTTTAATCCAATTTGATTCTTTACATAATCTCTTTTGCTGATTTACTTGTCCTGTACTGTAGATAATTCAGATTTGCTATAGTTGATCCAACATTCACTGTAGGGTATAATTAGTATGTATTCA
This sequence comes from Pseudophryne corroboree, assembly GCF_028390025.1. NCBI lineage: Eukaryota > Metazoa > Chordata > Amphibia > Anura > Myobatrachidae > Pseudophryne > Pseudophryne corroboree. The sequence continues at coordinate 764,320,837 of NC_086449.1, read as the reverse complement.
GCTCTTCTGCAGCTGGGTAGATTCATACAAACAGAGACAGCAGTGAAAGGCACATTCATGGGTAAACACATTTGTTATATTTAAATGGGATGAGGACAGGACGTGTTGTGAAGTCAGGGGAAATTTCAGATTTAGGAGAATATGTTTCAAACCTTCTAAAAGAGGACAAGTGGAGTCAGCCAATCAGCTTCTAGCTATCATTGATCTAGTAAATTCTATCAAATGATTGCTAGAACCTGATTGCTTGATATGGGCAAAATCTCCACCTTTCCTCTTTTAAAAGGTATGATACATTTCCCCCTTAGTCCATCAGTTTAACATATATAGGTGGCGATTTATCCCCATCCACATCCAAGGATGCAGATGGCATGTGATAAAATCGACCCAATCCGCACTGTGATAATTGATTACATTGCACGGATGTATCAATTATCACATGCAGGGACAGAGCTTGCAAGCAAGCTCTGTCCCTGCGATGACAATCTGCAACAGTATCGGGGTATTGTTCATGAAAAATACCCTGATGTCCTGCTGCGCAAGTGCTGCCACCACCATTGACGCTACCACCGACACAGGGTCGACCCCCCTCATCGCGACTACCACCCTTGCACCGCAGCCCCTCCCCTACAATAAATATACTTCCCAGTCCAGGGAGCCAGTGATCACCACTCCTGCAGGCCTGCTGGGCATCGGATCCTCTGCGCTGCTGTGACCCCCGGTGCTGTAAAGTGAGCTGCCGTTTTGCAACTACACATTACTGCACCGGGGGTCACAGCAGCGTACAAGAGGTCCCGATGACCGGCAGCCTGCACCGAAGCATCGATCACTGGCTCCTGGGACTGGTAAGTACAGTTTTTTTTTTACTTTTTTTTTCTTTTTTACCAGTGATCAGCTTGTGTGTCCATCGGACACAGAGAGCTGATCACCGGAGCCCGGTTCCCGCACAGCTTTCTCTGACGGGGGGCAGAGAAAGCTGTGCAGAAGTAGGGATCTTGCAAATGATCCCAGTGATAGCTTGAGCTGGCATAATTATCACAGGGTCATTGTGGGGGATTTTCACATCTTTGTTTTAGTAAATTCGTGCCAGATCGCATTTCCCATTATAAGTATAGGAAATGCGATCTGAGTACTACAAAAAAGTGAATGAAAGGGTTTGGAGCAGTTTTCATGAAGCTCTTTAATACATTTAAGTGATACTAAAATATTTTTTTAAGTAAAAATAATGTTAATAAATAGGCCCCATAGTTGAACTGCATGTCACAGCCTCTGTGCATTTCATGTCCAGGTATAGCAAGTCCTTGGAGGCACCCAAAACAGATGCTTACAGTAGGACAGAGTTTGTGCATTACACCATGTTGGACACATGACCACGTCATGATGGAGTGGGTGTCTTAGTTGTATTTATTTGCATAGTATCCACATTATTTTGCAAAATTTGGTACAATTTGCTGGTGGAATTTGATTTTGTGTTCTTAGTCCTATGCTGACCACACCAAGTAGCAGAATTAATTGACCATCACCTTCTAAGGTCCATTTGTCCCGCTGTTGGTATAGAATGGTGTGTAGTTTGGCAATGTTTCAAGGGTTTGATAGGCCACACAGTACAAATATCGTGAGACTGGGGGGCGTACGGGAAAAGCATGCCCTGGTACATAGTTCCTAAAAAAGAGCATTTAGGAAGAAACCTGACCAGCCAACCCTAGATAGAAACATAAAATTTGACAGCAGATAAGAACCACATGGCCCATCTAGTCTGCCCATTTTCACCTTTTGGTAACCTCAACCCTATTTGATCCATAGCTCTTTGGAATGATATTGCTCTACTGTCTTAGCCTCTACTACCTCTGACGGGAGGCTATTCTACCTATCTACCCTATTCTATTCTACCCTTTCTATAAAGTGATTTTTTTCCTCAAGTTTCCTTTGAACCTACCTTCCTCCAGTCTCAGTGCATGTCCTAGTGTTCTAATACTCCTCTTCCTTTGAAGAATGTTTCCCTCCTGGACCTTGTTGAAACCCTTGATATATTTGAAAGTTTCTATTATGTTCCCCCCCCCCCCCACCCCCACCCCCTACCCCTCCCTTCCATTCTCTGCTCCAAACTATACATATTAAGATCTTTTAGTCTTTCCGGGCAAGTTTTGTGCTGTAGGTCATGCCCTTCTGTATACAGTCTCTAATGTATTTATATCCCTCTGGAGATCTGCGGCGGGATGTCATTGAGTCCCAGATCGCCAGAGGTGTGGGATGCTGTACAATTTTGGATATTTTTTTTAAAGGGGCAAACACTTATAATGCAAAACCATGCCTTGTAACAAGTTGTAAGTGATTGCCCCTTTAAAAAAATGGCCGACATCAGCTAGCATTTGATGCGGTAAAGGGGAGGGGGCTTATTGGTCATCCTACATTGAGCTGGCACTGAATGGAGAAATATATAGTATAACAGGAGACTTGCAAGAATGTGCTCTGCTACAAAAATCCACCAACGACCGACTCCAGGCTTGTGCAAAAAGAACAAATACCTTTTATTCAGGTAGCTCAAAAACAAAGATATACATAAAACACTGTCTTTAGTATAAACTACCAGGGAGGTTAGGCCCTGCCTCAATCCCTCTTACTTAATAAGGAACCGTTCAGGTCCCGGCTTCCTGACACTAGTGGCCCAGCCCTCCGGATCCCACTGTCCCTAGCAGGCCTATTATCTGGACACTAACTGCCTTCAGGAGCCCTGACTCATGGGAGAGACTCTGCTTTAAACCCAGCACCCAGGTGCTGGCTGATGAAGCAGCTTCTTGGGCTAAGAAGCCTATAAGACCTGGTCTGGGCCAAATGGATGGGAACCTGGTCCAACCACACTTCCCATCTACCCCCAGGACACTGTGTATAGCTTACAGGTGGCAAAGTACCTCTCCTGCCACATACCCTTTCCCTCAGCTTTTCCTGGCTCAGAAAAGCGGCATGTGACATTGGCAAGGTTTCACATTTGCCAATTATTTTGGGCTGACAAATCTTTGGGACATAACTTGGGCCCATACACTTGGGTCCCAAGTTCCTCTCCCAAGTACACGTCCGAGGCCCTTTTAACTGGCCCTGGAATCTATTTCCATTAAAGGTTGGTGGCACCAAATCCACTGTGCCACCTTCCCTTTCCCTCCACTTTGGCATAGTGGCCAAAGTGGTTGTTTTATTGGACAACTTCCCGTTGCCCGCTAAACTTCCTCTCCTCTTCACCTTTTCACCTTTAGGGATGTTTCCCTTATCGGGCTCGGATTTACTGGCTACTTAGGAAGTCGCTTCATTCTTGTCTGTGTGTTTGTGACCCCTGACCTTAACCAATTCTGGACTGGGGAAGGTTTTTAAGTTCACTCTGGGCTTAGTAGTCACCCTGGACCTTACTGGTCTTGGCCTATATGGACAATTACACCTTTTATGGCCAAGCTCTTGGCACCGGTAACGCCTAGTCTCTGCCCTGACTTTAATTGTTCTGAGGTCATGGTCCAACTTTGCCCCCACCTTTTCCCTCAGAGTGAGGCATTGGTCCCAAGTCTCAGAAAGTCCTTTCATTTGTTGAACTTTTAGAGCTTCCTTCAGTCTTTCCAGCTTTGGTAACATTTTCTTCATTAACGTGACTGCTTAGTCCTCCGATCTCCCATCTTTGACCATAGTCACTGTCTCCTGCTGTTCTATTACTGGCACATAACCCATTTTGAGTCTCTTGTCCAGGTCTCTTATTCGACTCCGTAGTTTAGGAATCTCCTTCACTGTTTCTTTTAGCTGGCTGTTACTTAGGGCCAGCTTTTGGAACTCTCCCCTCAAGTTTTCCAGCTCTTGTGTCTCATATGGAGAACTCTCCCTGGGTAGCGCAACCTCAGAAATGGGACTCTGCACCGATTCCTCTGAGACAGGTTCTTGCTCCTTACTTAGTGTGTCCTTTATGAACTGTCCCAGTTCAGCATTTGGATCTTGAGCCTCTCGTGGTGGATCATGCCGGGGTGCAACAACTTCAAGACTGAAATCTTGCACCTTATCGTCCACATACATGAGTGGAACTCCTTCAGAAGCAGGTTCCCGGATTACTTCGGAAGTAGACTCCTGTATTGCCGCTAGCTTAGCCATGACTAGCTCATGTGGGCGAGACACCTCCACAGGTACGGTCTTTGTCTGTGATTCATCAGAGAAAGTCTCATATGTGCACTGGATGTCCAGATCCTGGGTTTTCCAAGACCTTAACAGAAGCAATCTCCAGCTCAGATAAGACTTCCTGCTCTAGGATGGGCTCTTGGGTAGTCATCAAATTGCCATCTGTCCAGGTAGATTCCTGGGGTTCATCATTCTGCCACAGATCCAGCAGATTAGAGGATTCTTGTTTTGGAGGTGGATAATCACTTGACATCAAGTAAATTTCTCCCAGCTCCATTACTGCTTCCTCCTCACTCCCTGTCAATGGAGGAGCAGCCGGGAATCCCACATCCTCATCTCGTGTCTCCATAAACACATCTTCTGTGAGCCCCTGTGGCTGCCATGCTCCATCTTGAACAGGTTCTACTGAACTCAGGGCTTTGTTCCGCTCTTCACCCAAACTACTACGACATTCTTTTTCCGGAAAATGAGGTGGTGCTGCTTCGGGGGAACTTCTCACCGCCGTCCTAGGGGTTAACAACAAAACACTGCCATCTGATGTGGCTCTCTCTTGTTGCTTGAAAAATTCCCATGGATTTTCTGTGAGCTGCGCAGTAATGGCTGCAGCTTCCTCCATGCTCTGGAATGGCAATACCAACTGAATGGACATTAGTGCCTGTAAATGCTCTACCTCTGAGGAAGGGCCCTCATTTCCACTTTCCAGGCAGATGGCCTTACTAGTGGCATAGGAGGGAGCCTTCCAGGCCTTAGGCACTGGCAGCTCTGGCTCAACTTTCCTGTTCCTTCTGGCTGGAACAGGGAATCCAGTATAGCCGGGTTCCAATACAGTATGGTACCATTCTTCCACAGCCTCCACCACCGTTGGCATAATTTCCCCCGAAGCTGGCATCTCCATTTTGGCTGATAATGTCTCTGACCCAACCTTCGGCATAACGTCTTCAGCAATTGGTGTAGCTACGCCTGTGTCTGAACTGAAACTAGGCATAGCCAATGGTTTTAGCTTAGAAACCTCCTCCTGAAGCTCCGCCAAGTCTTGCGACAGAGCCTTATTGGCCAGCACCAAACTCCCATATTGTGTCTGGTCACAGGAGATTTCCTCTAATCATCCTTGGCTATGTACTACAGAGTTTTCAGATATGGGTTTAGCCTTTGCCAAGGTTTTCTGCAACTCTGACAACTGGCCTGAGAGCTTGACAATCTCTTCTCTACTCCTTCCCAATTTGGTCAGAGAGTCAGACAAAAGAGATTCCTTCTCCTCCAGCTTTTGCATTAAGGTGTTCACCTGCTCTTGAAGGAAATCACATTTTTCCTTAAGCTCTTCTAGCTCCTGGTCCATTAATTGGACATTGCTTTCAAGGTCACTTATCGTGTGACACCAAAAAAAAGGTTCCATGCTAAAATCTTCCCCAAGACCTGGATTACTTCCCAATAAGCTCTCCACTTCACTCTCCAACTGTGGGGCTTTAATAGGGTCACATAAGCTCCTGACCTGAGAAGTTAGAGCTGTCACACCTTTTGTTTTTTTTTAGCATGAATTCTCTTTTTGTTACCCATTTGAAGAGACACTTCAGAATATGCTGTATATCTGAAAATCTTTATTCACCCTGTTACCTTTGAAAACTAAGTGAACGGGAAAATAAAAATTCCTTTTTTTTTTTTTTTTTTAAGCATAGATTAAGCTTTTAGCAAAGCACTGAAATATAGCATGTACATGCTGGTCACAAATATCTTACACTGGCAGTGCAAATAAACAACTTCTCCCTTCAGGCTCTTAAAACTAGAACTCAGGGATTGCTGGTACACATAGTGCCACAAAATTTCTTTGTTTAAATAGAACCACATTTATTTAAGGTTTCAACTTGTTTGATTGGTCTTAATGAGCTAATTAACAGGGACACCAGACACCCATTACCAGATTTTGCAGGCACAGGTAAAAATAAGCTTGGAAAAGAAATTCAATCATAAATTATCAGCTGCTTGCAACCCCTTAGAGCAAATCAGCACAGCTACTTTCAATGAATGGTGCAAAGCATATAAGACAGATCAGGCCATGCACCCTGTTTAACCTCTTTGCTGCCAATGCAAACCTTTGCACCAAAATCAAACACATTCAGTTTAAACAAAACATATCATTATTTTTACCCTGTGGGGTTGGTTTTAACCACTACTCAGAACACCCTTGTCTGGTACTGATGCCCATGAGTTCAGCTTGGTCTGGAGTTCGCTGGTATGTGTGCCGCTACCTTGCGGCTGTTGGGTCCTCTGCCATGTGTGACACGACTAGCAGAAGGGTCCCTGTTCAGGCGCCATTTGTAACAGGAGACTTGCTAGAATGTGCTCTGCTACAAAAATCCACCAACGACCGACTCCAGGCTTGTGCAAAAACAACAAATACCTTTTATTCAGGTAGCTCAAAGACAAAGATATACATAAAACAAAGATCACTGTCTTCAGTATAAACTACCAGGGAGGTTAGGCCCTGCCTCACTCCCTCTTACTTAATAAGGAAACCTTCAGGTCCTGGCATCCTAACACTAGTGGCCCAGCCCTGCAGATCCCACTGTCCCTAGCAGGCCTATCACCTGGACACTAACTGCCTGTAAGACCTGGTCTGGGCCAAATGGATGGGAACCTGGTCCATCCACACTTCCCATCTACCCCCAGGACCCTGTGTATAGCTTACAGGTGGCAAAGTACCTCTCCTGCCACAATAGTTTGGCGGAAACCCCGGGACTGGCTAAGTGGCAGTACTGAAAGGGCTTTTGGGGCAAAGAGTTATTATCCCCCATTTTGTTAGTCACCACAATAGTACTGTAATTATCAGATGACTTGTTAACGGAATCTGTTAATGAGGCAGTTAGATTGTGGTGGATAAAGGGATACCATGCCTGGTTAAACTCAAATATTAAATACAAAGCTGTTCCTTATTTCCCTCCACTGCAGGGTACATGTGTCTTATTGTGTGACTTAAGGTTGCCCGTGTTTGCAGAACAGAGAGACAGAAAATATCCCTCTAAGGTCCCGGCATTACAGCATCTTCTCCCTGTAAATTCATGCGTGAAATGACACTTGCAGTGATCATTAAGCCAGTAATACTGTATACAAAATTAGTCCCAATCACAAACATACATAGGGGCTAATTCAGTAAGGATAGCAAATTCTGCTAATCAGCAGAATTTGCTATCCTTTTCCTAGCATGCTGCGGGCCACCCATCGCTGGGCAAGGCTGCCCAGCATGCTGACCGGAGCCTCCCCTCCCCTTCCCCCTTCAACAAGCAGAAATTGTGAGTGATCACAGTTTCTGCTTGTTAGCAGAAATACTGGAAGCCTCCTGCCGGTGCACTGGAAGCCTCCTGATCATGGCAGCTGCATGTAATGTCACAAAGCCGCCGTGATCACGCCCATGACACACCACCGTTCAGCCGACTCCGCCCCCATTCATGCCACCCCCGCAATGCTCCGTCTCCTCCCTGGAAACGGAGCATTGCCCAATCTCCCACTGCCCCGCGACCGCCTCTGCCTGATTGACAGGCAGAGGCGATCGCATTTCCTGCAGCCCCCGCAGAAAGTGCGGGCATATGCGCAGGGTGGCCGCTGCACATTCGCCCGCGGGGCAAACGTAAAAATTCCGGTTGGATTGCGATTTGCGATCCAACCTGAATTAGCCCCATAGTTACGTTTCAAACATACCAATGTGGTTTTGTAGGTATAACCCGGCCCACTTTAATAGAACATACTAAACTTGTCTTCTGTTGGAAAAATCTTCCAAAACACCTGTGAATGTAACATATTCTAAATGCACTGTACGTGGGTAAGCGGACGCTAGCTGTGTGTTGACCTAAACAGTTCTGTTACTTACTTATTCATATGGAATTTTAAACTTCATTTCAAAAGCAAAGTTGTAGAACAACTAAGAAGACAGTGTTGGGGGGACTGGCGTACTCCCAGTACTCATATTACTCACAGCAACCACGTACAAGCAATAAGCTCCTACTTCATCCTACGCTATGTTCTCTGCAGCAGTCACAGTCACGCAGGAGGAAATCAGTCATAAAAATCTGATTTAATCATTAGGAGCTGAAGAGTGCAAAACTGCTTTGTGACCCAAATAGCCATTGACCCAATCACGATTCCAGTGCTGCACTGGTAGGGGAATATAAGACCTGTATGAATACACAGCCAGCCATGCATATCCAAAAGTCCCTTTAGGCCATGGGAGCAGCTTGGCTTCTCACCCCGTCCAATTCCTCATCCTGTTGAATAAGCTGGCAGATGGAAAACATATAAAAACATTATACATCTTGAAGTGGCCTTATCTAATGCAACGCAGAGCGAAAATATTCTGTTCATTTGTCGTTTTACAGTATTAGATCTGGTGTCAAAATACAAGAGTACCCCCAAAGAAGGGGCGTAAATACAGGAGACAATGGAGGCAGTCACCTCTGGGCGCCAGACCTGAAGGGGGCACACTGACCTCCTCCATTGCTCCGGGTTCTGCTTTATGCGGCCCAGAGTAGGAATAAGCAGGGAGCCCAGGGGGCATGTGCTGCGGTTCTCCCTCTCCCTGTCTGGGTGCTGCTGGGGTGGTAGAAGTGAATGTGGAGGAGGCATGGCCCCTCCCACAGTAGCTAGCACCAGTGGGGAGAGACTTCCTCTTGAGTGCACACTCCCCCCAACCCAAATGTCCCCTCTACCTTGCAGCTGTACAGGCGGTACAGGCAGCCCCAAGAGGGGATCATGTCGCATTAGCAGATTACCTGGGCCAGGGACAGGTAATTAGCAAACCCCCCCATCTTGGTGCCCCTGGAGATAGTGTCCTAGAGAGAGTGTGTGTGCATCTGGGTGCAGCGGGGATATGGTGTTGGTAGTGAGTGTGAGTGGGTATCTCCTCTGGGCTCCAAGTAAGAAACTACGCCCCTGCCCTAAAGAACATCGGTGGGACTAGACTGTTCACGAGGCTCTACTTACAGTCACTTGTTGCTGCAAATTGTCACAAATGTTCAGGGACAGTCACAGATTTTGAAATCTGTGGAGTTTTTTTTTTACCGCCATACCGGGCTTCATTTAGAGTCGAATACACAAGGACTTAGAGCGTACATAGGGAAAAATATACATGCAAAAAAAATTATCACATTTAGTTGGTTGCATCTCATGATATAGTAAGGCTATTAAAAGAACAGTAACATTGTCACCGTGGCTACTTCAGAAACAATTGTGTATGCCTACTTAACATTTAGTAGGTTACTCAGGATGTACGGCAAAATTAAGCTACTGAGCCAGTGAAACTACATCTGTGGACGCAGCCACTGGCTTTCGGCAGACCCAGAAAACGGGGCCAACATGCTTCCATTTTCTGCAACGCTCCCCATCACTACCCCCAAACTCAGTGCCATACCAAAGTTTGGTACATTGCGCATGTGCTGGATCCATGCTGCGCATATGCTGTATGGTTCCTGTGTCGTCAGATGCAGTATAGCTGCAGATGACAATTGACTGTCTGCAGACATTTGGGGTTGGGGAGGAGGCAGCAATGGCCTCTGTTTCCATTTTGTGGTAGTGCCGTGTCCAGGGTCTCCATTAATGGAGCTGCGCGGCCAGTCTGCGTAATCGCATGAGAAACTCAGCTGTCCGGTGGCGTCACAGTTGATCTGATGCTGCACTGGATCACACATGCATGCAGGAGGCGATGCCCGTTGCTGCATTACCATATCTGTGCAACGTTGCTGCTTCCAAATAAGTGTACTCATTCCAACCACATCTGAGTCACACTTATATGTGTCCGACACATGCATATTCCTCCAACCATCAGGAACCAGCGTCCACCTGTTGTCACACGGCAGGTACTCACCGCCACGGGTCCCGGGATTCGTCCCCTACCGTCGCGGCTAGCGGTGGTGCTCGGTGGCTGCGTGGGGGCGCGGCGCGGTCAGCGGCGGGAGTGATGGCTTTCTGGAGGCTGGAGGGAGGACCTAGTGACCGCAGCCTCCCTGTGTGTCTGTGTGTCTGCAGCACAGGGGGCGGCCATGTTGGAGACCAAGTGCAGCATCAATGAGCGTATGGGTGAGTGTCAGCCAATCCTGGTTTTCTGCTGCCTATAAATAGGCTGGGATTTTTACATTCTGTGCCAGTGCTTTGTTCTGGTTACTCTGTACCCTAGCTCTGTGCTCCCACAGATTACTCTGTGCGTCTCTAGGTAATTTGGTCCCATCTCGCTCTCTGAGTTGTCAGCCAGCTCTCGTTGCACTACGACCACCAGCTTTCCTGTGCGCGGTCACGGTCGACCACTCTCCCGCCGTTGTCTTCGAGTTCTCCAGGTTTCCCGTGGTGGTTTGTCAGCCTCAGTCTGTGTCCTTCAGTCACATCGCTGCATCATCCAGTGGACGATCCTTGCAGCTCCTCAGTTACGTCCTCGCTTCAGCTAGATAACCCGTCTTCACAGTTCTCCTTCCACGTCTTCGCATCATCCTGCAACCGGTCTTCACAGTTTTTCAGTCACATCTTCGCATCATCCAGCAACTTAACTTCACAGTTCTTCAGCCACGTCTTCGCATCATACAGCAACTTAACTTCACAGTTCGTCAGCCACGTCTTCGTATCATCTAAAGCATGGACATTCTTACAGTTTTCACTCACGTTATCATCCCATCCAGAAACCTACTCTCCGCAGTTCATCTCACGCCCCCACGTCACCCTGCAAACTTCGTCATAGTTCCACAGTCACGCCCCTTCGTCAAACCAGCTCTCTCTGCAAGCACCAGCCTCTTCCTTCAGGAGTTCAGAGACTTCATTCTCTACAGTTTATCAGTCCCGAGCCAGTTTGACTTCCTACCGCTTTTCTCTGTTTGTGCCGTTAATAAATATATGAAAAGGAATTATCTTCATCGTCCTTGTTTCCTGCACTCCGGAGCATCTGCTCCCTCAGTTGGTCTGAGTCCAATGGATTCACAAAAACAGCCTGCCCTGACACCTGTGAATGTGCCCCATAGTTGTTTAATATGTGTGAGCTAGAGAGTACTGATCATCCTGCAAGAAAACTCCATTATCATGACTGACATACACAGAGTTAAATAAGCAGTAATTGCCTTTAAGCTCTGTATGAATAAACATAATGTGAATAGTAACCAATTAGTGAAATAAGTAAACTCAATGTAATCTCCAAATCTGCCTTTTCTCTCTTAGATATAGGTAAGCATGCTATGGGACTTTGGGCTTGATTCAGTTTGTAAGTAAAGCAAAAAAACAAGAAAATGGACAAATCCATGCTGCACTGCAGGTGGGGAAGATGTAAAATGGTCAGAGAGAGATAGATTTGGGAGAGGTGTGTTCAAACTGAAATCTAAATTGTAGTGTAAAAATAAAGCAGTCTAACATCTGTGGACTACATGCAAAAGCAGCCAGTATTTATCATGCGCAGAAACAATATAATAACCCACCCAAATCTAAATCTCTCTGCACATAATACAGTGGCGTAACTCCGCCAGGCTCCAGCTCTCAAAGGGGTCACCAAGAAAGAAAGACCGAGGGGGCTGCTTGACTAGAACAGATCTCTCACCACTAATTTTATATTGATTCACTACAGTCACTTTTGACTAGTGTCCAAGTTCACAAAGCCACTTTGCAGTCCCCTTCAGCTGAAGAGTCTTATAATGTGACTGTATGATAACAGATCAAAGTGTGTACTGAGGGTGAGCTACAGCTCTGCTGTTGTGTCTTATATGAAGAAAGAGAGGAGAGCAGAAGTAGTTTTAAGAAAATGCCCTAATTTTTTATAATAAAACTTTTAGGGGGGTTTATCAAAGCTTGGAGAGAGATAAAATTGTAAGAGAAAATGTACCAACAATCCACACCTGTTATTTTTCAAACACAGCCTGTAAAACATAAGGGAGAAGCTGATTGGCTGGTGCTTTACCTCTCACAATTTTGTCTCTCTCTGAAGTTTAATAAAACTGCCACTCAGGACTCTATTATCATTTGCAGCCAGCACCCAAAAACAAAGATTCCTTATCGCCACAATTAGCTGTAATAAGGAATCTTTATTCTTTCAGATGTACCATTGGCAAGTTGCTGAGACGTCAGCACATATGCAATTCAGAGCCACTGGGGGGCACCACCTTCCATTCCACTTGCCTGGTTTGAGCCCCTGACGTTACAGCAGACCCACCTGTAGTGCAATATGGTTTTATCCAGTTGCTCTTTTGCTTTACTTACAAACATGAATCATGCCCTTTGGTCTTTGTAACCAATATCACAGTGTATTTAGTATTCCTAAATAACATGTACTGGTGTTCCTGTTCCAATCACTAAAATATGTTTAATCTGCAAACTACATTTTATATTTATAAACAACATGATATGGAATTGTTAGCATTTTTTACACCAGGAAATGATTAGCAGGCAACTGTGGGGCTAATTCAGACCTGTTCGCTCGCTAGGGTTTTTTTGCAGTCCTGTGTTCGCATAATCGCCACACATAGGGGAGTGTATTTTAGCTGTGCAAGTGTGAGAACGCATGTGTAGCAGAGCTGTACAAACAGATTTTGTGCAGTCTCTGAGTAGCCTAGGACTTACTCAGCCGCTGCGATTACATCAGCCTGTCCTGGACCGGAATTTACGCCAGGAACCCTCCCTGCAAACGCATGGACACGCCTGGGTTTTTCCAACCACTCCCAGAAAATGGTCAGTTGCCACCCACAAATGGCTTCTTCCTGTCAATCTCCTTGCGAACACCCGTGCGAATGGATCCTTCGCACAAACCCATTGCTGAGCGGCGATCCGCTTTGTACCCATGCGACGCGCCTCCACATTGCGGTGCATACGCATGCGCAGTTTAGACCTGATCGCCCGCTATACGAAAACGCAGCTTAGCGATCAGGTCTGATTTAGCCCCCATGTTTCTAAGTAAAATGCAATGTCTTTGCAGTTCCTAATTCAAATTGGAAAAACGTCTTGTGAAATGTATAAACTGTGAGATTATATCAGATCTCCGAGATCTACATATTTAACTTTATACTGTAAGTTATTTATGAGACATTGGATATACTGCAGAGCTGTCCTAGTTTTCTACCAGGATAGTAACTGAGAAAGCTCTATGCTGTATTTGTTTTTGTTTTGTTTTTTATTAAAAACGTCTTGACAGTTTTTATGAAATTTTATGGAATATACTAATATTAATAAATTGAATTTGATATAATTAAACTGCTCATTTGGAAGTCTTTATGATGTTATTATTAGATCCTATTTCCTTTTCACTTCAGTGCTGATACTGTGTTTGTCTGTTGTTTTAGGGGTTGGCACTTAACCCCTTAGAACAGCTGCATCAGGGGAAGACAGAGGTTTCTCTTTTTTATACAATTTCCAAATATATTTCTTGCAATGACTGATAACCAAGCCAAACTTTTCTGTATACTGCACTGAATACTTGTTCTATACCTCTATGCTGTACTAGCAGCTTGGACTCACTCACCAGGTCATGTACTACTGTGCCTGGCATTGTAAGTTTTTTTTCCTCCTCCGCATTCTTCTTTCACTCTGCCATATCCTCTTATTCCTCCCATTACTCTCCCTATGTTCCACCCCTTTAACATAGTAACATAGTAACATAGTTAATGAGGTTGAAAAGAGGCAAAAAGTCCATCGGGTTCAACCAGTATTCCGTATTAAGCAGTGCACATTATAATGCACCAGCCAAAATAATGGTTTCGTACCTATTGACAACTATATTTCGTATCACTCCCATATACATAATGTCAATATATTAAACGCTATAGCCTTGGATACTTTTTTCAGCTAGAACACTGGCCAATCCGTTTTTAAATGCATTTACAGAGTCCACCATTATTATCTTCTCTGGCAGGGAGTTCCAAATCCTTATTGCCCTTACGGTGAAGAACCCTTTCCTACGTTTTGTACGGAAGTTTCTCCTCTAGCTTCAGCGCGTGCCCACGTGTCCTATACAGAATTCTATTAATAAACAAATCCCCTGCTAACTCTTTGTATTGATCCTTTACATATTTGAAGATATTAATAATGTCACCTGTCTCCTCTTTTCAAGGGAATACATATTTAACCTAGTAAGCCTTTCCTCATACTCTAGTGTTTCTAACCCTTTAATCATCTTAGTAGCTCGCCTTTGAACTCTTTCAAGTCCCTCAATATCTTTTTTATAATATTGTGGTTTTTATAATATTCCAGATGCGGACGTACCAAAGATTTATACAGAGGCAGGATTACATCCTCGTCCCTTGTCTCAATACCCCGATTTATGCACGCAAGGACTTCACTTGCCTTCTTTGCTGCATTTTGACATTGTGTACTGTTATTAAGCCTACTATCTATGAGCACCCCCAAATATTTTTCCACTACTGCTACTCCTATAATTTCCCCATTAAGTGTATAGGATGCAAGTTTGTTTTTAATCCCAAAGTGCATAACTTTGCATTTTACAATATTGAACCTCATTCCCCATTTAGACGCCCAGGTTTCAAGTTTAAGTAAGTCATTCTGTAGAGACTCCACATCGATTTCTTAATTAATTACCTTACACAGTTTAGTATCATCTGCAAAGATTGACACTGTGCTTCCCAGGCCTATTCCTAGATCATTAATAAATATATTGAACAGTAGCGGGCCAAGTACGGACCCTTGTGGTATTCCGCTGACTACTGGTGCCCAGCTGGAGAACATTCCATTGACCACTACTCATTGTACCCTGTTATCCAGCCAATTACCTATCCATGTACAAATAGTATTTCCTAGTCCAAGTTCCCTTAATTTGATGATCAGTCTCCTGTGAGGCAGTATATCGAAGGCTTTTGCAAAATCTAAAAAGACCACATCCACTGCTTTGCCTTGGTCTAGATTATCGCTCACTTCCTCATATAAGCTAATTAAGTTATTTTGACACGATCTGTCCCTCACAAACTCATGCTGACTCTTGCTAATAAATTTAGTATTCTACAGATAATCCTCTATGCTATCCCTCAAAATTACTTCCAATAATTTACCCACTATAGAGGTTATACTAACTGGTCTATAGTTCTCAGTATGGTTTTTAGGTCCCTTTTTAAATAAGGGCACTACTTCAGCTATACGCCAATCCCTCGATACCATACCTGATCTAATTGAACTATAGAAAATCAAGTATAAGGGATTTGCTAGCTGTGCCCTAAGCTCCATAATAAGCCTCCATGAAAACCATCTGGGCCCGGTGATTTATTAATCTTGATGTTGCTTAGCCTCTTCAGGACTACTTCCTCACTTAAACAAGCCTCTAGCCAAGAGTCATTACCTTCACTGTTGTTATGCACTACTATCTCCATCTGATCCTCCGTGGTGAATATGGATAACAAAAACTTGTTCAGTATATCCGCTTTTATTTTGTCATCGTTTATCATTTAATGGGCCTACGTTCTCCTTTTTTAGCCTTTTACTGTTTATGTATTTATAAAACTTTTTAGGATTGGCTTTACTCTCTATAGCGATTTGCTTTTCGTTTACAATTTTAGCTGCTCTTTTTACCTTTTTTCATTTTTTATTGCATTCCTTGTAATACTGGAATGCCTCCTCCCCTCCAATTGATTTAAATGATTTGAAAGCATGCCTCTTATTAGCCATTTCTTTTATGACCTCTTTATTAAGCCACATTGGTTTGTGTTTAGTACTCCTGTGTTTATTGAATGATTTTGTGAATATTGCTATCAAGTAACCCTTTTAAAGCATCCCACATTTCCGAAGTTTCCTTACCCTGAAATAAAACTTCCCAGTTAATGTCGTTTAGTATACAACAAAACATTTTTTTAGTCTTTCCGTAGCTGCGCACTGCTAGTCATATAATGTGGGACAATAAGTGTGGGGTGAATATTGTCATACACTGATAATTATAGAATATACATACAATAGTATTAATTATACCAAATGGATCTTCCCAGAGTCCCTTGGGTGTTATCCTTCAGTCCTTTTAAAGTCTTCATGGGTTCAGATATGAAAAACAGGAAGAAGAAAACCAAAAAACCAAGCTTAGTTCCTTATGTCTATCGAATATCCTGATGCTATTGTTGAAAAAATGGAGTCGTATTCTTTTTCCCCTACGGGAGGTGGTTACTTTAGGACCAATACTTATATAGGTTCACCCTTGTGATACGTAGGAGAATCTTGCTCACATAATCCTTACACAAAACAGATGTAAGATGTACTTATAAAGGTTTCTTTTCACTTCTATAACCAAAGGTGCTCACATGTATGCTTACATGGGGAAAGATGTGGTTATGCACATAAAGGTATCTTTTCTGGTCCCTGTAGAAGGTTCGCACTTCCCCTCGTCGTATGTGAGTCGGAGTGGTAAAAAGCAGGAAAGAAAAAATAAATATTAATTTCCCATGTGTGATTTTTTATGTTGTTTCCTGGATGTTAATCCTCAAATTATGGGTACGTGAGATTAGAATAAATATAGGATCACCCAACAGTGAACACAGTGCCGGAGAAACTCACATGTATGCTTACACATGAATATGTTGTGCAATACACATAAAGGTATCTTTTACCGGTCCCAATTATGCACGCATCAAACCAGCATGAAAACCAATGCTCACTTGTATGCTTACTTTAACAGGATGTTCTCACTCCTATAAAGGTATCTTTCTCTTCACTTAGGATAATGATGCTTGAATTTATACACCGTGGGGTATATTTACTAAAATTCGTATTTATGTCAATTTGGTGGGAGATGAATCACGATTGGCATCGAATGTGTGAATTTGCAACTTTTGGAATTTTTTACGCCTCATTTACTATGCTGTCGTATTTTGATTATTTTCATTTTTCGATGTCGATGTCATTCGTGTTTTTCAAAGGTAGAATGCGGCCGATTTTGTGTTTTTGCAGCCGTGTTTTTTTTTTTTTTTACGAATTCGTCATTTGAATGTTGCGGCAGTGTTTTTCCGTTCTCGGCCGCAATTTTTTTCTAACTTTCGTTTTTGTCACTCGTCCGTGATTGGTTGGTTTTGTGATGGAGGAGTGTCTGTGCTCATTACTATAAAACCGCCCCAAACCGACCGAACCTCGTGGGTTTAGCTAGTGGAGAGGTGAGAGGAAGTGGTGATTGGTGTTGGAGAGTTGTTTGGAGTTTTTGGAGGATTTGAGGTGTTTTTTAGCGATTGCTGAGTGCTGTACTGTGTGTGTAAGTAGTCTTGTCATACTTGTTGTGTAGTTATTTAAAAGTTTGTTTAGTTTTTTGTCTTTGTAATTTTATTTTTCAGTCTATTGTCATTGTTTGTGAGTGAGTGTGTGTGTGTGTGTGTGTGTGTGTGTGTGTGTGTGTGTGTGTGTGTCTGTGTGTGTGTGTGTGTGTGTGTGTGTGTGTGTGTGTGTCTGTGTGTGTTTGGTGTGTGGTGTGTAGTGGTAGTGGAGGAGTGTGTTTTGTGTTTTATTTTTATCAGTGTTATTTGTTGTTTGTCCCAGTCAGAGGTGAGTGAGGTGGCGGAGGTGAGTGAGGTGGAGGAGGCGAGTGAGGGGGAGGAGGAGGGGGAGGTTGGTGCTGCGGCCTCGAGTGAGAGTGACAGTGATGGTGCTGTGGCTCCGCAGCCGCGCACCACTTCAAAGACGGGGCGCAATGTGAAGTTCAGCTATGTAGAGAATGTTGCAGTGGTGCGGGAGCTGATGAGCCATCATCGTCAGCTGTTTGGGCCTGATGCTGCCAAGGTTCCTTCACGCAGGAAGAGTGTTTTGTGGGGGAAGGTAGTAGCAGCAATTAACAGTGAGGGTGTGGTGAGGAGGACCGAGGACACGTGTCGTAAGCGTTTCTATGACATCAAGCGCCGTGTCAAGGCTAAGATGGCCAAGGAGGCAAAGTCAGCCAGACAAACAGGGGGTGGCCATCCCTTCAGAGCATCGTATCGGGAGTGGGAGGAGCCTATGCGGTCCCTTATTCCGCCAGAAGTGGTTGGTGCGACTAATGTCCGGGATTCGGATCGTCCAATGCAGGATGGTGAGTTTGTTGTACAATATTTATATTGTTTTAACATATGTGCTTTGTCCTTAGTTGTCTGAAATGTATTGTAGCTAATTGTGAGTGTAAGTTGGTTCATTGTTCGAATGTGTTGGTGATGTAGTTTTGTACATAAATAGTTATGTTTTTTTCCTTTGTATTGTGAAGTTAGCAGTTGTCCTGGCCCTTTTGCTGCATCAATTTATTCTGTTCCGGTTTTTGTTGTTTTTTTTTAATGGTATTTTTGGGGGGGACTTTAAATGAAGTGTGACTCATGTGTTTTCATGAATGTTTAGTCCATTTTGTTGAATGTATTTATGGTTATTGTATGTTGTTCTGGGTAGGCCTTTGTGTGCATGATGTGATTATTGCCGCTGAATTTTTTTTTATTTTTTTTTTAAATAATATATTTGGTTGTTGTGAGTTATTTTTGTCCGAAATAAATTATTTTGTTAGAGACTAATATTCTTGTTGTGTTAAACATCCACGGTTGGTTTTGTAGTTGTATAATATTGTTAATTCTGCACCTTAGGGTATGGATTGGTTGTTGTAATTGGTTCATAATTAAAGTATACACACCCAATGAAGTCAGCCAGAAAAGCATAAGCAAAGTTTTGTTTAATTCTCATAATGTTCTTCATATGTCCACATCACAATAAGGTTTTTGATTAAATATCTAATCACAATATAATGATCATAAGGTCAAACTTCATATTTCTACAGTACGAAAGAGAGCCAGCACAGCCAGGACACAAACCACACTGCCAAGAGATGCGGATGCTGGCGATGCAGGTAAGAATTTTGTCTATACACATATTCTGCAAACACATAGAAAGACAGAATTATAATGTTTATTTTATCCCATAGGAACTTCATCATCGCACCACACTCCACTAAGATGACATTCACAGGGGTCTGCCAGTCTCCAGAAGATGGGTAGCAAGAGACACCGTCTTGAGGCGGTAACTACACCCGCATCCTCCCCACCACAACGGCGCATCTCCACTGTGTTGGCTCAGCCACCAGAAGCCATTTTGGCCAGTCCACAAACCGAGGAACCACAATCCCCTCAGCTGTCTGGTGAGTAAACATAAAAAAATAAAACAAAGTGCATTTTACACAGTGTTTTTGCACACAAAAAAAACATGACCAAAAGCACACACTCATCCTTGTACTAATCCACACCAGCAAACACATGGGGGTAACGTTACTAAGATGGGAGTTCTATTTAAGATGTGATGTTGCCCGTAGCAATCAATCTTATTCTACGTTACATTAATACAGCACCTTCTAGAATATAATCCCTGTATTGTGATTGGTTGCTATGGACAACATTCCATCTTAGTAATTTGACCCCATGGTAAGCATTATTTCGTGGTTCACATCTCAACTTAACAATATGTGCAAAATAGGTGTGCCCACTTCTGCCAACCATATTTTTTAACATATGTTTTTTCACTATAATTGAAAAAGTTTACTGGGCAAGACTGACAGCCTTTAACAATGTATGAGTGTATTGAAATATATGGAAAGCGCTGAATGATTGGAATGGTTATAGATAAAGTATAAAGGAGCGCTACCTGTAGGGGAAAAAAAGGTGTTAATAAAATAATGTTTACACTCTTTTGAGTGAATTGGTAAGGAGTGGCCCACACACTGTTGTTAATAGTCCCGGTTTGCCAAATGGTGATTTCCTACCTGTCCCTGCACTTAGTTGTCCCGGACCCGCTGGTGAGCGCTGCGGCTCTGATCTTGAGTGCGGCGGATGGCGTGGCTGGCGGCGCTGAGTCCTGCTGCGTCCAGCGGGCTGTGCGCGCAAATGGTGTTCTCCCGGCTCCTGTCACCGCTGGTATCAGCGGGTCATGTCGTGGCCGATGTCCTGGCCGTTCAGTGGGCTTTCTTCTCCTTAGAATACAGTCTCCAACGCGTTTCATGCAGTTGCACTTTTTCGAGGAGTGGATACACTCCTCGAAAAAGTGCAACTGCATGAAACACGTTGGAGACTGTATTCTAAGGAGAAGAAAGCCCACTGAACGGCCAGGACATCGGCCGCGACACGACCCGCTGATACCAGCAGTGACAGGAGCCGGGAGAACACCATTTGCGCGCACAGCCCGCTGGACGCAGCGGGACTCAGCGCCGCCAGCCACACCATCCGCCGCACTCAAGATCAGAGCCGCAGCGCTCACCAGCGGCTCCGGGACAACTAAGTGCAGGGACAGGTAGGAAATCACCATTTGGCAAACCGGGACTATTAACAACAGTGTGTGGGCCACTCCTTACAAATTCACTCAAAAGAGTGTAAACATTATTTTATTAACACCTTTTTTTTCCCTACAGGTACCGCTCCTTTATACTTTATATATAACCATTCCAATCATTCAGCGCTTTCCATATATTTCATTAATCTATTCTTTAAGAAAGCAGCTTATTCATCCAAGCGCAGCAACTTAATATAATTCTAATGTATGAGTGTATTGTTGAACACATTTAATGTATTGTGTTTGTTTTGCAAAAGGAAGCTTTAAACATAATATGTCAATGGTGGAATTTTTATAGTTCTACGTGTTTGGCCATTAAGTAAGGCTCATAGTCCAACATTTACCTTAAAAATTGTTGTAATGAGTAGGGTACCTAAGAAGCCACATGTTTCTAAAATAATGTACAATAATATTTTAAGTTTAGCCCACACTCTATTTATAATTTACAACATGCATATTAAGAAGTAATGCATGTTGTCGTAAAGCTGAAACCAACCAGAAGCCCAACAGTAACTAAATTGTGGCTGTCATCAACCCCATACAGATCCAGACATTATGCCCCAGGATACCCAGCAGGAAACTGACTTGCAGCAAACGTTCACACTCCACCTGCAAGCAATTGATAATAACCAGCCAACCACGCCGGCTGACATAACTCCACCACGACAAACAACCCCCACCCACCAATTGAGCCCAACACCACCCCAGCCACAAATGGGACCAGAGTTTTGGTCCAGTTGGGCCACACAACAGGCACAAAACTATGCCTGTCTCAACACACACAGCCAATATCTTGCCAGTCTGCCCCATCATCTACCTAGACTCAGTAGAAACTCAGGCAGACTGATTGTGCAACTTGGCAGAGTGGCCAATACCATGGAGCAGATGAGAGCAGACAACAGCCAACTGATAGCAAGTTTTCAGCGCATAATGGACGAACAACACCGCCATCAACAAGCCCTCATTCAAATCATTCAGAACAATCAGTTAATCACCGAAAGCCTGTCCAGAATCATCTCCAACAACACAGCCACAACCACACAACTCACAGCAAGCCTCAACAACCTGAGCCAAAACATAAATGTGTTGGCATCCCAGCAACAAGGCTCAAGCTCAGGAACAACCACACCTAGCCAGACCCCAGTTACCTCCCCAGTTAGACGATCCAGCAGAACACGGCCCAATATGCCATCACAATCCTCTGCAGCCAGCAAAAAAAAAACTAGGAAATGAGCAAGCCTGCAACAAAATATACAGTATTTTCAAAGATATTTAAAGATTATAGAATTGTGGCCAACCAAATTCAAGTGTTTAAGGTAATAAATTACTCAAACGCTATATGTATAAGGTTTAATTTGTTATTGACTGACAGTGTAAGATGAAAATGTTATTGACTAACTGAAAACAACATGCCTAATATCAAACAATAACGCATCACAAACAGAATTCATAACTACATATATTTTAGGATTGGGGTTAGCCAATGTTGGTTAAGAAAAATTAAGACTTACCGGTAAAATGACGCAGAATCAGTTCTTGCCTTACCTGCCTCCCTACATCTGTACTCACACTGTCGCCAGATGTTTCTATCTCCTCTACTTGCTGACTGTTTTATTCATCACCAACATCATACTCCTCCTCCTCAACATGTGGCAGATGTTGACACAAACACATGTTATGAAGAAAACAGCAGCAGAACACATTCCTAGTCACCTTTGAGGGACTATACAACAAAAGTCCTGCAGACTTATCCAGACACCGAAACCTAGATTTCAGCACACCAAAACATCTTTCTATCACATTCCGCGTGGACTTATGTGCATTATTGTAATTGTGTTCAGCAGGGGAATCAGGTTGGGACAATGGAGTAAGAAGCCAAGAGAAGCAGCCATATCCCCCATCACCTGAAAGACAGATACAGACAACATTAGGACATGTGGTTTAGGTAAATAAATAAAAACATAATGACGATGTTGAGGTTAACACACATACACACAACAAATTAGGAACATACCCAGCAGCCATCCATCAGGCATTTGTCCGGCCTCAAATTTCTCAAAGAGGGATGACTGACTGAGGATGAAGGAGTCATGGCAGCCACCAGGGTAACCCGCAACAACACTTATAATTTTTAGATTTGCAACACAAACCACCTGGACATTAGTGGAGTGGGCCAGATGTCTATTGGTATAAATGTATTGCCTGTCCCTAGGTGGTCTCAGCTCAACTTGTGTGCAATCTATGGCACCCAGCACATTGGGCATGCCAGCAAGCTCATAGAAAGATTCCCTGACTGCATGCCACTGCGACTCCTGGGTAGGAAAGCAGATAGAGGCATCTATGTGTGGATACAAAGCATCTAAAACCTGAGTGGACATTACAAAATATAAGGTGAGTGTCATGACCTGTAAAAAATACAATACTGTGTTATATTACATAACAGAAGCACAACTTAGACATACAGGAGTATGTATGTGTTAACTCACCTGATTTATATATTTAGAAAAGGTGGGCTGTGAGATACTGTACCAATTACATCGCCCGTCACAGCCTGAAAGCTGCCAGTAGCCATAAAGTGCAACACAGCCAGGAGTTTGTCCAGGCCTGAGACAGAGCGAGAGCGTGCTGTCTCAGGGTCTAGGTCCAGTTTGACCAAGTCATACAGACGGAAAATGATGTTTGTATTTAGCCGGAACATCTGTATGACCTGTTAATCGGCCAATGCGTTTAAGTTTAAATGCCCCCTAAAAAAACGAGGCCTGCGCAGCCTCCGCGGAACCTGGACAACCTGCTGACCATGTTCAGTTTCCTGGCCCTGGTTTATTGTAGCCTGATGGAGCACTCTCAGGTATCCCACAGCAAACAAGAAATCAGTACTTCAATCGGCAGCAGCCATTTCAGAGTGAGACATATGAAAAATGTGCTTGGGTCCCTTTTAAAGGACCAAAAATGCAGATGTGATTAATGTAGACTTTGAAACACATGTAAACACGCTTCTCAAAAGCAGGTCTATTTTTTTCCTGCCTTTTTTTACGATTCGCTTTTTTTCACGGCCGCTAATGCACTTTCACGGTAGAGATTTTAAATACGAATGCATAGTAAATTACCGAGTTGTATACCTAAACAGCCGCGTTTGACCGATAGTGTATTCATTCGTATTTTTTTTCTTTGACTTCCAAAAAAATATGAATGCCCTCATCACTGCCGAGATTTGAGTTTAGTAAATTCCCGAGATGACACTTTGAAGAAAAAACACCAAATCGATCAAAATCGGGAGCTTAGTAAATATACCCCCATGGCGGAGCACCGATGACAATAGATAGCTGAACACCACTGGAAGCCCAATGCTGGAAGCTGGTGTTTTTGGAGCACTGCCAATAGCAGAAGGCAATGAGGATACTATGGAGTCAGGCAGGCACCGCTGGGTGGTGATTGGTGCAGGTCTCTTGAATACTGTAGATAGCAGGAACACCGATGGCGGAGCACCGATGACAATAGATAGCTGAACACCACTGGAAGCCCAATGCTGGAAGCTGGTGTTTTTAGAGCACTGCAGAAGGCAATGAGGATACTATGGAGTCAGGCAGGCACCACTGGGTGGTGATTGGTGCAGGTCTCTGCAGAACTGGAGACTTCAGGAGCTGGAATACCTAGAACATTCCAGCCATGTTGGTTCTGATCACATGATGATAATTCCACCAATCTACAGTCTCGCTGAGCTCTGCCTAATTGCTGATCCAATCCCTGCACTGCTGAGGGTATAAAGGGACTGACCCTAGACCAGGAAGTTGTCAGTGCTTTGGTTGTCATCACCAGTGTATCCTGTCTCTGCTCTCTGTGATTCTAACCTGGAATGTTCCAGGTATTCCAGCTCCTGAAGTCTCCAGTTCTGCAGACACCTGCACCAATCACCACCCAGCGGTGCCTGCCTGACTCCATAGTATCCTCATTGCCTTCTGCAGTGCTCTAAAAACACCAGCTTCCAGCATTGGGCTTCCAGTGGTGTTCAGCTATCTATTGTCATCGGTGCTCAGCCATCGGTGTTCCTGCTATCTACAGTATTCAAGTCATCTGTTTTCCTAATTCATCGATCTCTAGCATCACCAGTGTCATTCAACCCCGCTGCTAACACTGGTCCATCAGCACTTCATTCACAGTTCTTCATTATCCGTTCTATCCAGCAAAACCGGCAGTCTACAGGTATCACTCACTCTGCAGTACGTTCAGCCTCTATACTACATCTGCTGACCAGTTCGAGCTTTCATCTACTCTACAGCACCTACTGTAGGTGTTGGTAAAAGGACTTTCCATCTCCTAAATCTCCCAAGCTAGCCTTGTGCGGATACCACACCTAAGGGAATATTACAACTGCTATTTCTTGTGGAACTATGTACTTTTTTAAATCATTCTTCATATCGTTACTGTGCTACTGCCGGTGTACCACCAGAATTGTGTTTAATAAACTAACATTAATTTTATCTTTGTTGTCGTGGTCACATCTTCAGGAATTGGAGGTAGAAGGCATCTATGTCTAGGAGTCCTATTCTGCCACCTAGACTTACCTTTGCACCAGCCCCTACAACTGAGGCTGTTCCAGATCAACACCAGCCCTCAGTTGTGACAGTAAGCACTGACCTAATGAATCCGGCCGGAGACCAAGACCAAACGGCTAGACCAGTGCAAGAACTGGCAGCCCGACTTGAACATCAGGAGGCTGCACAAGGTCATGTTATCCGCTGTCTTCAGGATCTCTAGGCTGGATGGAATCCAAACGACCCTCCGTGGTTCCGGGGCATCTGGTGTACCAATGGCAGTACCTACAGTGGTAACTCCACCCACCATACCCACTTCTGCTTCACGTCTTCATTTACCGACTCCAGCAAAATTTGATGGGTCCCCAAAAGCCTGCAGGGGATTCCTCAACCAGTGCGAAATTCATTTCGAGTTACAGACTGGCAGTTTTCCAACTGATCGCACAAAGGTTGCCTACATTATGTCCCTCCTCAGTGGATCCGCGCTGGATTGGGGATCACCGTTATGGGAGAGATCTGATACTTTGCTGTCTTCATATACAGACTTTGTGGCAACATTCAGGTGTACCTTCGACGAACCAGGCCGTGTAACTTCAGCCTCTTCTGAGATTCTCCGTATCCGCCAGGGGACACGAACTGTTGGACAGTATCTAATACAGTTCCAGATCTTAGCATCAGAATTGGCATGGAACGATGATGCTTTACGTGCAGCCTTCTGGCATGGCCTATATGAGCGTATTAAGGACGAACTGGCTACCAGGGATTTGCCCTCAAAGTTGGATGAACTTATATCTTTGTGTTCCAAAGTTGATCTACGGTTTCGAGAAAGGGCAGTCGAGCGAGGAAGATCATCATTTCCCAAGTCTACTCCTCCTCCTCGTCAGCCATATCCGTCCAAGGACGAACCGCTGCAGATAGGTCATTCTCGTCTATCTCCGGCAGAGCGTAGAAAACGTCTCTCTAAGCATCTCTGTCTCTACTGTGCTGCACCATCTCACGTTATTAATGCCTGTCCCAAGCGTCCGGGAAACTTCAAGTCCTAGCCCACCAATGAGAGGGTCGGCTAGAAGCAATGCATTCCTCTCCATCTTCAAGTGATTGTAATCTCCCAGTTTCGCTCCAAGTGGCTCAGCATACTAGGAACATTATTGCTATTTTAGACTAAGGGGCAGCTGGGAATTTTATGTCCCTACCCACCAAGAGACTTTCGTCTTCCATATCTTTGACTGCCGTGGATGGCAGCAAGATTTCTGATGCAGTCATTTCTTCCAAGACTCTACCAGTTCGTCTGAAAGTAGGAGTTCTTCATTCAGAATTAATTTCCTTTTTGGTGATTCCAAAGGCCACCCATCCGGTGGTTCTGGTCCTTCCATGGCTTCGTTTGCATAATCCTCTGATTGACTGGAGGACGACCCATATCCTGGTGTGGGGTCCATCCTATTCTGAGACTTGTCTTTCCAAAGTACTACCTGTATGTTCTTCATCCTCCAAGTCTTCTGACGTTCCACCTCTTCAGTATCAAGACTATACAGATGTGTTCAGTAAAGCCTCTGCTGATGTCCTGCCCCCACATAGGGAGTGGGATTGTCCTATCGACCTCATCCCAGAGAAGGTTCCACCTCGAGGCCAAACGTATCCGTTGTCTGTACCAGAGACTCATTCCATGGAGGAGTACATTAAAGAAAATTTGGCAAAGGGTTTTATTCGACCTTCTTCTTCTCCTGCTGGTGCAGGTTTCTTCTTCGTTAAGAAGAAAGACGGCGGCTTACGGCCATGCATCGACTATAGAGGTTTGAACGACATCACAGTAAAAAAACGGTATCCTCTGCCTTTGATTACCGAACTCTTTGACCGGGTTTGCGGAGCAACCATCTTCACGAAATTAGATTTGAGGGGGGCCTATAACCTCATTCAGATCCGGAAGGGTGACGTGTGGAAGACCGCATTTAACACCCGTGACGGACATTATGAGTACCTCGTCATGCCTTTCGAACTTAGTAACACTCCAGCTGTTTTCACTTAGTTCGTGAACGAGATCTTTAGAGATATCCTCTATCGTCATGTTGTGGTATGCCTCGATGACATCCTTATCTTTGCCAACGATCAGGAGGAACATCGTTTTTGGGTGAAGGATGTCCTATGCCGTCTTCGTGCCAATCATCTTTATTGCAAGTTGGAAAAATGCGTCTTTGAAGTCAAATCCATTCCGTTTCTAGGCTATATTGTGTCCGGTTCCGGACTAGAGATGGATCCTGAGAAACTACAAGCTATCCAGGATTGGCCAATACCTACAACCCTCAAGGGTGTTCAGAGATTTTTAGGATCCGCCAACTATTACAGAAAATTTATTTGAGACTTTTCCACCATTGTGGCACCTATCACTGCCTTTACCAAGAAGGGTGCTAATCCCGCCAAGTGGTCCAAAGAAGCCGTGCAAGCCTTCCATGTATTAAAGCAAAGATTTACCTCAGCTCCGGTGTTGAAACAGCCAGATACCAACTCGCCGTTCACACTTGAGGTGGATGCCTCCTCTGTTGGAGTGGGCGCGGTCCTGTCTCAAAGAGCCAAAGATGGTCATCTGCATCCTTGCGGCTTCTTTTCCCAGAAGTTTTCCCCTGCTGAGCGCAATTACGCCATTGGTGATCAAGAACTGTTGGCTATCAAGCTCGCTCTGGAAGAGTGGAGGTATTTGCTTGAAGGTGCTTCCCATACCATCACGATTCTTACAGACTACAAAAATCTCCTGTATTTGAAGAGTGCAAAATGTCTCAACCCCCGTCAAGCCCGATGGGCACTTTTTTTTTCTAGGTTCGACTTTAAACTCCAGTTCTGTCCAGGGTAACAGAATCGCAAGGCTGATACCCTTTCCCGTTCTTGGGAGCAAGAAAATGGGTCTGAGTCTATGGACAAGCATCCTATTATCAATCCAGTGGCGTTCTCCACAGTAAGGATGTACTCTATGCCTCCATCAGGGAAAAATTTTGTAAAACCAGCTCTAAGGAAGAAGCTCATGCATTGGGCACATGCCGGTAAGGGTATTTACATGGGTTCTATTAAGGGTGTTAAGAAAGGTATTGCTAAAGCATTAAATAATAACAATTATGTGTCATCATGACAGACTATAGAAAATGTTGTACGGGACTTAAGAGAAAATACTTATGTCAGAGCGGTGAATTTAGAAGGGAACATTGGGTTGACCAAAGAGAAAAGTAAGGTGGGCAATACTAAGTATGGTGGGGTTGGAGAGGGAGCGAGAAGGACAGTCTGTATCAGTAACTCTATGGATGCACTAGTTAACCAGGATGGGAAATCTTTAGGAAAACAAACAAATAAAGGAACCGATAAACTAAAATGTATGCTTGCTGACGCAAGAAGTCTAGCAGGTAAAATGGGGGAATTGGAATTGTTAGCATCAAAGGCTGAGTATGACATTATAGGTATTACGGAAAAATGGTGGGACGACTCTCACGACTGGGTTGCTAACTTGGAGGGGTATTCTCTTTTTAGGAGGGACAGGGCTAACAAAAGAGGAGGAGGTGTATGTCTTTATGTTAAACCATCACTTGAACCATACCTAAAGGAGGTTAACTATGAGGAGACTGGCGATAATGTGGAGTCACTATGGGTAGAAATCTCAAGTGGGGGAATTGATGCAAAAAAACTAGTCATAGGCACGTGCTACAAACAGCCGGATATTAGCATACATGAGGAAGAATAACTATTGCTGCAAATCAAAATGGCTGCGGGATTGGGGGACATCCTTGTAATTGGGGATTTTAATTACCCGGATATAAACTGGAGTAACGATTCATGTGCTAACGCGAGGGGCAGCAGGTTCTTAAATATGTTTAGGGATCACTACTTGTCTCAATTAGTCAAGGACCCAACGAGGGGTAAAACTACCCTGGATCTAGTAATTACTAATAATGTGGACATTATATCAAACACTAAAGTTGGGGAGACTTTGGGTAACAGTGATCACTATATGATCACATTCGACATGTTTCAGGAAACATAGCTACAGGGGTTCCACCAAAACTTTTAACTTTAGGAAGGATAATTTCAGTATGCTTAGATGTGCACTTAACGACATAGAGTGGGAGGTTCTGTTTATTAACAAGAACACTTTGGAAATGTGGGATGTTTTAAAAGGGTTGCTGGATAGCAATATTCATAACTTTATTCCCATTGGCAGTAATCGCAGGAGTATTAAACTCAAACCGATGTGGCTTAACAAGAAGGTTAAGGCAGAAATGGATAAAAAAAAGCGGGCTTTCAAAGCATTTAAATCTAATGGAAAGGAGGAGTCTTTCAAGTATAACAAGGAGTGTAATAAGAAAAGCAAAAAAGCAATAAGAGCAGCTAAAATGGAAAATGAAAAGCAAATCGCTATAAAGAGTAAAACCAATCCTAAAAAGTTTTTTAAATACATAAACGGTAAAAGGTTAAAAAAGGAGAATATAGGTCCATTAAAAGATGAATTAGGAGAATTGATAAATGATGACAAAATAAAAGCGGAAATTCTAAACAAATTATTTTCATCAGTATTCACCAGTGAAGAACTGCTGGTGGGAGTAGAGCATAACAATTGTGACAGTAATGATTCATGGTTAGATATTTGTTTACGCGAAGAAGTAGTCCGGGAGAGACTAAGCAAAATTAAGATTAATAAATCACCTGGTCCTGATGGACTTCACCCGAGGGTCCTTATGGAGCTTAGTTCACAACTAGCATGACCCCTATACTTGATTTTCAATAGTTCAACAGCATCTGGTGCGGGCATGACTTTGGAGCAAGCCTGGTCCTATGGCGAAGATACATTGATGATGTGATCTTTATCTGGCAGGGTACAGAAGAAAAACTACTGGATTTCATACGATACATCAATTCGAATAACAACTATTTAGTATTCACCACAGAATACAGTCAATCCACAGTCAATTTTCTAGACATAACAGTCTTTATAGAAAACTCAGCCATACACACGAAAACTTTTCAAAAGAGTGTGGACGTGAACAGTTATATCTTACACAACAGTGCACACCACCCAAACTGGCTAAAAAGTATTCCACTAGGCCAGTTCAATCGAATAAGGAGAAACTGTACAAAATTAGAAGATTTCACTACACAAGCGGAAGAAATGAAATGTCAATTTCTAGAAAAGGGTTATAAAGAAGACATTTTAGATAAAGATTTGGAAAAAGCAAGAGATACAGATAGAAATACTCTCCTGACCTACAGAAATAAAGAAACATCAAGTGAGGAATTCAAAACAGCCTTCATTACACAATACAATACTGGTAACAAACAGCTAGAAAAAATTCTATATAGACACTGGCATATTCTTCTAGAAGATGAGATTTTAGCAGATAGGCTTCCTACAAGACCAAAAGTGGTCTATAAAAGAGCACCGGACTTAATATCAAAACTATCACACAGTCACCTCAAAAAGGCAGAGACAGTACAGACCACGGTAATGGGACAGAAACTGAGTAAGGGTTTTTTCCACTGCGGGACTTGTAATTACTGTAGAACACACAAAGTAAGTACAAAAAGAATCACCCACTTTGTTTCAAAAAAACAGGGGAAGATTTCGAGATACAGGAACATATTTCATGCCACAGCAAAGGGGTGATATATCTTATCGAATGCCCCTGCAAATTACAATACGTAGGCAGAACGACTAGACCTTTAAAGATAAGAATAGCGGAACATGTCAGGAATGTGCGAAATGGCTTAGAAACCCACAATCTGTCTCATCATTTTAAAGAACTACATGACAGTAATCCTATGGACATGAAGATTCTGGGAATCAAATTAGTGACACATAATTGGAGAGGAGGAGATTTTCTGAAGAGAATCAATAAAGAAGAATTAAGGTGGATGTACACCCTGAAAACATTTAAACCACAAGGCCTCAATTTAGATAATGAAGTGAGGTCAATAGTGATGAACTGAGGTCATAGTCATGAAATGATAATAATACAGTCATACACGCTGCGAACCATATACCCCTACAAAGATCCCCAGATCAACGGATGGAATAGCATGACCATCTTCCCCCCCCCATACCCAATATCCCCCTATATTCTTCTTGCATCTTTAATATACTACCGACCAAGATATTAGGTCTCTTATAGATCAACAACTATGAATTAGGGTACAATTAATTGAATGTCAAGACCTGAAACCCTACATTAGATCAATTAAATCAGGTTTTAGTTTAACACAAGTTTATGAATTTTTTAGTAAAACCACACCTTATAGATACCATCCGATTACAGAATATCAAAGACTCAAAATGTTATATTCCCATGATCAATTAAGTATTTCCAAGTATAACAGAAATTTATGAATTCATTCCACCTGATCAGCAATTCACTGGTTGTAATATACCAACAATATACGAAGTTTCTTTATTGTTTAAGCACAATTTGATTTCACTCTTATTTTTATATTTATTTTTATTTTTATTCCTATATTTACTTTTATTTTATTTTTATTTACATATTTTTATATTTATTTTTATTTTTATTTTATTCTATTTTATTTATCTATTATGTATATATACTTTTTCAATTTTTACATACTGCTCAGTGTCTATTGTGCACTGCAACTGAAACATTTTGTATCACCTTGTTTCAATAATACAATGCAGCTATCTGCAGAGTTGATTAGTAGAACCAAATGAACACACCCACTTGTATGACATAATCATCATGGGCATAAAAAGCCATCAACAAAGATGGCGATTACAGACTCCCTGAGGAAGACCCAGACGGGTCGATACGCGTTGGAGAGGAGAGAGACATTCACATAGACAACAGTGGCTTTACAAAAACAGATCCAGACTAAACACCCATGCGATACAAGAAACATTGCGGAGGAAGTTTAAACCGCGCGGCCGAGAGGGGAAAAAGACCAGACAAGCGGAACATCGATCGCCAGGCGCAGAGAAGGCCCGAGCAGAGACGTGGAAGCGGTCGACGGGATCAAGCATAGGAAACAAGGTAACACACTCCGTAGGAGGGAGGGTTCACGGCGGACAGTCCCTTTGTGGGTCCCGAAGCCTGTGTTACCTTCCCCCCAGAGACGTGACCGCATCCCCCGGTCTCGGCAGGCGGTGATCGCCCGTAGATGCGGGCGCCTTCCGCTATCCGTGACAGAGGTGACAAGCGGGGAGTCCGGAGTTTTTTAGTCACCCTGTCCCCTATTCACCTTGTCCCTCCGCTATCCACTTGGGGTACCCCATATTAAAGTAACCACATTCAAGATCATCACCAGCCTCTGATAAAAGGTTCACTTATAACATCAGCAAAGGACTCTTCACTCCGCAAACTCCTGTATCAGTTCAGAATCTCCAAATTCACTGTATACTCAAGTGAGTACAGGACTACACCTAAGGTGTGAAAGAGGTGGGACGCCACACTCTATTCTCACCGTATAAGCAATAAAAATTTTCTTTTCTTTTTTTGACTGGCAACAATTCATCTCAAACAATAGAGACTAATAATTTTTTTATATATATTTTTTTCATTCTTCTTTTTATTTTTTCTTATTTATATATAATTTTTATCCAAAAAAATTTTTCTTTTCTTGTTCACCTATTTTTCATTTGGTTATTAGGGTTTATTTGCAAATTATGAATTTATCTTATGATAGTTTATTAAACACTATTATTTAGATTGCTGTTCTCCACTTCTGTTTTTTTCACACAACACCCATAACACCTTACATAGGCGCAGTTGTGAAAATTTGAGAAACGCCATTAACTTTCTGGGGATTTTGGGTTTAGCCCCAATCACGTATTGCTGCCACCCTCATAATATCCATACAGGTAGAGCGCTGATTACATCTGTAATTACTAGATCATTCAAACCCTGTTAATCAGCAGCCCCCTATATGGGTATTTTAGATCTGAGAAAAGACAGAGCCATTAGGGCTGACAAAATCTTCAGTAACCTAGACTACACCACCGCAACGCACAACAGTGTAAATAAATTCTGTGACATATTTCTAAAACTAGAGAGATCAGCAACAAGAGAGTCAAAACTTTGGTGGGACAACAAAACACTCCACTGGTATTTATCACATCAATTAGTACCTAAGGGACTTAGAATCAAGAAAATTCCCACACATAGCAAAGATGACCCCGAATTTATGAACAAATGGAACAGCATACTACAAAACTGTTCCACACAACTGATTCAATTAATTATTAGCACACATGAGAAAGAACTCAAAGATTTAGAGACAGAAATAGAATCATTACAAGCAGCTTTGGAGGAACATAAACAAGATAAAGAATTTCAAGAATTAGAAACAATTTCAAAGAATAGATTGAAAAGAACAGAGGAAGATATCATAGCAACCAAGAAATCCAAGATTATAAGGGACAAAATAGGGAAAAGGAAGCCAGATAAGAAACATACGGCCAGGCAGAAACACACATCCACTCTATTGACAACACCAAAAACCTCAGAATTACAGAGAATAAGTAAAATATCAAAATCAACACCTGTGTACAAAAAGTTAAATCTTACCTATCAACAGTATATGACAAAATTACACTCAAAAAATTCAAGAGTCACAAAAAACATAGAGAACCCTAGGAATAGCGAAGAGATTGCAGACCATTCCATCCTAGATAGCACTGTAGACACGGATTTCTCCACATACAGTATTGAGGAAGGATTCGACTACGAACAACTAGCTAGATTATCCCTAGAGAAAAGTTTCCAAATTTCCGCTCACTTAGAAAACATCTCCACCACTGAGAAAGATACACTGGTTATCGAACAAACACAAGAAACATGTGCAGACCTTTTTTTAGGAAAGAGTGCAGGCCTTCGATCCTGCGAACAGAAACATGCAACACCGAACAAAAGAAAGTTGGAAGACCTAGACGAGGATGTAGAGGTGGGAGAAATAGGAAGACACAAAAGGAACAACAACCAGAAGTAGAAAGTAAAGGAATCTTTAATCTGAGTAATCTTACATTGAAAAAGGAACACATTACATTACTAAACAAAGGTTTGAAATTTGCACCGACAAAGCAGCTAAATAAGTTTGAAACCTATCTAGATTTACATAGATTCACAAGGAAACTGACACTTGCAAAATATTACAACAAAGGACCAATCACATATACTGTACCTAAAGATACAGACAGGACATACAAGCACTCCAATCTCAAACCAAAATCTACATTCTACCCACAACACATGAGAGGTTCTCTCATCAGCACTTTTGAGCAATTGGTAACACGGGATATAGATAGAATGGAAACAAAACCAAGGACATTAAATCTGACAAAAACAGAGAAAAAAGCACTAAAGGATCTTAGTGACAACAATGAATTAGTGATCAAACCTGCAGATAAAGGGGGAGGGGTTGTATTGCTAGACAAGAAAGATTACACAACAGAATCTCTCAGAATTTTAAGCGATAAAGATACATATGAGACCATCACACAAGACCCTACCAACAATTACAAAAGATGTCTAGACAAACTGTTAAAAGAAGGACTTGACACAGGCATTCTGAATAAGAAAGAACATGAATTTTTGTGTAATGATAATCCCATACTCCCAGTTTTTTACTACTTGCCAAAAGTGCACAAAGACAAACTCAATCCACCAGGTCGTCCAATAATATCAGGAATAGATTCTCTTACATCCAACCTATCCCAGTATATTGATTCATATTTACAAACACATGTAAAAACACAGAAATCATATATAAAAGACACCACAGATATCATCAGAACATTGAGTGGCATCACTTGGTCAGATGATTATTGGATCTGTACAAGTGATGTTACATCACTGTACACAATCATCAATCAAGAACAAGGAGTAGCAGCTACACAACATTTTCTTTCATTAGATCAGACTTTAGATCCAAGACAGACGGAATTCATTTTGAAGTGCATTAAATTCATTTTACAACACAATCATTTTTGGTTTAATGACACTCACTACAGACAGGTTAAGGGCACAGCCATGGGGACCAGGTTTGCTCCAAGCTATGCCAATCTGTTTATGAGTCATTGGGAGGACAACAGCATCTGGTGCGGGCATGACTTTGGAGCAAGCCTGGTCCTATGGCGAAGATACATAGATGATGTGATCTTTATCTGGCAGGGTACAGAAGAAAAACTACTGGATTTCATACGATACATCAATTCGAATAACAACAATTTAGTATTCACCACAGAATACAGTCAATCCACAGTCAATTTTCTAGACATAACAGTCTTTATAGAAAACTCAGCCATACACACGAAAACTTTTCAAAAGAGTGTGGACGTGAACAGTTATATCTTACACAACAGTGCACACCACCCAAACTGGCTAAAAAGTATTCCACTAGGCCAGTTCAATCGAATAAGGAGAAACTGTACAAAATTAGAAGATTTCACTACACAAGCAGAAGAAATGAAATGTCAATTTCTAGAAAAGGGTTATAAAGAAGACATTTTAGATAAAGATTTGGAAAAAGCAAGAGATACAGATAGAAATACTCTCCTGACCTACAGAAATAAAGAAACATCAAGTGAGGAATTCAAAACAGCCTTCATTACACAATACAATACTGGTAACAAACAACTAGAAAAAATTCTATATAGACACTGGCATATTCTTCTAGAAGATGAGATTTTAGCAGATAGGCTTCCTACAAGACCAAAAGTGGTCTATAAAAGAGCACCGGACTTAAGATCAAAACTATCACACAGTCACCTCAAAAAGGCAGAGACAGTACAGACCACGGTAATGGGACAGAAACTGAGTAAGGGTTTTTTCCACTGCGGGACTTGTAATTACTGTAGAACACACAAAGTAAGTACAAAAAGAATCACCCACTTTGTTTAAAAAAAAACAGGGGAAGATTTCGAGATACAGGAACATATTTCATGCCACAGCAAAGGGGTGATATATCTTATCGAATGCCCCTGCAAATTACAATACGTAGGCAGAACGACTAGACCTTTAAAGATAAGAATAGCGGAACATGTCAGGAATGTGCGAAATGGCTTAGAAACCCACAATCTGTCTCATCATTTTAAAGAACTACATGACAGTAATCCTATGGACATGAAGATTCTGGGAATCAAATTAGTGACACATAATTGGAGAGGAGGAGATTTTCTGAAGAGAATCAATAAAGAAGAATTAAGGTGGATGTACACCCTGAAAACATTTAAACCACAAGGCCTCAATTTAGATAATGTAGTGAGGTCAATAGTGATGAACTGAGGTCATAGTCATGAAATGATAATAATACAGTCATACACGCTGCGAACCATATACCCCTACAAAGATCCCCAGATCAACGGATGGAATAGCATGACCATCTTCCCCCCCCATACCCAATATCCCCCTATATTCTTCTTGCATCTTTAATATACTACCGACCAAGATATTAGGTCTCTTATAGATCAACAACTATGAATTAGGGTACAATTAATTGAATGTCAAGACCTGAAACCCTACATTAGATCAATTAAATCAGGTTTTAGTTTAACACAAGTTTATGAATTTTTTAGTAAAACCACACCTTATAGATACCATCCGATTACAGAATATCAAAGACTCAAAATGTTATATTCCCATGATCAATTAAGTATTTCCAACTATAACAGAAATTTATGAATTCATTCCACCTGATCAGCAATTCACTGTTAGGTAAATACTGGTTGTAATATACCAACAATATACGAAGTTTCTTTATTGTTTAAGCACAATTTGATTTCACTCTTATTTTTATTTTTATATTTATTTTTATTTTTATTCCTATATTTACTTTTATTTTATTTTTATTTACATATTTTTATATTTATTTTTATTTTTATTTTATTTTATTTTATTTATCTATTATGTATATATACTTTTTCAATTTTTACATACTGCTCAGTGTCTATTGTGCACTGCAACCGAAACATTTTGTATCACCTTGTTTCAATAATACAATGCAACTGTCTGCACAGTTGATTAGTAGAACCAAATGAACACACCCACTTGTATGACATAATCATCATGGGCATAAAAAGCCATCAACAAAGATGGCGATTACAGACTCCCTGAGGAAGACCCAGACGGGTCGATACGCGTTGGAGAGGAGAGAGACATTCACATAGACAACAGTGGCTTTACAAAAACAGATCCAGACTAAACACCCATACGATACAAGAAACATTGCGGAGGAAGTTTAAACCGCGCGGCCGAGAGGTGAAAAAGACCAGACAAGCGAAACATCGATCGCCAGGCGCAGAGAAGACCGAGCAGAGACGTGGAAGCGGTCGACGGGATCAAGCATAGGAAACAAGGTAACACACTCCGTAGGAGGGAGGGTTCACGGCGGACAGTCCCTTTGTGGGTCCCGAAGCCTGTGTTACCTTCCCCCCAGAGACGTGACCGCATCCCCAGGTCTCGGCAGGCGGTGATCGCCCGTGGATGCGGGCACCTTCCGCCATCCGTGACAGAGGTGACAAGCGGGGAGTCCGGAGTTTTTTAGTCACCCTGTCCCCTATTCACCTTGTCCCTCGCTATCCACTTGGGGTACCCCATATTAAAGTAACCACATTCAAGATCATCACCAGCCTCTGATAAAAGGTTCACTTATAACATCAGCAAAGGACTCTTCACTCTGCAAACTCCTGTATCAGTTCAGAATCTCCAAATTCACTGTATACTCAAGTGAGTACAGGACTACACCTAAGGTGTGAAAGACGTGGGACGCCACACTCTATTCTCACCGTATAAGCAATAAAAATTTTCTTTTCTTTTTTTGACTGGCAACAATTCATCTCAAACAATAGAGACAAATATTTTTTTTTATATATTTTTTTTTCATTCTTCTTTTTATTTTTTCTTATTTATATATAATTTTTATCCAAAATTTTTTTTCTTTTCTTGTTCACCTATTTTTCATTTGGTTATTAGGGTTTATTTGCAAATTATGAATTTATCTTATGATAGTTTATTAAACACTATTATTTAGATTGCTGTTCTCCACTTCTGTTTTTTTCACACAACACCCATAACACCTTACATAGGCGCAGTTGTGAAAATTTGAGAAACGCCATTAACTTTCTGGGGATTTTGGGTTTAGCCCCAATCACGTATTGCTGCCACCCTCATAATATCCATACAGGTAGAGCGCTGATTACATCTGTAATTACTAGATCATTCAAACCCTGTTAATCAGCAGCCCCCTATATGGGTATTTTAGATCTGAGAAAAGACAAAGCCATTAGGGCTGACAAAATCTTCAGTAACCTAGACTACACCACCGCAACGCACGACAGTGTAAATAAATTCTGTGACATATTTCTAAAACTAGAGAGATCAGCAACAAGAGAGTCAAAACTTTGGTGGGACAACAAAACACTCCACTGGTATTTATCACATCAATTAGTACCTAAGGGACTTAGAATCAAGAAAATTCCCACACATAGCAAAGATGACCCCGAATTTATGAACAAATGGAACAGCATACTACAAAACTGTTCCACACAACTGATTCAATTAATTATTAGCACACATGAGAAAGAACTCAAAGATTTAGAGACAGAAATAGAATCATTACAAGCAGCTTTGGAGGAACATAAACAAGATAAAGAATTTCAAGAATTAGAAACAATTTCAAAGAATAGATTGAAAAGAACAGAGGAAGATATCATAGCAACCAAGAAATCCAAGATTATAAGGGACAAAATAGGGAAAAGGAAGCCAGATAAGAAACATACGGCCAGGCAGAAACACACATCCACTCTATTGACAACACCAAAAACCTCAGAATTACAGAGAATAAGTAAAATATCAAAATCAACACCTGTGTACAAAAAGTTAAATCTTACCTATCAACAGTATATGACAAAATTACACTCAAAAAATTCAAGAGTCACAAAAAACATAGAGAACCCTAGGAATAGCGAAGAGATTGCAGACCATTCCATCCTAGATAGCACTGTAGACACGGATTTCTCCACATACAGTATTGAGGAAGGATTCGACTACGAACAACTAGCTAGATTATCCCTAGAGAAAAGTTTCCAAATTTCCGCTCACTTAGAAAACATCTCCACCACTGAGAAAGATACACTGGTTATCGAACAAACACAAGAAACATGTGCAGACCTTTTTTTAGGAAAGAGTGCAGGCCTTCGATCCTGCGAACAGAAACATGCAACACCGAACAAAAGAAAGTTGGAAGACCTAGACGAGGATGTAGAGGTGGGAGAAATAGGAAGACACAAAAGGAACAACAACCAGAAGTAGAAAGTAAAGGAATCTTTAATCTGAGTAATCTTACATTGAAAAAGGAACACATTACATTACTAAACAAAGGTTTGAAATTTGCACCGACAAAGCAGCTAAATAAGTTTGAAACCTATCTAGATTTACATAGATTCACAAGGAAACTGACACTTGCAAAATATTACAACAAAGGACCAATCACATATACTGTACCTAAAGATACAGACAGGACATACAAGCACTCCAATCTCAAACCAAAATCTACATTCTACCCACAACACATGAGAGGTTCTCTCATCAGCACTTTTGAGCAATTGGTAACACGGGATATAGATAGAATGGAAACAAAACCAAGGACATTAAATCTGGCAAAAACAGAGAAAAAAGCACTAAAGGATCTTAGTGACAACAATGAATTAGTGATCAAACCTGCAGATAAAGGGGGAGGGGTTGTATTGCTAGACAAGAAAGATTACACAACAGAATCTCTCAGAATTTTAAGCGATAAAGATACATATGAGACCATCACACAAGACCCTACCAACAATTACAAAAGATGTCTAGACAAACTGTTAAAAGAAGGACTTCACACAGGCATTCTGAATAAGAAAGAACATGAATTTTTGTGTAATGATAATCCCATACTCCCAGTTTTTTACTACTTGCCAAAAGTGCACAAAGACAAACTCAATCCACCAGGTCGTCCAATAATATCAGGAATAGATTCTCTTACATCCAACCTATCCCAGTATATTGATTCATATTTACAAACACATGTAAAAACACAGAAATCATATATAAAAGACACCACAGATATCATCAGAACATTGAGTGGCATCACTTGGTCAGATGATTATTGGATCTGTACAAGTGATGTTACATCACTGTACACAATCATCAATCAAGAACAAGGAGTAGCAGCTACACAACATTTTCTTTCATTAGATCAGACTTTAGATCCAAGACAGACGGAATTCATTTTGAAGTGCATAAAATTCATTTTACAACACAATCATTTTTGGTTTAATGACACTCACTACAGACAGGTTAAGGGCACAGCCATGGGGACCAGGTTTGCTCCAAGCTATGCCAATCTGTTTATGAGTCATTGGGAGGACAACAGCATCTGGTGCGGGCATGACTTTGGAGCAAGCCTGGTCCTATGGCGAAGATAGATGATGTGATCTTTATCTGGCAGGGTACAGAAGAAAAACTACTGGATTTCATACGATATATCAATTCGAATAACAACAATTTAGTATTCACCACAGAATACAGTCAATCCACAGTCAATTTTCTAGACATAACAGTCTTTATAGAAAACTCAGCCATACACACGAAAACTTTTCAAAAGAGTGTGGACGTGAACAGTTATAGCTTACACAACAGTGCACACCACCCAAACTGGCTAAAAAGTATTCCACTAGGGCCAGTTCAATCGAATAAGGAGAAACTGTACAAAATTAGAAGATTTCACTACACAAGCGGAAGAAATGAAATGTCAATTTCTAGAAAAGGGTTATAAAGAAGACATTTTAGATAAAGATTTGGAAAAAGCAAGAGATACAGATAGAAATACTCTCCTGACCTACAGAAATAAAGAAACATCAAGTGAGGAATTCAAAACAGCCTTCATTACACAATACAATACTGGTAACAAACAACTAGAAAAAATTCTATATAGGCACTGGCATATTCTTCTAGAAGATGAGATTTTAGCAGATAGGCTTCCTACAAGACCAAAAGTGGTCTATAAAAGAGCACCGGACTTAAGATCAAAACTATCACACAGTCACCTCAAAAAGGCAGAGACAGTACAGACCACGGTAATGGGACAGAAACTGAGTAAGGGTTTTTTCCACTGCGGGACTTGTAATTACTGTAGAACACACAAAGTAAGTACAAAAAGAATCACCCACTTTGTTTAAAAAAAAACAGGGGAAGATTTCGAGATACAGGAACATATTTCATGCCACAGCAAAGGGGTGATATATCCTATCGAATGCCCCTGCAAATTACAATACGTAGGCAGAACGACTAGACCTTTAAAGATAAGAATAGCGGAACATGTCAGGAATGTGCGAAATGGCTT
The DNA here is from genome assembly GCF_028390025.1 of Pseudophryne corroboree. Classification (NCBI taxonomy): domain Eukaryota; kingdom Metazoa; phylum Chordata; class Amphibia; order Anura; family Myobatrachidae; genus Pseudophryne; species Pseudophryne corroboree. Next base: position 764,279,570 of record NC_086449.1, on the reverse strand, counting down.
AGAAACCCACAATCTGTCTCATCATTTTAAAGAACTACATGACAGTAATCCTATGGACATGAAGATTCTGGGAATCAAATTAGTGACACATAATTGGAGAGGAGGAGATTTTCTGAAGAGAATCAATAAAGAAGAATTAAGGTGGATGTACACCCTGAAAACATTTAAACCACAAGGCCTCAATTTAGATAATGAAGTGAGGTCAATAGTGATGAACTGAGGTCATAGTCATGAAATGATAATAATACAGTCATACACGCTGCGAACCATATACCCCTACAAAGATCCCCAGATCAACGGATGGAATAGCATGACCATCTTCCCCCCCCCCCCATACCCAATATTCCCCTATATTCTTCTTGCATCTTTAATATACTACCGACCAAGATATTAGGTCTCTTATAGATCAACAACTATGAATTAGGGTACAATTAATTGAATGTCAAGACCTGAAACCCTACATTAGATCAATTAAATCAGGTTTTAGTTTAACACAAGTTTATGAATTTTTTAGTAAAACCACACCTTATAGATACCATCCGATTACAGAATATCAAAGACTCAAAATGTTATATTCCCATGATCAATTAAGTATTTCCAAGTATAACAGAAATTTATGAATTCATTCCACCTGATCAGCAATTCACTGGTTGTAATATACCAACAATATACGAAGTTTCTTTATTGTTTAAGCACAATTTGATTTCACTCTTATTTTTATATTTATTTTTATTTTTATTCCTATATTTACTTTTATTTTATTTTTATTTACATATTTTTACATTTATTTTTATTTTTATTTTATTCTATTTTATTTATCTATTATGTATATATACTTTTTCAATTTTTACATACTGCTCAGTGTCTATTGTGCACTGCAACTGAAACATTTTGTATCACCTTGTTTCAATAATACAATGCAGCTATCTGCAGAGTTGATTAGTAGAACCAAATGAACACACCCACTTGTATGACATAATCATCATGGGCATAAAAAGCCATCAACAAAGATGGCGATTACAGACTCCCTGAGGAAGACCCAGACGGGTCGATACGCGTTGGAGAGGAGAGAGACATTCACATAGACAACAGTGGCTTTACAAAAACAGATCCAGACTAAACACCCATACGATACAAGAAACATTGCGGAGGAAGTTTAAACCGCGCGGCCGAGAGGGGAAAAAGACCAGACAAGCGGAACATCGATCGCCAGGCGCAGAGAAGGCCCGAGCAGAGACGTGGAAGCGGTCGACGGGATCAAGCATAGGAAACAAGGTAACACACTCCGTAGGAGGGAGGGTTCACGGCGGACAGTCCCTTTGTGGGTCCCGAAGCCTGTGTTACCTTCCCCCCAGAGACGTGACCGCATCCCCCGGTCTCGGCAGGCGGTGATCGCCCGTAGATGCGGGCGCCTTCCGCTATCCGTGACAGAGGTGACAAGCGGGGTGTCCGGAGTTTTTTAGTCACCCTGTCCCCTATTCACCTTGTCCCTCCGCTATCCACTTGGGGTACCCCATATTAAAGTAACCACATTCAAGATCATCACCAGCCTCTGATAAAAGGTTCACTTATAACATCAGCAAAGGACTCTTCACTCCGCAAACTCCTGTATCAGTTCAGAATCTCCAAATTCACTGTATACTCAAGTGAGTACAGGACTACACCTAAGGTGTGAAAGAGGTGGGACGCCACACTCTATTCTCACCGTATAAGCAATAAAAATTTTCTTTTCTTTTTTTGACTGGCAACAATTCATCTCAAACAATAGAGACTAATAATTTTTTTTATATATATTTTTTTCATTCTTCTTTTTATTTTTTCTTATTTATATATAATTTTTATCCAAAAAAAATTTTCTTTTCTTGTTCACCTATTTTTCATTTGGTTATTAGGGTTTATTTGCAAATTATGAATTTATCTTATGATAGTTTATTAAACACTATTATTTAGATTGCTGTTCTCCACTTCTGTTTTTTTCACACAACACCCATAACACCTTACATAGGCGCAGTTGTGAAAATTTGAGAAACGCCATTAACTTTCTGGGGATTTTGGGTTTAGCCCCAATCACGTATTGCTGCCACCCTCATAATATCCATACAGGTAGAGCGCTGATTACATCTGTAATTACGAGGGGTAAAACTACCCTGGATCTAGTAATTACTAATAATGTGGACATTATATCAAACACTAAAGTTGGGGAGACTTTGGGTAACAGTGATCACTATATGATCACATTCGACATGTTTCAGGAAACATAGCTACAGGGGTTCCACCAAAAATTTTAACTTTAGGAAGGATAATTTCAGTATGCTTAGATGTGCACTTAATGACATAGAGTGGGAGGTTCTGTTTATTAACAAGAACACTTTGGAAATGTGGGATGTTTTAAAAGGGTTGCTGGATAGCAATATTCATAACTTTATTCCCATTGGCAGTAATCGCAGGAGTATTAAACTCAAACCGATGTGGCTTAACAAGAAGGTTAAGGCAGAAATGGATAAAAAAAGCGGGCTTTCAAAGCATTTAAATCTAATGGAAAGGAGGAGTCTTTCAAGTATAACAAGGAGTGTAATAAGAAAAGCAAAAAAGCAATAAGAGCAGCTAAAATGGAAAATGAAAAGCAAATCGCTATAAAGAGTAAAACCAATCCTAAAAAGTTTTTTAAATACATAAACGGTAAAAGGTTAAAAAAGGAGAATATAGGTCCATTAAAAGATGAATTAGGAGAATTGATAAATGATGACAAAATAAAAGCGGAAATTCTAAACAAATTCTTTTCATCAGTATTCACCAGTGAAGAACTGATGGTGGTAGTAGAGCATAACAATTGTGACAGTAATGATTCATGGTTAGATACTTGTTTACGCGAAGAAGTAGTCCGGGAGAGACTAAGCAAAATTAAGATTAATAAATCACCTGGTCCTGATGGACTTCACCCGAGGGTCCTTATGGAGCTTAGTTCACAACTAGCATGACCCCTATACTTGATTTTCAATAGTTCAAATAGATCAGGCATGGTAATGAAGGATTGGCGTATAGCTGAAGTAGTGCCATTATTTAAAAAAGGGATCCAAAAATCTTCCGGGAAACTACAGACCAGTTAGTTTAACATCTATAGTGGGGAAAATATTGGAAGGAATTCTAAGGGACGTCATACAAGTGTATCTAAAGTCCGCTAGGATTATTAGCAAGAACCAGCATGGGTTTGTGAGGGACAGGTCATGTCAGACTAACTTAATTAGCTTCTATGAGGAAGTGAGCAATAATCTTGATCAAGGAAAAGCAGTGGATGTGGTCTTCCTAGATTTTGCAAAAGCCTTCGACACAGTTCCTCACAGGAGACTGATGATCAAATTAAAGGAGATTGGCCTTGGAAAAACTATTTGCACATGGATAAGCAGCTGGTTGGATAGCAGGGTACAGCGAGTAGTGGTCAATGGGACATCACAAAGAGTTATCAGAGGAATTATTTATTAAAAGAACACAGTTTAGGACGCGTGGGCACTCGCTGCGACTGGAGGAGAGAAAGTTCCGAACGCAATGGAGGAAAGGGTTCTGCACTGTTAGGGCAATCAGGATGTGGAATTCCCTGCCAGGGAAGGAGGTAATGGCGGACTCTGTAATTGGATTTAAAAAAGGAATGGATACATTACTGAATGAAAAAGCTATCCAAGGTTATAATACTTAAAATATCAACGTGGTTAATCCGGGGGTAAAATGAGTTATAATAGCTAACTAGTCATAAAACATTATTTAGCAAGTATGTAGAATCATCACAACTTAAAACAGGTTGAACACGATGGGCAATTTGCCTCTATTCAACCTCAAATACTATGTTACTATGTTCCCGTTTTACCGGACATGCGGGCATCCAGAAAACCCTTGAATTCATCTCCAGATCATACTGGTGGCCGACCCTAAAAAAAGATGTCACGGAGTTTATTGCTTCTTGCCCAAAACTAACGGTCAAACTGAGAGGGTGAATCAGGACTTGGAGGGCTTCCTCCGAATTTATGTATCCTCATCCCAAGATGACTGGGTTCAACTTTTTCCCTGGGCCGAGTTCTGTCATAACAACCAATATCACTCGTCATCCTCTTCTACGCCATTCTTCACTAACTATGGATTTCACAATAAAATTCCAGAATTTCAACCGCTTCCAGCAACTTCAGTGCCAGCAGCAGATATCACTCTTCGTCAGTTTTCAAATAACTGGAAGAACGTTCGAGCGGATCTACTCAAGGCATCTTTTAGATATAATAGGAAACGTAGGGCAATTCCTGCCCTTAAAGTGGGTGATCGTGTTTGGCTATCTACAAAGAATTTGAGGTTAAGAGTTCCAAGCATGAAATTTGCTCCTCGATATATCGTCCCTTTTCGAATTGAACAAGTCATCAACCCAGTAGCTTTCAAACTTCAGCTTCCTCCATTCTTAAAAATTCCCAGGATGTTTCATGTCTCCCTTCTGAAACCACTGATCCTGAATCGGTTCCATTCAGCACTTCCTTCGGTTCCCAAAGTCCAGACTCAACGTGGTGTTGAGTAGGAAGTTGCCAAGATTCTGGATTCATGCTTCCGTTATGGTCAACTTCAATACCTGATCGATTGGAAGGGCTATGGCCCTGAGGAACGTTCTTGGACCAATGCTTCAGATGTTCATGTTTCTACATTGGTTCGGAATTTCCATTCTAAGTTCCCTCAGAAGCCAAAGAAATGTCCTGGGGCCACTCCTAAAGGGGAAGGGGGGTGTGCTGTCAAGATCTGGACTACTGGACATTATTTTTTACCTTTCAGGTGTCTTCTGAGGCTGGCTCAGTGTTCCAGGGCCGAGTCTCAATCATGTTGTTAAATGTCCTTCATATTTCCTCTCTGCCAGTCTGCAGGTGCTGTTACAGGGAACTCTTAAATGGAAATGGCATTTCTAGCTCATGGCAGCCTCCGCCGCCATTACTGTACTCTCAGCACTTGGATGGCTCTGCATAGCATCTCCTGTCAGTTGCGGCCTCCGCCGCCATTGCTGCGCTCTCAGTGCGTGGACGGATCTGTGTGGCATCTCCTGTCAGCTGCGGCCATTGCCGCGATTACTACAGTAAAGCACCACAGGTATGTGCGGCTCCTCTCACCCATTGTAGCTTCCGCCATTGGCTCTGGGAGGTTGCTGTGCAGTTTCACATTCACTGTGCCCTGCGGCAGCTGCCGCCATTACTGTGAAAGCTCCGCATGGAATTACAAACCAGGTTTCCCTCCAAGAACCAGTATGGGCGCAGCCATGTTGGTTCTGATCACATGATGATAATTCCACCAATCTACAGTCTCGCTGAGCTCTGCCTAATTGCTGATTTAATTCCTGCACTGCTGAGGGTATAAAGGGACTGATCTTAGACCAGGAAGTTGTCAGTGCTTTGGTTGTCATTACCAGTGTATCCTGTCTCTGCTCTCTGTGATTCTGTGTTCCAGGTATTCCAGCTCCTGAAGTCTCCAGTTCTGCAGAGACCTGCACCAATCACCACCCAGCGGTGCCTGCCTGACTCCATAGTATCCTCATTGCCTTCTGCTATTGGCAGTGCTCCATAAACACCAGCTTCCAGCATTGGGCTTCCAGTGGTGTTCAGCTACCTATTGTCATCGGTGCTCCGCAATCGGTGTTCCTGCTATCTACAGTATTCAAGTCATCTGTTTTCCTAATTCATCGATCTCTAGCATCACCAGTGTCATTCAACCCCGCTGCTAACACTGGTCCAACAGCACTTCATTCACAGTTCTTCATTATCCGTTCTATCCGGCAAAACCGGCAGTCTACTGGCATCACTCATTCTGTAGTACGTTCAGCCTCTGTACTACATCTGCTGACCAGTTCCAGCTTTCATCTACTCTACAGCATCTAGGTGTTGGTAAAAGGACTTTCCATCTCCTAAATCTCCCAAGCTAGCCTTGTGCGGATACCACACCTAAGGGAATATTACAACTGCTATTTCTTGTGGAACTATGTACTGTTTTTAATCATTCTTCATATCGTTACTGTGCTACTGCCTGTGTATCACCAGAACTGTGTTTAATAAACTAACATTCATTTGATCTTTGTTGTCGTGGTCACATCTTCGGGCATTGGAGGTAGAAGTCATCTATGTCTAGGAGTCCTATTCTGCCACCTAGACTTACCTTTACACCAGCCCCTACAACTGAGGCTGTTCCAGACCAACACCAGCCCTCAGTTGTGACACATATAAACATATAAACATAAGGGGCCTCGCACTGGTCCCGCTTATGGATACTTCCGGCGGAAATTACTTTCCGAAACGGTATGGAGTGCGTCCCATTTGTCTGAACTGGAACGCATGAACTCCGGAAGTGGGGTCTCTTCTTCTGTTAAGACTACTGATGCACTCCCCCTGGCGTATTGGAGCACATCTAAGAAAACCTAACAATGCGTTCCACATTATTGTGTGGAAAGCATCTGATGACCTCTGTACCTGTAATATCAGAGGGACAAATATAATGAATATAATAAAAAATATTAAAAAAATTATTTTAAAACCACTCGAAAACTAAAAGAACGGTCCAGTGAACATCTGAGAAATATTAAAAAAGGTCTGGAAACGCATGGGATATCGGCACATTTCAAGAAGGAACACACGTGCAAACCTGCTGACCTTTCTTTATTCTGTGGAATAAAGTTAGCTCCTATGAATTGGAGAAAGAATAATGTCGAGGAAAGGCTAGCAAGATCAGAAATGAGGACCATTTTCGAATTAGGAACCTTACAACTGAAGGGAATGAATATTGACTTTGAAATCAAATGGTTCCTCTAAGATTTCATATCATCCATTCCCACTATACAATTGTGTGAATTGCAGCCTTAGTAGGTTTACTATGACCTCTACAACCCTTTAACTACTGGTCACCGTTTAAACCATTCCCCAGTGAGGACTACCCTTTCAATAGTGTACATGTAATCTTGGGAGTGAAATCCCACAGATGGGTTTTATCAAAACATCCTTGGATTATTCAGTCATTCATCACTTACTATTCATTGTTTTTTAATATCCACATAAATATTTCAAAATGGCTTTTTTTCTATCTTTCCCTACTTCATTTAGATTTCCATTTAGGTAGTGTTGCACCATCACTATAGTGTTTTAAAATAATTTTTATCATATTTTTTATTATATTCATTATATTTGTCCCTCTTTTTAGGAGGGACAGGGCTAACAAAAGAGGAGGAGGTGTATGTCTTTATGTTAAACCATCACTTAAACCATACCTAAAGGAGGTTATCTATGAGGAGACTGGCGATAATGTGGAGTCACTATGGGTAGAAATCTCAAGTGGGGGAATTGATGCAATAAAACTAGTCATAGGCACGTGCTACAAACAGCCGGATATTAGCATACATGAGGAAGAACAACTATTGCAACAAATCAAAATGGCTGCGGGATTGGAGGACATCCTTGTGATTGGGGATTTTAATTACCCAGATATAAACTGGAGTAACGATTCATGTGCTAAAGCGAGGGGCAGTAGGTTCTTAAATATGTTTAGGGATCACTACTTGTCTCAATTAGTGAAGGGGTAAAACTAGCCTGGATCTAGTAATTACTAATAATGTGGACATTATATCAAACACTAAAGTTGGGGAGACTTTGGGTAACAGTGATCACTATGGGGGTAATGCTGAGTTGATCGCAGCAGGAATAATGTTAGCAGTTGGGCAAAACCATGTGCACTGCAGGGGAGGCAGATATAACATGTGCAGAGAGAGATAGATTTGGGTGTGGTGAGTTCAATCTGCAATTTAAATTGCAGTGTAACAATAAAGCAGCCAGTATTTACCCTGCACAGAAACAAAATAACACACCCAAATCTAACTCTCTCTGCAAATGTTATATCTGCCTCCCCTGCAGTGCACATGGTTTTGCCCAACTGCTAAAAAATTTCCTGCTGCGATCAACTTGGAATTACCCCCTATATGATCACATTTGACATCAGTTTCAGGAAACATAGCTACAGGGGTTTCACCAAAACTTTTAACTTTAGGAAGGCTAATTTCAGTATGCTTAGATGTGCACTTAACGACATAGAGTGGGAGGTTCTGTTTAATAACAAGAACACTTTGGAAATGTGGGATGTTTTAAAAGGGTTGCTGGATAGCAATATTCATAACTTTATTCCCATGGGCAGTAAACGCAGGCGTATTAAACTCAAACCGATGTGGCTTAACAAGAAGGTTAAGGCAGAAATGGATAAAAAAAAGCGGGCTTTCAAAGCATTTAAATCTAATGGAAATGAGGAGTCTTTCAAGTATTACAAGGAGTGTAATAAGAAAAGCAAAAAAGCAATAAGAGCAGCTAAAATGGAAAATGAAAAGCAAATCGCTATAGAGAGTAAAACCAATCCTAAAAAGTTTTTTAAATACATAAACGGTAAAAGGTTAAAAAAGGAGAATATAGGTCCATTAAAAGATGAATTAGGACAATTGATAAATGATGACAAAATAAAAGCGAAAATTCTGAACAAATTCTTTTCATCAGTATTCACCAGTGAAGAACTGATGGTGGGAGTAGAGCATAACAATTGTGACAGTAATGATTCATGGTTAGATACTTGTTTAAGCGTAGAAGTAGTCCGGGAGAGACTAAGCAATTTTAAGATTAATAAATCACCTGGTCCTGATGGACTTCACCCGAGGGTTCTTATGGAGCTTAGTTCACAACTAGCATGACCCCTATACTTAATTTTCAATAGTTCAATTAGATCAGGCATGGTACCGAAGGATTGGCGTATAGCTGAGGTAGTGCCATTATTTAAAAAAGGGATCCAAAAATCTTCCGGGAAAATACAGACCAGTTAGTTTAACATCTATAGTGGGGAAAATATTGGAAGGAATTCTAAGGGACGTCATACAGGAGTATTTAAAGTCCGCTAGGATTATTAGCAAGAACCAGCATGGGTTTGTGAGGGACAGGTCATGTCAGACTAACTTAATTAGCTTCTATGAGGAAGTGAGCAATAATCTTGATCAAGGAAAAGCAGTGGATGTGGTCTTCCTAGATTTTGCAAAAGCCTTCGACACAGTTCCTTACAGGAGACTAATGATCAAATTAAAGGAGATTGGCCTAGGAAAAACTATTTGCACATGGATAAGCAGCTGGTTGGATAGCAGGGTACAGTGAGTAGTGGTCAACAGAAAGTCCTCAACCTGGTCCCCAGTAGTCAGCGGAATACCACAAGGGTCTGTACTCGGACCACTACTGTTCAACATATTTATCAATGACCTAGAAATAGGCCTGGAAAGCACAGTGTCAATCTTTGCTTTGAACTGTGTAAGGTAATTAATTCAGAATTGGATATGGAGTCCTTGCAGAATGATCTATCTAAACTTGAACTCTGGGCGTCTAAATGTAAAATGAGGTTCAATACAGACAAATGCAAGGATATGCATTTTGGGGCTAAAAACAAACTTGCATCCTACATATTAAATGGGGAACGCCTATGGGAAACAGAGTTGGAAAAAGATTTGGGGGTATTAATTGATAATAGGCTTAATAACCGTACACAATGTCAAAACGCAGTAAAGAAGGCAAGTAAGGTGCTAGCGTGCATAAAAAGGGGAATTGAGACAAGGGACTCAGATGTAATCATGCCGCTGTATAAGGCATTGGTATGTACGCACCTGGAATTTTGTGTTCAGTTTTGGGCACCATTGTATAAAAAAGACATCAGTGAACTCGAAAGTGTTCACAGGCGAGCTACTAAATTGATTAAAGGCCTAGAAGGACTGGACTATAAGGAAAGACTTACTAGGCTGAATATGTATACACTAGAAAGGAGGCGCCTAAGAGGAGATATTATTAATATCTTCAAATATGTAAAGGGACATCACAAAGAGTTATCAGAGGAATTATTTATTAAAAGAACACAGTTTAGGATGCGTGGGCACTCGCTGCGACTGGAGGAGAGAAAGTTCCAAACGCAACGGAGGAAAGGGTTCTTCACTGTTAGGGCAATCAGGATGTGGAATTCCCTGCCAGGGTAGGTGGTAATGGCAGACTCTGTAATTGGATTTAAAAAAGGAATGGATAAATTTCTGAATGAAAAAGCTATCCAAGGTTATAATACTTAAAATATCAACGTGGTTAATCTGGGGGTAACATATGTTATAATAGCTAACTAGTCATAAAACATTATTTAGCAAGTATGTAGAATCATCACAACTTAAAACAGGTTGAACACGATGGGCAATTTGTCTCTATTCAACCTCAAATACTATGTTACTATGTTACTATGTTCCCATTTTACCGGACATGCGGGCATCCAGAAAACCCTTGAATTCATCTCCAGATCATACTGGTGGCCGACCCTGAAAAAAGATGTCACAGAGTTTATTGCTTCTTGCCCAAAATGTGCCCAACACAAGGTACCTCACCAGTCACCTGCTGGGCAACTGGTTCCTCTAGCTGTTCCTCATCGTCCGTGGACCCATTTGTCATTGGACTTTATTACAGACCTTCCTATGTGCAACAAGTTTAATACCATCTGGATGGTAGTTGACCGGTTCACCAAGATGGCTCATTTCATTCCCCTCACCGGTCTTCCGTCAGCTTCCAGGTTGGCTCAAGTATTCATCCAAGAGATCTTCAGATTACATGGCCTCCCCAAGGAGAAAATTTCTGACAGAGGAGTACAGTTCGTAGCCAAGTTTTGGCGAAGTTTATGTTTGGCCCTCCAAGTCAAATTAAAATTCTCTATAGCGTATCACCCCCAAACTAACGGTCAAACTGAGAGGATGAATCAGGACTTGGAGGCCTTCCTCCGAATTTATGTATCCTCATCCCAAGATGACTGGGTTCAACTTTTTCCCTGGGCCGAGTTCCTCTTCTACGCCATTCTTCACTAACTATGGATTTCACCCTAAAATTCCAGAATTTCAACCGCTTCCAGCAACTTCAGTGCCAGCAGCAGATATCACTCTTCGTCAGTTTTCAAATAACTGGAAAAACGTTAGAGCGGCTCTACTCAAGGCATCTTTTAGATATAAGAAGTTTGCAGATAGTAAACGTAGGGCAATTCCTGCCCTTAAAGTGGGTGATCGTGTTTGGCTATCTACAAAGAATTTGAGGTTAAGAGTTCCAAGCATGAAATTTGCTCCTCGATATATCGGGCCTTTTCGAATTGAACAAGTCGTCAACCCAGTAGGTTTCAAACTTCAGCTTCCTCCATTCTTAGAAATTCCCAGGACGTTTCATGTCTCCCTTCTGAAACCGCTGATCCTGAATCGGTTCCATTCAGCACTTCCTTCGGTTCCCAAAGTCCAGACTTAACGTGGTGTTGAGTAGGAAGTTGCCAAGATTCTGGATTCATGCTTCTGTTATGGTCAACTTCAATACCTGATCAATTGGAAGGGCTATGAGGAACGTAGCTTGGACCAATGCTTCAGATGTTCATGTTCCTACATTGGTTCGGAATTTCCATTCTAAGTTCCCTGAGAAGCCAAAGAAGTGTCCTGGAGCCACTCCTAAAGGGGGGGGGTGCTGTCACGATCTGGACTACTGGACATTATTTTTTACCTTTCATGTGTCTTCTGAGGCTGGCTCAGCGTTCCAGGGCCAAGTCTCAATCATGTTGTTAAATGTCCTTCATATTTCCTCTCTGCCAGTCTGCAGGTGCTGTTACATGAAACTCTTAAATGGAAATGGCATTTCTAGCTCATCGTGGCCTCTGCTGCCATTACTGTACTCTCAGCACTTGGATGGCTCTGCATAGCATCTCCTGTCAGTTGCGGCCTCCGCCGCCATTGCTGCGCTCTCAGCGCGTCGACGGATCTGTGTGGCATCTCCTGTCAGCTGCGGCCGTTGCCGCGATTACTACAGTAAAGCACTACAGGTATGTGCGGCGCCTCTCACCCGCTGTAGCTTCCGCCGCCGGCTCTGGGAGGTTGCTGTGCAGTTTAACATTCACTGTGTCCTGCGGCCGCTGCCGCCATTACTGTGAAAGCTCCACATGGAATTACAAACCAGGTTTCCCTCCAAGAACCAGTATGGGCGCAGCCATGTTGGTTCTGATCACATGATGATAATTCCACCAATCTACAGTCTCGCTGAGCTCTGCCTAATTGCTGATCCAATCCCTGCACTGCTGAGGGTATAAAGGGACTGATCTTAGACCAGGAAGTTGTCAGTGCTTTAGTTGTCATCACCAGTGTATCCTGTCTCTGCTCTCTGTGATTCTAACTGTGTTCCAGGTATTCCAGCTCCTGAAGTCTCCAGTTCTGCAGAGACATGCACCAATCACCACCCTGCGGTGCCTGCCTGACTCCACAGTATCCTCATTGCCTTCTGCTATTGGCAGTGCTCCAAAAACACCAGCTTCCAGCATTGGGCTTCCAGTGGTGTTCAGCTATCTATTGTCATCGGTGCTCCGCCATCGGTGTTCCTGCTATCTACAGTATTCAAGTCATCTGTTTTCCTAATTCATCGATCTCTAGCATCACCAGTGTCATTCAACCCCGCTGCTAACACTGGTCCATCCGCACTTCATTCACAGTTCTTCATTATCCGTTCTATCCGGCAAAACCGGCAGTCTACTGGCATCACTCATTCTGTAGTACGTTCAGCCTCTGTACTACATCTGCTGACCAGTTCCAGCTTTCATCTACTCTACAGCACCCAGGTGTTGGTAAAAGGACTTCCCATCTCCTAAATCTCCCAAGCTAGCCTTGTGCAGATACCACACCAAAGGGAATATTACAACTGATATTTCTTGTGGAACTATGTACTGTTTTTAATCATTCTTCATATAGTTACTGTGCTACTGCCGGTGTACCACCAGAACTGTGTTTAATAAACTAACATTCATTTGATCTTTGTTGTCGTGGTCACATCTTCGGGCATTGGAGGTAGAAGTCATCTATGTCTAGGAGTCCTATTCTGCCACCTAGACTTACCTTTACACCAGCCCCTACAACTGAGGCTGTTCCAGACCAACACCAGCCCTCAGTTGTGACACATATAAACATAAGGGGCCTCGCACTGGTCCCGCTTATGGATACTTCCGGCGGAAATGACTATCCGAAACGGTATGGAGTGCGTCCCATTTGTCTGAACTTGAACGCATGAACTCCGGAAGTGGGGTCTCTTCTTCTGTTAAGACTACTGATGCGCTCCCCCTGGCGTATTGGAGCACATCTAAGAAAACCTAACAATGCGTTCCACATTATTGTGTGGAAAGCATCTGATGACCTCTGTACCTGTAATATCAGAGGGACAAATATAATGAATATAATGAAAAATATGATTAAAATTATTTTAAAACACATAGTAATGGTGCAACACTACCTAAATGGAAATCTAAATGAAGTAGGGAAAGATAGAAAAAAAGGCATTTTTAAATATTTATGTGGATATTAAAAAATAATGAATAGTAAGTAATGAATGACTGAATAATCCAAGGACGTTTTGATAAAACCCATCTGTGGGATTTCACTCCCAAGATTACATGTACACTATTGAAAGGGTAGTCCTCACTGGGGAATGGTTTAAACGGTGACCAGTAGTTAAAGGGTTGTAGAGGTCATAGTAAACCTACTAAGGCTGCAATTCACACAATTGTATAGTGGGAATGGATGGTATGAAATCTTAGAGGAACCATTTGATTTCAAAGTCAATATTCATTCCCTTCAGTTGTAAGGTTCCTAATTCGAAAATGGTCCTCATTTCTGATCTTGCTAGCCTTTCCTCTACATTATTCTTTCTCCAATTCATAGGAGCTAACTTTATTCCACAGAATAAAGAAAGGTCAGCAGGTTTGCACGTGTGTTCCTTCTTGAAATGTGCCGATATCCCATGCGTTTCCAGACCTTTTTTAATATTTCTCAGATGTTCACTGGTCCGTTCTTTTAGTTTTCGAGTGGTCCTTCCCACATACTGTTTATCACATGTACATTGTACCAAATACACAACGTTTTTGCTGTCACATGTGATAAAGTCCTTGATTTTAAATTCTTTCTTATTGGAGGTAGATGTGTATTTAGTGATGACAGATTCACGACTCTTACAGTTCTTACACATCTGACACGTGCCACACCTATAGCATCCCTTTGATTTAATGGTCGTGATTCTCTTGGGGGCTTCTAATGCACTCCTAACTACCTTCTTTTTGATGTTATCTGCTTTTCGATACACAAATTGGGGTTTCCCAGGAAGATGATGTTTAATTACGGGATCCTGTAAGAGTAATCCCCAGTTTTTCTTGATGATCTGTTTGAATTCCTTATGTTGACTATTGTACTTAGTGATGAAAGTGATTTTTCTGTCCTTTCCTTTTCCTCCAGCTGTCTCATGATCCTTGGTAATTAGCATGAAAGCCCTGTCGATGTTTTCGTACTTCTTGTAGGGATCTTCTAATGAGGCACTCTGGTATCCTTTCCCCACAAACTGTTTCTTAAGATTGCCCCCTTGATCTTTATAATTACTTAGTTTGGAGCAATTCTTGCGCAGTCTATGGAACTGACTTTTAGGTACTGACGCGAGCCAATTTCGATGATGATTACTGTCAAAGGGTACATAGGAGTTGCAGTCTGTGGGTTTCACGTAGGTCTTAGTTTGAAATTAGTTTTCTTCAATGTAAAGGACCATTTTCGAATTAGGAACGCAGTCGGACAACTAAGGAAAAGGTTCCACCACTTCCGCCGGAAGCCCTAAGTACTTGAAGGCGCTATACAGCGCGGTGTATTGTTATATCATTTAAATCTCTATTTCCGCCGGAAGTTGTGCGTTCCACGGACTATAGGTGGAATGCACAATATCTTTTCCCTCTTTTAAATATGTTATTAAAGTGATTAAAGGATTATGATTTTAAGTATTACTAATAGATGTAAGGTTATATACACATGTATATTTTAATGTTATTTTATACCCTATTTATGGACGGTGACTCCGCCCACTATCAAGGAACTTCCTGTAATGTAGACTTCCTGTCCAGGGGTATAAATACCTCAGTTCTGGCCCTTAATACTCACCTTGAGAAAGAGTACGGTCGAAACGCGTTGGTGAGGAACTGAGAGACTTTATGAAGGACCGACGGACTGTTGCTACATTCATCTATTGGTGAGAGACCCGGGCTTTTCATCATCCTCCCATAGATTTGTGTTTTTTGTCATCTTGGCTTACAGTTCAGAGGTCCTTTTGTTTTAAAAATTTTTGGACGTTTTTACAATAAATGTAAAGGAATTGGTTTATCCATTTGGATCCATGGTGTATAAATTCAAGCATCATTATCCTAAGTGAAGAGAAAGATACCTTTATAGGAGTGAGAACATCCTGTTAAAGTAAGCATACAAGTGAGCATTGGTTTTCATGCTGGTTTGATGCGTCCATAATTGGGACCGGTAAAAGATACCTTTATGTGTATTGCACAACATATTCATGTGTAAGCATACATGTGAGTTTCTCCGGCACTGTGTTCACTGTTGGGTGATCCTATATTTATTCTAATCTCACGTACCCATAATTTGAGTATTAACATCCAGGAGACAACATAGAAAATCACACATGGGAAATTAATATTTATTTATTCTTTCCTGCTTTTTACCACTCCAACTCACATACGACGAGGGGAAGTGCGAGCCTTCTACAGGGACCAGAAAAGATACCTTTTTGTGCATAACCACATCTCTCCCCATGTAAGCATACATGTGAGCACCTTTGGTTATAGAAGTGAAAAGAAACTTTTATACTGTAAGTACATCTTACATCTGTTTTGTGTAAGGATTATGTGAGCAAGATTCTCCTACCTATCACAAGGGTGAACTTATATAAGTACTGGTCCTAAAGTAACCACATCCCGTAGGGGAAAAAGAATACGACTCCATTTTTTCAACAATAGCATCAGGATATTCGATAGACATAAGGAACTAAGCTTGGTTTTTTTGGTTTTCTTCTTCCTGTTTTTCATATCTGAACCCACGGAGACTATAAAAGGACTGAAGGATAACACCCAAGGGACTCTGGGAAGATCCATTTGGTATAATTAATACTATTGTATGTATATTCTATAATTATCAGTGTATGACAATATTCACCCCACACTTAATGTCCCACATTATATGACTAGCAGTGCGCAGCTGAGGAAAGACTCAAACTATTTTTTTGTTGTATATCTTGCTTTAGGGGTGTTGAGTGACATCCAGAGTCCACCTCGACTGTTGCCGCGTAGGGCGCAGGGGTTCTCTATCCTTCCTACTGTTACGTATAATGTCGTTTAGTGCCTGTCTCAGCATATTGAAGTTAGCTTTTCTAAAGTTAAATGTTTTAGTTGTTCCCTCATAGCTATGCTTCTTGAAACTGATGTCAAATGTGATCATATAGTGGTCACTGTTTCCCAAGGTCTCCCCAACTGTAATGTCTGATATAATGTCCACATTATTGGTAATAACTAGTGATGTGCACCGGAAATTTTTCGGGTTTTGTGTTTTGGTTTTGGGTTTGGTTCCGCGGCCGTGTTTTGGGTTCGAACGCGTTTTGGCAAAACCTCACCGAATTTTTTTTGTCGGTTTCGGGTGTGTTTTGGATTCGGGTGTTTTTTTCAAAAAACCCTAAAAAACAGCTTAAATCATAGAATTTGGGGGTCATTTTGATCCCATAGTATTATTAACCTCAATAACCATAATTTCCACTCATTTTCAGTCTATTCTGAACACCTCAAACCTCACAATATTATTTTTAGTCCTAAAATTTGCACCGAGGTGGCTGTGTGAATAAGCTAAGCGACCCAAGTGGCCGACACAAACACCTGGCCCATCTAGGAGTGGCACTGCAGTGTCAGACAGGATGGCACTTGAAAAAAATATTTCCCAAACAGCACATGACGCAAAGAAAAAAAGAGGCGCAATGAGGTCGCTGTGTGACTAAGCTAAGCGACACAAGTGGCCGACACAAACACCTGGCCCATCTAGGAGTGGCACTGCAGTGTCACGCAGGATGGCCCTTCAAAAAAATACTCCCCAAACAGCACATGACGCAAAGAAAAATGAAAGAAAAAAGAGGTGCAAGATGGAATTGTCCTTGGGCCCTCCCACCCACCCTTATGTTGTATAAACAGGACATGCACACTTTAACGAACCCATCATTTCAGCGACAGGGTCTGCCACACGACTGTGACTGAAATGACTGGTTGGTTTGGGCCCCCACCAAAAAAGAAGCAATCAATCTCTCCTTGCACAAACTGGCTCTACAGAGGCAAGATGTCCACCTCCTCCTCATCGTCCGATTCCTCACCCCTTTCACTGTGTACATCCCCCTCCTCACAGATTATTAATTCGTCCCCACTGGAATCCACCATCTCAGGTCCCCGTGTACTTTCTGGAGGCAATTGCTGCTGGTGAATGTCTCCATGGAGGAATTGATTATAATTCATTTTAATGAACATCATCTTCTCCACATTTTCTGGAAGTAACCTCGTACGCCGATTGCTGACAAGGTGAGCGGCGGCACTAAACACTCTTTCGGAGTACACACTGGAGGGAGGGCAACTTAGGTAGAATAAAGCCAGTTTGTGCAAGGGCCTCCAAATTGCCTATTTTTCCTGCCAGTATACGTATGGACTGTCTGATGTGCCTACTTGGATGCGGTCACTCATATAATCCTCCACCATTCTTTCAATGGTGAGAGAATCATATGCAGTGACAGTAGATGAAATGTCAGTAATCGTTGGCAGGTCCTTCAGTCCGGACCAGATGTCAGCATCAGCAGTCGCTCCAGACTGCCCTGCATCACCGCCAGCGGGTGGGCTCATAGCCTTTTCCTCGCACCCCCAGTTGCAGGAGAATGTGAAGGAGGAGATGTTGACGGGTCGCGTTCCGCTTGACTTGACAATTTTCTCACCAGCAGGTCTTTGAACCTCTGCAGACTTGTGTCTGCCGGAAAGAGAGATCCAACGTAGGTTTTAAATCTAGGATCGAGCACGGTGGCCAAAATGTAGTGCTCTAATTTCAACAGATTGACCACCCGTGAATCCTGGTTAAGCGAATGAAGGGCTCCATCCACAAGTCCCACATGCCTAGCGGAATCGCTCTGTTTTAGCTCCTCCTTCAATGCCTCCAGCTTCTTCTGCAAAAGCCTGATGAGGGGAATGACCTGACTCAGGCTAGCAGTGTCTGAACTGACTTCACGTGTGGCAAGTTCAAAAGGTTGCAGAACCTTGCACAACGTTGAAATCATTCTCCACTGCGCTTGAGACAGGTGCATTCCACCTCCTTTGCCTATATCGTGGGCAGAAGTATAGGCTTGAATGGCCTTTTGCTGCTCCT
Source organism: Pseudophryne corroboree (assembly GCF_028390025.1). Taxonomy (NCBI): domain Eukaryota; kingdom Metazoa; phylum Chordata; class Amphibia; order Anura; family Myobatrachidae; genus Pseudophryne; species Pseudophryne corroboree. The sequence continues at coordinate 764,261,266 of NC_086449.1, read as the reverse complement.
CCATCCTCTGAAGCATATAGAGGGTTGAATTCCACCTCGTTACCACCTCTTGCTTCAGATGATGGCAGGTCAGGTTCAGGTGTTTTTGGTGGTGCTCCAGTCTTCTGTACGCGGTGCCTGAACGCCGAAAGTGGCCCGCAATTCTTCTGGCCACCGACAGCATCTCTTGCACGCCCCTGTCGTTTTTTAAATAATTCTGCACCACCAAATTCAAGGTATGTGCAAAACATGGGACGTGCTGGAATTTGCCCAGATGTAATGCACGCACAATATTGCTGGCGTTGTCCGATGCCACAAATCCCCAGGAGAGTCCAATTGGGGTAAGCCATTCTGCGATGATCTTCCTCAGTTGCCGTAAGAGGTTTTCAGCTGTGTGCGTATTCTGGAAAGCGGTGATACAAAGCGTAGCCTGCCTAGGAACGAGTTGGCGTTTGCGAGATGCTGCTACTGGTGCCGCCGCTGCTGTTCTTGCAGCGGGAGGCAATACATCTACCCAGTGGGCTGTCACAGTCATATAGTCCTGAGTCTGCCCTGCTCCACTTGTCCACATGTCCATGGTTAAGTGGACATTGGGTACAACTGCATTTTTTAGGACACTGGTGAGTCTTTTTCTGAGGTCTGTGTACATTCTCGGTATCGCCTGCCTAGAGAAGTGGAACCTAGATGGTATTTGGTAATGGGGGCACACTACCTCAAGCAATTCTCTAGTTCCCCGTGAACTAACGGCGGATACTGGACGCACGTCTAACACCAACATAGTTGTCAAGGCCTGAGTTATCCGCTTTGCAACAGGATGACTGCTGTGATATTTCATCTTCCTCGCAAAGGACTGTTGGACAGTCAATTGCTTACTGGAAGTAGTACAAGTGGTCTTCCGACTTCCCCTCTGGGATGACGATCGACTCCCAGCAGCAACAACAGCAGCGCCAGCAGCAGTAGGCGTTACACTCAAGGATGCATCGGAGGAATCCCAGGCAGGAGAGGACTCGTCAGACTTGCCAGTGACATGGCCTGCAGGACTATTGGCTTTCCTGGGGAAGGAGGAAATTGACACTGAGGGAGTTGGTGGTGTGGTTTGCGGGAGCTTGGTTACAAGAGGAAGGAATTTACTGGTCAGTGGACTGCTTCCGCTGTCGCCCAAAGTTTTTGAACTTGTCACTGACTTATTATGAATGCGCTGCAGGTGACGTATAAGGGAGGATGTTCCGAGGTGGTTAACGTCCTTACCCCTACTTATTACAGCTTGACAAAGGCAACACACGGCTTGACACCAGTTGTCCGCATTTCTGTTGAAATAATTCCACACTGAAGAGCTGATTTTTTTTGTATTTTGACCAGGCATGTCAATGGCCATATTCCTCCCACGGACAACAGGTGTCTCCCCGGGTGCCTGACTTAAACAAACCACATCACCATCAGAATCCTCCTTGTCAATTTCCTCCCCAGCGCCAGCAACACCCATATCCTCATCCTGGTGTACTTCAACACTGACATCTTCAATTTGACTATCAGGAACTGGACTGCGGGTGCTCCTTCCAGCACTTGCAGGGGGCGTGCAAATGGTGGAAGGCGCAAGCTCTTCCCGTCCAGTGTTGGGAAGGTCAGGCATCGCAACCGACACAATTGGACTCTCCTTGGGGATTTGTGATTTCGAAGAACGCACAGTTCTTTGCTGTGCTTTTGCCAGCTTAAGTCTTTTCTTTTTTCTAGCGAGAGGATGAGTGCTTCCATCCTCATGTGAAGCTGAACCACTAGCCATGAACATAGGCCAGGGCCTCAGCCGTTCCTTGCCACTCCGTGTCGTAAATGGCATATTGGCAAGTTTACCCTTCTCCTCAGACGCTTTTAATTTTGATTTTTGGGTCATTTTACTGAACTTTCGTGTTTTGGATTTTACATGCTCTGTACTATGACATTGGGCATCGGCCTTGGCAGACGACGTTGATGGCATTTCATCGTCTCGGCCATGACTAGTGGCAGCAGCTTCAGCACGAGGTGGAAGTGGATCTTGATCTTTCCCTATTTTTTTAACCTCCACATTTTTGTTCTCTATATTTTAATGCGCACAACTAAAAGCCACCACAGGTATACAATGTAGATGGATGGATAGTATAGTATTATATTACTTATGGACGACGAGTGCACTGACGACACAGAGGTAGGTACAGCCGTGGCCTATCGTACTGCTATATATATATATATATATATATATAATATACTGTATAATAATAACGGACCTGGTGGACACTGTCAGCAGACTGCTAAACTAGTATGAAGAAAAAAAAAGCCACCACAGGTATACAATGTAGATGGATGGATAGTATAGTATTATATTACTTATGGACGACGAGTGCACTGACGACACAGAGGTAGGTACAGCCGTGGCCTACCGTACTGCTATATATATATATATATAATATACTGTATAATAATAACGGACCTGGTGGACACTGTCAGCAGACTGCTAAACTAGTATGAAGAAAAAAAAAGCCACCACAGGTATACAATGTAGATGGATGGATAGTATAGTATTATATTACTTATGGACGACGAGTGCACTGACGACACAGAGGTAGGCACAGCCGTGGCCTACCGTACTGCTATATATATATATATACTGTATAATAATAACGGACCTGGTGGACACTGTCAGCAGACTGCTAAACTAGTATGAAGAAAAAAAAAGCCACCACAGGTATACAATGTAGATGGATGGATAGTATAGTATTATATTACTTATGGACGACGAGTGCACTGACGACACAGAGGTAGGTACAGCCGTGGCTACCGTACTGCTATATATAATATACTGTATAATAATAACGGACCTGGTGGACACTGTCAGCAGACTGCTAAACTAGTATGAAGAAAAAAAAAGCCACCACAGGTATACATTGTAGATGGATGGATAGTATAGTATTATATTACTTATGGAGGACGAGTGCACTGACGACACAGAGGTAGGTACAGCCGTGGCCTACCGTACTGCTATATATATATATATATATATAATATACTGTATAATAATAACGGACCTGGTGGACACTGTCAGCAGACTGCTAAACTAGTATGAAGAAAAAAAAAGCCACCACAGGTATACAATGTAGATGGATGGATAGTATAGTATTATATTACTTATGGAGGACGAGTGCACTGACGACACAGAGGTAGGTACAGCCGTGGCCTACCGTACTGCTATATATATATAATATACTGTATAATAATAACGGACCTGGTGGACACTGTCAGCAGACTGCTAAACTAGTATGAAGAAAAAAAAAGCCACCACAGGTATACAATGTAGATGGATGGATAGTATAGTATTATATTACTTATGGACGACGAGTGCACTGACGACACAGAGGTAGGTACAGCCGTGGCCTACCGTACTGCTATATATAATATACTGTATAATAATAACGGACCTGGTGGACACTGTCAGCAGACTGCTAAACTAGTATGAAGAAAAAAAAAGCCACCACAGGTATACAATGTAGATGGATGGATAGTATAGTATTATATTACTTATGGACGACGAGTGCACTGATGACACAGAGGTAGGTACAGCCGTGGCCTACCGTACTGCTATATATATATATAATATACTGTATAATAATAACGTACCTGGTGGACACTGTCAGCAGACTGCTAAACTAGTATGAAGGAAAAAAAAGCCACCACAGGTATACAATGTAGATGGATGGATAGTATAGTATTATATTACTTATGGAGGACGAGTGCACTGACGACACAGAGGTAGGTACAGCCGTGGCCTACCGTACTGCTATATATATATAATATACTGTATAATAATAACGGACCTGGTGGACACTGTCAGCAGACTGCTAAACTAGTATGAAGAAAAAAAAAGCCACCACAGGTATACAATATAGATGGATGTATAGTATTATATTACTTATGGACGACGAGTGCACTGACGACACAGAGGTAGGTACAGCCGTGGCCTACCGTACTGCTATATATATATATAATATACTGTATAATAATAACGGACCTGGTGGACACTGTCAGCAGACTGCTAAACTAGTATGAAGGAAAAAAAAGCCACCACAGGAGTGTTTTTCAGGCAGACAAACGTATACTGGACTGGTGGTCACTGTCAGCAAAACTGTGCACTGTACTCCTGCTATAACTGCTCCCCAGTCCCCACAATTAGGCAGTGTGAGCAGTGCACTCAGCACAGATATATCATGCAGCAGTGCAGCACACTGAGCACAAATATGGTGGAGCGTTTTTTCCAGGAAGAGAAACGGATTAAACTCACTGGTGGTATTATAATCAAAACCCTGCACTGTACTCCCTAACAGCTGCTCCCCGTCCCCAATCCTCCCCACAATTATAACTAAGTCACTCTTTTCTACTATAACAGGGAGGACGCCAGCCACGTCCTCTCCCTATCAATCTCAATGCACGTGTGAAAATGGCGGCGACGCGCGGCTGCTTATATAGAATCCGAATCTCGCGAGAATCCGACAGCGGGATGATGACGTTCGGGCGCGCTCGGGTCAACCGAGCAAGGCGGGAGGATCCGAGTCTGCCTCGGACCCGTGTAAAAAGGCTGAAGTTCGGGTGGGTCGGTTTCCGAGAAACCGAACCCGCTCATCACTAGTAATAACTAGGTCCAGGATATTATTACATCTGGTTGGGTCCTCGACTAATTGAGACAAGTATTGATCCTTTAATGTGTTTAGAAACCTGCTGCTCCTAGCTTTTACACATGAATCGTTACTCCAATTTATGTCAGGATAGTTGAAATCACCTATCACTAGGATGTCCCCCATTCCCGCAGCTTTTTCATTTTGCTGTAAGAGTTATTCTTCGTTATGTACGCTAATATCCGGTTGTTTGTAGCATGTGCCAATGACTAGTTTTTTTGCTTCAATGCCCCCACTTGTGATCACAACCCATAGTGAGTCCACGTTATCTCCAGTCTCCTCGTAAAAAACATCTATTATGTTTGGTTTTAGAGATGGTTTACATAGAGACATACCCCTCCTCCCCTTTTGGTAGCCCTATCCCTCCTGAAAAGTGAATATCCCTCCAAATTTGCAACCCAGTCCTGAGAGTCGTCCCTCCATGTTTCCGTAATACCTATAATATCATATTGATTTTTTTATACAAGCTATTCCAATTCCCCCATTTTACCTGATAGGCTTCTGGCGTTCGCGAGAATACACTTTAGCTTAATATTTCCCTTGCCCGTTTGTTTTAATAGTATGTTATCCTTATTTCCAAGTGCCTTTCTAGAATTACTCCTCCCCTGCTCTTTCTCTTGTTTTCTTGTCTACGGCTATATTTTCTCTTCTAGTGACGTGCGGTCAAAGTAGACAGGGGAATATAAAAATTATTAGAATAACACAAATATGTGTAACTCATAAAATATCATCTTTGCATTATTCAAATCATTTTTAAAGTCAAAACTCACCCCAAATCAAATATATGTGTGTGTATCTGGTTCTGATACTAGCCAGTGCCTCCCCATCCATTGACCTCACTACACTAACTGCTCTCTCCCCCTATGTTCTCACTCTACCCCCTCTCCCCCTTTTTTTCCTCTCTGTCCTCTTGTGTCCCCCTATATTCTCTCTCTACTCTTGTGTCCCCCTATATTCTATATCTCCCTCTCATGTCCCCCTATATTCTCTCTCCTCTTGTGCCCCCCTATATTCTCTCTCTCCTCTTGTGCCCCCCTATATTCTCTTTCTCCTCTTGTGTCTCCCTATATTCTCTCTCCTCTTGTGTCCCCCTATATTCTCTTTCTCCTTCTGTCCCCTATATTCTCTGTCTCTCCTCTTGTGTCCCCCTATATTCTATCTCTCCCACCCACTCATGTCCCCCTCTCTCTTCTCTTGTGTTTCCCTATAGTCTGTCTCTCCTCTTGTGTCCCCCTATATTCTATCTCTCCCCCTCATGCCCCCTATATTCTCACTCCTCTTGTGTCCCCCTATATTCTCTCTCTCCTCTTGTGTCTCACTTTATTCTCTGTCTCTCCTCTTGTGTCTCTCTATGTTCTATCTCTCCCCCTCTTATGTCACCCTATGTTCTCTCTCCTCTTGTGTCCCCCTATATTCTCTCTCTACTCTTGTGTCTCCCTATTATCTCTCTCCTCTTGTGTCTCCTTATCTTCTTTCTCCCCCCTCATGTCCTCCTATGTTCTCTGTCCTCTTGTCTCTCCCTATATTCTCTCTCTCCTCTTGTATTCCCCCCAGTTGTCTCTGTCCCCTCACATCCCCCTATGTATCTATGAATCACCCAGAGATGCGTTTGCTCAGCTCCAATGTATATGGAGTACTAGGAATCACAATATGTATAAGCAAAACTGACTTGCGTCCAGTTCTAAATCAGCCCCAATTATGCACAATACAGTTTTGATGGATCTTGGAGCAAGGCTATCCCATTTTAAATAAATGTTGATTTCTAAAATAGAGAATAGCAATAAATGTCAGAAGAAAATTGTATAAAACACACTAAACACAAGCAATTTAGTTGATCAATACTGGAAAACAGGGATATTAACAGGGACAATTATTCTCATAGCTAGAAGTCTTTTGAATAAAAAAATTGAGAAGCTGCTTGACACCCATGATGTTGAGACATGGCCACCGATATTTAGGTTCAAAATCTGAAATCTGTTGTCGAGACTCGTGCACAGATGAAGATCATGTATCTGTGGAAGGTCCAACACCCTGGATGGAAGGACATTCAGATTTCCCCAACTGCTCTTTTCTTCACAATCATATATATTGGTAGATGCTCAATTAGCTTAGTGATATCATTCAGGTGCTCGAAAGGGAGCTGTATTTCTAAGCAAGAAAAAAAGCCATTTGTTTCCCCCAGCACCCTGAATGATAACCGTAACCAGATTTAAATTCCACATAATAATAGAATTCAGAGATCTTCGTTACACATATTTGCGCAAATGTGTGAATAAGCCCCAAAGCCGCATCAAGGCGTCTCTGTATATTTGGGGTCCCTAGCGCTATATCTAGGTGCAGGGTGTGGCACCCCAAAACACCAGCATAAGCCAGAAAGCCCAGCGTAGCATACCAGTGAAAAAACTATAGTGTTAATAAATTAGTATTTAGGAAGCCGAAGCTATAGAGAAAGTGATACAAAAATGAAATGCAATTAAAATAGAGAAATAGTGTTAAAAAATTAATAAGTGAAAAGTGTTAATAGAATGTAAGGGTATGCCACACTAAGGCCATCCAGCTCAGCCAGTCCAGAGGCACCACACCTCACACCTCCATTACCCCAATCTGGGTCTAAGATTAACCAGCAAGGAGCCACATGATAATGGCTCCTTACTACAATATGTCTAAGCTAAGAGCTACCTACCTTGGAGCAACCCCATAATGCTCCATGTGGCATGTCAGGGCCTGCACCTCCTCCTAATACAGGAACCTCTCTGCCTCTCACAACAAACATATATATTGGTAGATGTTCAATTAGCTTAGTGATATCATTCAGGTGCTCGAAAGGGAGGGGTATTTCTAAGCAAGAAAAAAAGCCATTTGTTTCCCCCAGCACCCTGAATGATAACCATAACCAGATTTAAATTCCACATAATAATAGAATTCAGAGATCTTCGTTACACATATTTGCGCAAATGTGTGAATAAGCCCCAAAGCCGCATCAAGGCGTCTCTGTATATTTGGGGTCCCTAGCGCTATATCTAGGTGCAGGGTGTGGCACCCCAAAACACCAGCATAAGCCAGAAAGCCCAGCGTAGCATACCAGTGAAAAAACTATAGTGTTAATAAATTAGTATTTAGGAAGCCGAAGCTATAGAGAAAGTGATACAAAAATGAAATGCAATTAAAATAGAGAAATAGTGTTAAAAAATTAATAAGTGAAAAGTGTTAATAGAATGTAAGGGTATGCCACACTAAGGCCATCCAGCTCAGCCAGTCCAGAGGCACCACACCTCACACCTCCATTACCCCAATCTGGGTCTAAGATTAACCAGCAAGGAGCCACATGATAATGGCTCCTTACTACAATATGTCTAAGCTAAGAGCTACCTACCTTGGAGCAACCCCATAATGCTCCATGTGGCATGTCAGGGCCTGCACCTCCTCCTAATACAGGAACCTCTCTGCCTCTCACAACAAACATATATATTGGTAGATGTTCAATTAGCTTAGTGATATCATTCAGGTGCTCGAAAGGGAGGGGTATTTCTAAGCAAGAAAAAAAGCCATTTGTTTCCCCCAGCACCCTGAATGATAACCGTAACCAGATTTAAATTCCACATAATAATAGAATTCAGAGATCTTCGTTACACATATTTGCGCAAATGTGTGAATAAGCCCCAAAGCCGCATCAAGGCGTCTCTGTATATTTGGGGTCCCTAGCGCTATATCTAGGTGCAGGGTGTGGCACCCCAAAACACCAGCATAAGCCAGAAAGCCCAGCGTAGCATACCAGTGAAAAAACTATAGTGTTAATAAATTAGTATTTAGGAAGCCGAAGCTATAGAGAAAGTGATACAAAAATGAAATGCAATTAAAATAGAGAAATAGTGTTAAAAAATTAATAAGTGAAAAGTGTTAATAGAATGTAAGGGTATGCCACACTAAGGCCATCCAGCTCAGCCAGTCCAGAGGCACCACACCTCACACCTCCATTACCCCAATCTGGGTCTAAGATTAACCAGCAAGGAGCCACATGATAATGGCTCCTTACTACAATATGTCTAAGCTAAGAGCTACCTACCTTGGAGCAACCCCATAATGCTCCATGTGGCATGTCAGGGCCTGCACCTCCTCCTAATACAGGAACCTCTCTGCCTCTCACAACAAACATATATATTGGTAGACGCTCAATTAGCTTAGTGATATCATTCAGGTGCTCGAAAGGGAGGGGTATTTCTAAGCAAGAAAAAAAGCCATTTGTTTCCCCCAGCACCCTGAATGATAACCGTAACCAGATTTAAATTCCACATAATAATAGAATTCAGAGATCTTCGTTACACATATTTGCACAAATGTGTGAATAAGCCCCAAAGCCGCATCAAGGCGTCTCTGTATATTTGGGGTCCCTAGCGCTATATCTAGGTGCAGGGTGTGGCACCCCAAAACACCAGCATAAGCCAGAAAGCCCAGCGTAGCATACCAGTGAAAAAACTATAGTGTTAATAAATTAGTATTTAGGAAGCCGAAGCTATAGAAAAAGTGATACAAAAATGAAATGCAATTAAAATAGAGAAATAGTGTTAAAAAATTATATATATGTTTGTTGTGAGAGGCAGAGAGGTTCCTGTATTAGGAGGAGGTGCAGGCCCTGACATGCCACATGGAGCATTATGGGGTTGCTCCAAGATAGGTAGCTCTTAGCTTAGACATATTGTAGTAAGGAGCCATTATCATGTGGCTCCTTGCTGGTTAATCTTAGACCCAGATTGGGGTAATGGAGGTGTGAGGTGTGGTGCCTCTGGACTGGCTGAGCTGGATGGCCTTAGTGTGGCATACCCTTACATTCTATTAACACTTTTCACTTATTAATTTTTTAACACTATTTCTCTATTTTAATTGCATTTCATTTTTGTATCACTTTCTCTATAGCTTCGGCTTCCTAAATACTAATTTATTAACACTATAGTTTTTTCACTGGTATGCTACGCTGGGCTTTCTGGCTTATGCTGGTGTTTTGGGGTGCCACACCCTGCACCTAGATATAGCGCTAGGGACCCCAAATATACAGAGACGCCTTGATGCGGCTTTGGGGCTTATTCACACATTTGCGCAAATACGTGTAACGAAGATCTCTGAATTCTATTATTATGTGGAATTTAAATCTGGTTACGGTTATCATTCAGGGTGCTGGGGGAAACAAATGGCTTTTTTTCTTGCTTTTCTTCACAATGACAGCAACACCACCACCACTCTTTAGAGCATGGTGGAAATTCAAATGGCCTTCAAGACCAACCGGCATTTCCAGCATCGGTGGTGATGGAGAAGATCAGGAGCGGTCTGTGGAAGAAGAAAATGAAGAGGACCGGTATTTCCAGCATCGGTGGCGATGGAGAAGATCAGGAGCGGTCTGTGGAAGAAGAAAATGAAGAGGAGAATAAAAGTGGAGAAATTATATATTTAATCTTTTACAGCCGATACTTGTCTCCCACTAGATAGCAGGATAGCGACACGATCAGTGATGCTAAATGTCCAAAATGCTCTAGTCCATCTTTGCCTATGGGATTTTCCATTAATTAAGAAGTTCTGGGTACAAGTGGAAACCTTTGCGATGTCTGATCTGCTCCATTATGTACCTCTGTCTCCGAGTGGCAATGCTGGGGGTGCCTGGGACAACAGTGAAATTTACTAAATGTTGTGTAAAACATCTATTATCTCCACAGTTACAAAAACTAAACAAAAATAAAGAATGCACTGGATGCCACCTTCATTGCCAATGTTTCAGGAATGGTTATGTTATGTTGTTTAATATGGATTAGCTGGAAAATGAGGTAACAATTCTTCATGGTGTGAGAAAGTTTTATTGATACGCTTCCTGACAAAGAAGCATCAGAATAAAATTAATAGCTGGCACGGGCAGAGACCAAGCTCCTCTCTGCACTGGCAGCGTTACCCTATTGGCTGAGATAGGCTCCAAGGCGGTAAGTACAAAGAGCAGTCCAATGGTGAATAACCAGCGGAAAGTTTGGGGATGGACAGATGGCTCTGTAATGAGCTGTGAAAGGTGCCACTAGGGCAAATAAAGTGCAGCAGTGACAGCCCCTGGTTCTTGTGACCTGGGTGGCTGTACCAGTCCAACCGCCCTCAGTACAGTCCAGGATACAAGACTTTGGGGTCTACTTACTAAGCCTTGGATAGAGAAAAATTGGACAGAGATAAAGTGCCAATCAGCTCCTAACTGTCATGTCACAGACTGGAATTGAAAAAGGACAGTTAGGAGCTGGTTGGCTGGTACTTTATCTCCGTCAACTTTACCTCCATTCAAGGCTAAGTAAATAGACCCAGGGTTGGACAGACCCACAGGGATACAGGGGAAACCCCTGGTGGGCCCCACTGACCGAGGGCCCAGCTCCTCCTCTGGGGATCAATGTCCAGACTGTGCACTTGAATTATACATATGATACATTATACTTCACGGGACTATGGTGTATTTTCTACAGTGTATTGCATTTATTAATCTGATACATTACCATGCATATCTTTATCAAACGGCCAAGACCACGTTCGCTCTAATGGTTAGCCAAGCTTCTGTGTTGGCTGGCCACACCACCTCTGGAGGCTGGAGAAACCCCTAAGCATGGTTCCCTACCACTGCATTCCCTTGGCGCTTCATGCCCCAGTCCGACACTGAATAGACCCCTATGATTCTTATGGAAGATCCACTGATACTTTTCACAGTTCTCCCCTTCCTCTCCCTACTTACCACTAACCTTCTCCCAGACTCATCTCTGTTTTATTCCTCACCTTCTTTCTGGTTTGTGTTTCCTTTTCCCCATACAGACGTCCCCTCATGCACTGTCGCTTCGGTTGCGCTGTACAGCCCCTCTCAGCAAGCCTGGTTAAAGGTGACTCGACCACATGAGCATCTGTTTTCCTCAAAGTCTGCATCTTATATGCATAAATAAAACCAATGGAAGAGACAAAACTGCATTGCTAACATGCACTGATCAACTTGATGTTTGACAACTTTGTTGTATGTATTTAAAACTAATTCCTGTCGCCCGTGTCTGTAGAACACTGTGAGCAGTGTTTCACTGCATCTGCAATGCAAATAAATGTAAAGAAAAAGACAGTACACTACTCGTCTTGGATCAGCTCAGTCACACCATATGGGCCTGTGTACTGAACTTGAGCCTTAGTGAGGTCACTAAGTGGCGGTTGGTGGAACCATAGTCAGGTCCCTGGTGGTTTGACAAAATTTTTGGCCAAAATTATGCTAAGCACCTCAAATGTACTCTATGTTATATTGCAGAGTTTAATATAGTTATTCTGATTAGCAGTGATTTGTATTTAGAGTGTGCACCTGCATTTTCTCTTTTTTCTGTAGAGAATTTAGACTGTAAGCTCCTCTGGGTCTGAGTATTATGTGAATGACTGAACATCCTCTGTAAAACATTGCAAATAAAAGCACATTTAATTCAACTCAGTAGGTACAGTGTTCCTTTAAATGTACTGCAAGCTTCTTGGCTGCAGAATGTGAAATCCCTCTGAAGAAGAGAGCAGTCATTGACCGTTCTTATATGACATTATCCCTGCAGGTCACCCCGCTCGTCAGTGGTTTCTTTTCTTATTAATCATAAAATAACAGTACTTTACAGAGAGCTCAGGGCGCCTCTGCTATGTATCATTGTTATTAGTATCACTAAGCTGCACACAGAATGATTGCGGATAGGAAGGGTGCCAGATCCACAGCACAGGGAGTGAGTTATGGGAATCTCTCGCTGACCTTCAGTAGTGCATTCACCCCTTTGCTGCAGTGCGGATCAATTTCCTGTGCCAGGACTCTGTTTGTTTTCCGATATGCTGAATGGTGTCGCAGGCTAAAAATGTTGCTTTTGTTCCCGTGTAAAAGAAATGTTTGTGCTGTAATCTGCAGGGGGGACCTTGAGATACGAATCTGGCATTAAAAAAAATAATTTCTCATGTAATTTAATTGTATCCTTTTCTCATCTTCTCTCTCGCTCTCTCTCTCTCTCTCTCTCTCTCTCTCTCTCTCTCTCTCTGTTTCTCTCTCTCTCCCATTCTCTTCATTCGGTTCTTCATCCGTCTTCTCTCTATATTCCAGCTGCACTGGTCAATAGCTGAAAGAATTGAATGGATACAGAAGACAAAAAGACACAAGCACTGAAGGACTAGAGAACCATTAAGCCAACAATAGAAGATGACTTTCATAAAACAGTTACAGTTAACGTTCACAAATGTATATGTGAAAGTTTCCATGGTGGAGATGTATCACTGCCTGGAAAGAGATATAGTGGAGAGAGATAAAGTACCACCCAATCAGCATCTAACTGGCCCTTTTTATAGGCTGTTGTTGATAATTGGCAGATAGAAATTGATTGGTTGGTATCTCTCTCCACTTTATCTCTCGCCAATGTTTGATACATCTCCCCCCATATCTTGAAAGGACATACGATGTTTTACATTTTATCTAAATACTTTTACTGAGCAGTTGATGGTGAGTATTTATCTAGGTCAGCGCTTGTCAACCCTGGTCCTCAGGACCTGTAACAGTTCTTATTTTCTATACCACCTAGCAGGTGCACAGGTGTGTTACCAACAGTCATACACTGTATGTTACAGATCCAGGTAGTGGCCGCACAAATACTTCATTTTTTCAAATTTACTAAGGAGGGGAGCTGGCCACACCTCCCTGCATTGGCCTGCCGGGTCCTTTACCTGGGTCCGGTACAGCCGTCAGCATCCCTGACCAGGCATGCTTCCCATAGATAACCAGCGGGGGTGAGGGAGCACTCGCCTTCTGTAGATGGTGAATGCTCTCGCAGTCAAGCTTTCGGAGCTTGATAATGAGGTCCCCATACTAGTGTATGGGGACGCTGGGCCAGCTCTGGAGAGACAGGTGAGCAAGAGATATCTGTGATATCTACTGCTTTATCTTCATGATGAATGGCCACAAACAGAGCCGTATCTAGACTTTTTGGTGCCCTGTGCCAGAGAGAGCATTGCTCCCCTTCCCAACACTCACCCACCCTTTTCAATAGGGACATAAGGCACATGCCTCGTGAGGAAGGGGCATGACAAGATTGATCCCATAGAAAGCCCATTCTATGATGCCCCTTCCCACATTCTATATATACATGGCCTATCCTACGTGGTGTTTGTGCCCAGAATATTGTTCTTCATGCTGGTGGTAAGCAGTGTCCAGACGGATCCTAAGGTGAAGAGTGGATACGGTGTATGGTCCTGACTCCTTTCCCTAGTGAAGTGTTCCAGTATTGCCGAGGCTTTCTGTTTTACATCTTGTGGTATCCAGCCCACAGCGGTGAGATACCTGGTACGAGGCTGCAATTTGTATTGTTGTTTTCTACAAGAACTGTTTTTAAGTGAATAAAATTGATTTGCACTATGGGCGCCCTCTTTTCATCCATTTTTTCTAGTTAAATTCATCTCTTGGGGGCCGGAGATTATATAAAGAGAAGATGCGGTTCTTTAAGAGGATCTAGTGCTGGATGCAGTTCTTTGGGACATAGACTCTGCATAATCCTTTTCCTGGGAAAAGAGATTTATATCATATGGACTAAAAGTGCACCTGTACATCTTATATATATCATGAGGCCTACTGTGACAAATTACATGGCCCCATGTGGGCACTGCTATTATGTAGGTTAGGACTGCTGTATCGGAGAAGCCGTGACGTGGCCAGCAGCTAAACATGTGTTTGCAAACATTTGTGACTAATTCTCTGAATTTTATTACCAGATAGGTTCAGGGATGGATAGAGGTAATTTTCAGTGTGCGGAAGGGAATTTAGGGGTGGGGATTTGCACCCCCCTCCTCTCTGTCTGTTTATTACATCTTATATATATAAATACCGAATAGGGGTTCTAGCGACCAGCGGTATAATATTTGCAATCTCAATTACCACATGATAATTGTATATATTAAAATAAAATAATTTTATTTTTACAATACTATAAAAAGCACAAAATGATGAGATTAAAAAATATAAATAAAAAAAACGCTCTGTAAAAGGTTAGTATGCAATATATTATGTAAACCTTATCTAAAGTGCATATTTCAAAGTGTGAAAAAATCCCAGGAGAGAAAGTATAAAATATACAATTTAAGAATATTAACTGATTCAGCAGGAGGTCTCTAGGGAAAGGCCCATAAAACATATATAATACACACACATTTATAGACCACTGCAAAAAAAAAAAAAATGGATTTGGACACAAATCCTCTTTATACCACATTCATGCACTTGACTTGAGAGCTCATTGTTGTTCAGTTACAATACCCTTCAGTTACAATACACATTTAAATATACTGCCATACCCAGGATTAAAACCTATAACCTGTTGGATTGTAATCAAACGCCCTACTCATTGAGCCATTTGATCCTACATAAAAACTATGAACACTATATGAAGCTACTGGTACACTGTAAAAAAATAATCAGCATTGCAGTTGAGCAGATCTATGTAGTGCGCAGTCACACATCCACTCTCTTGCAGCCACACACTACATAGATCTGCTCAGCTGCAATGCTGATCATTTCTTCCACAAAGTACAAGGTAAGTTTCAAATAGTTAAAATTCTCTATCTTAGAATTTCCTAGCTTTCTATGCAAGGGCAGATAGCTCAATGAATAAATTGTCTGGCTGCAATGCCACAGGCAATGGGTTGGAATCCCAGGAATGTCAGCAACTTGAAATGTAATAAAGGACAGTGTGACTGAATAACAAGGAAATCTCAAGTTGAGTTCATGAATGCTGTATAGGTATTAGTGACAGAAGGGGTCAGGGTAGAAGACAGGGGCAGTCAGGAGATGCTGGGCTTCAAAAAGGGGGAAAGCTGCAAGTGAAAGTACTTCAAACAGATAACTGACAAGTGCCATCAACATCGTCCCTACCCTGCAGCGCTATGTGCGCTGCTCCCTACGCACACACCTAGTTACGGCCATGGCCACAGAACTTGAATTTTATAAAAGTAGGTGAAAATGTTCATTTTCACCTACTTTTGTAGAATTTAAGTGATGATTTGAGTGATGATGAATTTGCCCCCTGGGTGTTTTCATGTAGACAAGGCTCAATAAGAGCCTATTCACGATAATGCAAGCTCCTTGGGGGCATATATAATATAGGGCAGGTGAAAGTACTAGCTGATTATGTAACTCAGTAACTTCCTGCAGGGATCAGGTTCCAGATTGTGCAATTGAATTATACATTATGTATATGTTACATTATACTGCACATTTCTGCAAAACATTGCTGATATTAGTCTGGTACAATATCATGCATGCACTAGCAGTATTTACTATACACATTTATCAAGGGACTCAGACCATGTGGTAATGGTTAGCCAAGCCTCTAAGCATGGGCCCCTACCACTGAATTCCCCCGGTGGGCCCTTCATGCCCATATCCGTCACTGGGTGCAGCCACCCATTATAGCTATGCCAGTGGTACACCACATTTATAGATAGAAGGCCTAATTCAGTAAGGATTGCAAATTCTGCAATCCTTCTGTTCACATGCTGGGGGCCGGCCATCGCAGGGCAAGGTCGCCCAGCATGCTGACCGACCCCTCCCTCCACTTCAACGAGCAGAAATTGCGATTGCATCGCAATTTCTGCTTGTTAGCAGAAATTAAGGATGACTCATGCCGGTGCAGCTTAGCTACACCTGCAGAAGGCCCGCCGCCATGTTTCCGATCACGGCGGATGCGTGTCACGGTATGTGTCCGCCGTGATCATGCCCCAGCTACGCCACTATTTGCGCCGCACTGCCCCACGTTTGCCGGCCTCTGCCCCCCCAAAGCGCCCTCTCTCCCCTGGAAATGGAGCCTTGCCGCTTGACAGGCAGGCAATTGCATTTTCTGTGGCCCCACCACAGAAAATGCAGGCGCAGGATTGGCGCTGCGCTAGCGCCTGCCTCTCTTTTGTAATTTTTTGCGGTTGGATCGTACACTGCGATCCAACCTGAATTAGCCCCAGAGAACATGTCCCCTTTAAGTTATGTATTTCTTGCAGATTGCTGAAAAGTAACCAAGGATGCGATTCACTGATGCACAAAGCTCATTCTTTGTGTTATGGTTATCATCAGGAGCAGAATATCTGACAGACACAGCATTCACTCCCTGCGTCTCCTCTCCCTGAGGTCAGATACATTAGCTCACACACCATAATTTAATGAACTCACACAATCGAACAATTGGTCCTCTGACTTATACTTCCGGAAATGAGGCTGTCCGATTCTGACCGATAATCCCCCCACCTAGGCTGCTGCAGTCTCGGCATCCGCTCACAAACACGGGGAGACTGAATGCAAATCTGGGATCAACAGGACACGACAACTAAATACAGCCAGCTGTTTCCCTTCTACCTTTGTAATACGTTTCTGATTCCTTTATACTTATGTTAAAATATTTAAATGGCAGCTTCCTGCGAGGATCAAGCCTCCGGGTCTCCGGCCAGATACAGCCTTTCCTGTTCTCCCTGTAATTACCAAGCAGCTCATGTGTTATTGATCACCAATGGACGCATAAAGACGAGCATTGTCCTTTTCTAGATTTTGTATCATTGCTTTTCCTTTAACAGGAAATACGGAATTTAAATAAGAAATGGAAAGACATCCGTGTTTGGGTTCTATTAGGAAATAAAAAGTGATGGATTTTTTTCTATTTTTATTATTTATTCTTATCTTAAAAATAACTGATCACACGCAGAGGAGCGGCGCGCTCGGTCACCCTGACAAAATAGATCCGCCATCAAGTGCAGATACTTCTGCCTGCCAAATGGATTAAATAACATTCTGCGTGTTAACAAGCGTGCAGTATAACACCACCCACCCTTGCTGCAGGGATTGAGGTTTAAATGGGAAACCTTTAGCTGGAATTAGGTTTTTAGGTGGATGGATGAACGCAGATCCCTGCCCCCAAAGTCTCTGTCTCGACAGGAGACTCGTAAACAGACATATAAAACCCTGCATTAATGAAACCGTATAGCACAGTAACCCCTGTATTCCCTCTCTGCGGCAGCTGTGAGTATAGAAAATCCTTTCCTCTATGTCCATATTAAGAAAACAAAAAAGCAGTAGCTCCTACTGCCAAGTGCTAATATTGGCCAATTGTTTTCCTCCATCCAGAGAAGCCCAGAATGACAGGAAGCTGCAAGTGATGCTGTCACCACAAAGAAAAAGGAGGTAACAGGAAAAAGGATACCGCCAGCAAAGACTATTCCTTCCTCCCCTCTCCTGAGGGCAGTGAATAAAGGGTTAATGCTACATGTTCATCAGCATCCTGTGACTCCCCGTTGTCAAGGAGACGACTAGGATGAAACCTAAATCTATACAAGCACATTAGAACATCTGTCACTGATTTAAAGCTCAACAAAAAACCTAGACATTGGCAATGGCACCATCTGCTGGCTGAAATTGGGTACTGCGATTGACCCAGATTCTGTGGTGGAACATAAATAATGAAGAGATAGATGGCAAACATTAAGTGCATTGTTATGGTCATGTGTGGCGTAAAGGAAAGCAGAATATATATACATTAACCACACTGAAACAAAACATATTGCAGTGTTGACTTCTGTATAATGACTCTGATTTGTTCCAGACACTGCAGGCTTTTTAGGGAGAACCGATTTCACAGGAACATTTCTCATAGTGACCAAAGCCAGATTCTATCTATTTCTATTTGTGAGGTCTGCATTCTTTATGTAGAGATTGGCTGTGACTGGTTGAGGATTATGGGTAATGTAGTTCACAAATTTATTTATTAACAGTTTCTTATATAGCGCAGCAAATTCCGTTGCTCTTTACAGTTGAAATAACAATGATATAACAAAACAGTGATATAACAAAACTGGGTAAAAACAGACAGACATAGAGGTAGGAAGGCCCTGCTCGCAAGCTTACACTCTATAGGGAACTAGGCATGGATACACAAGGATAGGTGCTATCTATTGCATAGTTGTCCACCAGATTGCAAAGGTTCTTGGTGGGCTGTATGATATGGTCATAAAGCAATGATGAACCGGGGTCGAAAGGAAGGATGAGAAGACGTGAGGATATGTGTGGACTGTACAGAGTGGATGCAATTTGATAGGAAGGTTTATGAAAGTTATGTGGGCGGTTCTGGAATTTGATTCGCTTTCCTGAAGAGGCAAATATCAGTAGCACTTACGGCAAGACTGCAGCTTATCCTCTCTGTACAGTATACATACATAGCATCACATATCTTGTCTTTCTTTACTCTCACACCCTCCTGACACTTGGCCAACATTGCGGGGTGATCATATCATACAACCCATTAAGAATCTGGTGGACCATTATGCAATAGGTAGCATCTATCCTTCTGTATCAATTCCTATTTCCCTATAGATTGTAAGCTTGCGAGCAGGGCCTTCCTACCTCTATGTCTGTCTGTTTTTACCCAGTTTTGTTCTATTACTGTTGTTCTAATTGTAAAGCGCAACGGAATATGCTGCGCTATATAAGAAACTGTTAATAATAAATAATAAATCAACACTTTAGGGCATATTTAGCAATTATTGGGAATTGGACCCAACAATTCTAATTTCTTAACACAGCAATAAGAAATTAAGCATCACAGAGATGCATCATTAATCATATGCAGTGGCCAGGGCCTATGTGACGTGTGGTGGGGTGAGGCAAGTGAGGCAGTGCCTTTTCTGTCATACTAACGTATAAGCTAGTGTTTGGAAAATATAAAGTATGTGAAAAATACAAAGAATATATTATAAATATCTACGTTGTATTATTCTAATCATTTTTATAATCAAAACTCTGGAGTAAAAAGTCCAGCAGTATATACCTCTGCACCTGTGTACAATGGGCCTAATTCAGAGTTATCGCAGCAGCAAATTTGTTAGCAGTTGGGCAAAACCATGTGCACTGCAGGTGGGGCAGATGTAACGTGCAGAGAGAGTTAGATTTGGGTGGGATGTGTTCAAACTGAAATCTAAATTGCAGTGTAAAAATATAGTAGCCAGTACTATTTACCCTACACAGAAACAATATAACCCACCCAAATCTAACTCTCTCTGCACATGTTTTGCTTGTGCTCACTGCACGTCCCTGTCTAATAGGAGCCCATCCCTGCAATACATAAGATGTAAAGTGATTGCTAATGCAAACACTTTACTTTCAGGCTCGGAACCCAGCAGCCCTACTGCGATGCACATGTGCAGTTATCAAACTGAGCATGTGCGAGCACAAGTGAGGGGGAAGGATACTTTGGATCCCTCTCCAGGAAATCTATTTAGAGTGTAGACCATAAGCTCAAATGGTTAACGCCAGTGTCAGGACGTCAGCGACAGGAGGTCAAACTCCGAATTGTTGATAAATGATAGTACAATAGTTTGAACAAAGCATTCCATTGATCTGGACTATATTTTGCTCTCTGGTTATACAATACATTATTGTAAGCACTGAGTCAAATCATTATTTCCGTCCCCAAACAATAAAGATTCACAAAGTTATATGCTTGCGTGCAGCGCCCTCTTACGACATTACTTTGACTGTTTCTTAGTTGCCAGTTTATTAAATTGTAACCTGTATTTCAGTTTGTGTTAAATCTTCTTACACTATTCAGAACTTACAGCTATAATTGAATTATAAACCTGTAAATATAATGTATTTTGGACCGTATGCTGCTTTAAGTCTTTTAATGACGTTCTTGAAGCTTATATAAAAAGTCATTAGGAAATATAATATGCGGTGTTGTAGGAAGTAGGATATTTACACGGATGAAAGACAGAGGGATCTGTTTCCCTGGACAAAGGACGGAGTCAGCAGATGGCCTTCATCAACATCAGGAAACCACTGGCTTTGTGAATAACAAGTCACATTCTACAGGATGGAAATATCTTTTGTTTAATCTGTGTTTATATCAACATGCTGACACTATTTTGCCCAAGAAGTTGTTTATGGACTATTGTACCGCGGCACTAACTTCATACAGGCTGGTTGGTATCTCATTTGCTATTTTAATATGTAAAGTCGGTTACTTAAAGGGATTCTCACTTCAATTTCTGCTAGTAAGTCTGGCTGCAGAGGTAACAATTCTCCACAGCAGCAATTTTATCGTCGCCACACGCCATTTATAACCTACAGTAATTCTCCTATCATCCTTTCTCAATACAGCACACTGGCAGTATCTCAGGGGTCTATTCATGAAGCAGTGAAAAGAGTGGAGAAGTGAGCCTGTGAAGAAGTTGCTAATGGCAACAAATCAGCTGCTCTGTACAATTGTATAGTATGCAAATTATAAATGTTACTTCAATGCTGATTGGTTGCCATGGGCAACTTCTCCACTGGCTCAATTCTTCACCCTTTTCACTGCTTCATGAATAGGCCTATGTCTCATCCTAATGGGGCGCGAGATACTGTATCTGTGACATCACTCATGGTCGGGTAAGAGCTTAAAAAGGCAACATGAAACCCACGCAGTTTTCTCCTAGTCAGCACAGAGGTATTTTTATTTATTATCAGCTGCCCCGACGGAGGCTGCACAAGGCCCCCTTCATCTCGTAATGTGCCCCTGACTAAGCGTATTGCGGTAATATACTATCTATATCGTGCACACTTAACGTGCAGTACTTTACAGAGAATATTTCAGTCATTCACACCAGTCCCTGCTACAGTGGAGCTTACAATCTATATTCCCTATCACATGGGTACACATACACACCAGGGTTAAATAAAAACCTTTTTGGTCAGAAGCCAGCTAACTTACCAGGGTGTTTGGAGTGTGTGAGGAAACCGGAATACCTGGAGGAAACACACCCAAACATACAAGCTCTGACTACACTTTGATGAGGAATTGAACTCATGACCTCAGGGCTATGAAGCAGTGATGACTAACCACTGTGTCAACCGTACTGACTGACTAACAGACCTAACAACAAACACAATGGGGTATATTTACTAAAATTCGTATTTTCCCGTCTGAGGTCAAAGTTCAATCACGAATGACATCGAAAGTGTAAAGTTGCAACTTTTTGAATTTATTACGACTAATTTACTAAGCTGTCGTATTCTGCATTTTCGGATTTACCGATATCGATGTCATTCGGTTTTTTTTGCAGTGTTTTACGTGCGTGACTTGTAAAACACTGCCGACTTTAATACAATGAATCTCGGCCGGATCTGAGAGATCCGTGCTGGGCTTCATTGTGCACCTTTTAAAAAATTGTAATCAGTGTTAAAATCCAAAAAAAAATTGCGTGGGGTCCCTTCTCCTAAGCTAAACCAGCCTTGGGCTCTTTGAGCCGGTCCTGGTTGAAAAAATATGGGGAAAAAAGTGTCAGGGGTTCCCCCATATTTAAGCAACCAGCACCGGGCTCTGCGCCTGGTCCTGGTTCCAAAAATACGGGGGACAAAAAGCGTAGGGGTCCCCCGTATTTCTGAAACCAGCACCGGGCTCCACTAGCCAGATACATAATGCCACAGCCGGGGGACACTTTTATCTAGGTCCCTGCGGCCCTGGCATTACATAACCAACTAGTCACCCCTGGCCGGGGTACCCTGGAGGAGTGGGGACCCCTTTAATCAAGGGGTCCCCCCCCTCTAGCCACCCAAGGACCAGGGGTGAAGCCCGAGGCTGTCCCCCCCCCCCCCCATCCAAGGGCTGCGGATGGGATGCTGATAGCCGTTTTGTCAAAAAATTAATATTGTTTTTAGTAGCAGTACTACAAGTCCCAGCAAGCCTCCCCCGCAAGCTGGTACTTGGAGAACCACAAGTACCAGCATGCGGAGGAAAACCGGGCCCGCTGGTACCTGTAGTACTACTACTAAAAAAATACCCCAATAAAAACATAAGACACACACCTTGAAAGTATAACTTTAATACATACATCCACACCTCCATATACACATACTTACCTGTGTTCACACAAGGGTCGGTCCTCTTCTCCATGTAGAATCCATGGTGTACCTGTTGAAAAAATTATACTCACAAAATCCAGGGTAGATGGCTCCTCTTTTAATCCATTTGTAATCCAGGTACTTTGCAAAATAACAAAACGGACACCCGACCTCGCACTGAAAGGGGCCCCATGTTTTCACATGGGACCCCTTTCCCCGAATGCCAGGAACCCTCTCTGACTTATGTCTAAGATGGTTCCATCAGCCAATCAGGGAACGCCACGCTGTGGCATCCTCCTGATTGGCTGTGTGCTCCTGTACTGTATGACAGGCAGCACACGGCAGTGATACAATGTAGCGCCTATGCGCTCCATTGTAACCAATGGTGGGAACTTTGTGGTCAGCGGTGAAGTTACTTTCGGTCAACCGCTGACCACAAAGTTCCCACCATTGGTTACAATGGAGCGCATAGGCGCTACATTGTATCACTGCCGTGTGCTGCCTGTCATACAGTACAGGAGCACACAGCCAATCAGGAGGATGCCACAGCGTGGCGTTCCCTGATTGGCTGATGGAACCGTCTTAGACATAAGTCAGAGAGGGTTCCTGGCATTCGGGGAAAGGGGTCCCATCTGAAAACATGGGGCCCCTTTCAGTGCGAGGTCGGGTGTCCGTTTTGTTATTTTGCAAAGTACCTGGATTACAAATGGATTAAAAGAGGAGCCATCTACCCTGGATTTTGTGAGTATAATTTATTCAACAGGTACACCATGGATTCTACATGGAGAAGAGGACCGACCCTTGTGTGAACATAGGTAAGTATGTGTATATGGAGGTGTGGATGTATGTATTAAAGTTATACTTTCAAGGTGTGTGTCTTATGTTTTTATTGGGGTATTTTTTTAGTAGTAGTACTACAGGTACCAGCGGGCCCGGTTTTCCTCCGCATGCTGGTACTTGTGGTTCTCCAAGTACCAGCTTGCGGGGGAGGCTTGCTGGGACTTGTAGTACTGCTACTAAAAACAATATTCATTTTTTGACAAAACGGCTATCAGCCTCCCATCCGCAGCCCTTGGATGGGGGGGGGGGACAGCCTCGGGCTTCACCCCTGGTCCTTGGGTGGCTGGAGGGGGGGACCCCTTGATTGAAGGGGTCCCTACTCCTCCAGGGTACCCCGGCCAGGGGTGACTAGTTGGTTATGTAATGCCAGGGCCGCAGGGACCTAGATAAAAGTGTCCCCCGGCTGTGGCATTATGTATCTGGCTAGTGGAGCCCGGTGCTGGTTTCAGAAATACGGGGGACCCCTACGCTTTTTGTCCCCCGTATTTTTGGAACCAGGACCAGGCGCAGAGCCCGGTGCTGGTTGTTTAAATATGGGGGAACCCCTGGCATTTTCCCCCCCATATTTTTGCAACCAGGGCCGGCTCAAAGAGCCCGAGGCTGGTTTGGCTTAGGAGGGGGGACTCCACGCATTTTTTTTTTTAAATAAACACTTTCCCACCCCTTCCCACTGAAAAACATGCACGGATCTCATGGATCCGTGCATGCCTATCCAAACACGGGATAAAAAAGCAGGTCTGGTTTTTTTTAGCACTTTTTCACGATTTGTATTTCAGCACGGCAGTGTTTGGCTGTTGTCGGCAGTGTTTGTGATTTTAACTTTTTAGTAAATGACCGATTTCTACCAAATTGCAGGCGTATTTGACCGATGGTGTATTGATTCGTAATTTTTTCCTAGGACTTCCAAAATATTACGAATGCCCTCATCACTGCCGAGATTTTTGCTTAGTAAATTCCCGAAATGACACTTTGAAGAAAAAACGTCATCTCGGTCAAAATCGGGACCTTAGTAAATATACCCCAATGTCGCTAAAGTAATGGAAAGCGCCAAAAATGAGGAAATATATATGAATAACCTGAATACTTCTACCCTCAGCGTAGACTAGCTCTTATTACTGCAGAGGATACTGGGACAGAGGTCTGATTAAATTCAGATGTTGCACATTCTTTTTAATAAGAACAGCATTTCTGCCTGGCCGACTTACTGCAGCTCGGCGTCTCACTGTTATTGTCTCCCAACAATGTGGAACTAATAAAACCAGTCTGACTTTGCTGAAATGTAATCTCTCTTCTGTCTCCACATTTTTTAAGATTTTAAAACAAAATGTAAAAGAGCTTCAAATGTACTAACGTCAACTTTTTTCTTTCTTTCTTACTTTTTTTTTTTTTTAAACCTCTGCAGAGGATGTTGCCTAATGGATGACCATATTCCCAGAGGAACTGACCTAGAGACCTTTAACACTCTTGTGCTGGGAGAGAAGACTGGAAAAAACAACATGTGCTTTTCCCAAAGAAAACACTTTTTATGACCTTCATTCCTTCAGGATACTTCAGATGTCTTCAGTGTTGGCTTTAGCAAAAGCTTGTAAAATACTACGTTACACAGCACAATCCTACCACAGCATTCATATCTGGCATGTAGGGTTTAAAGCCATCAATATCCGAGTTAAGCTCCTGTCTGTATGACAGCAGCATACAATGCAGAGTGTGGAGCAGTGGGGCCAGTTGTGTACACTGGTTGGCGTCAATGTGTTTTTGTGCTGGGCACTCTCTGGGACCGAAGATGCATAAGCAGGGCTGCCATCAGAAATTGCGGGGCCCAGGACTGACGGAATAGGTATGCCCTTTCCCCGGGCAAATTATTGTGCCTTTTACCCATTATGATTGTAAATGACATCTTTTTTTTGCCTAGTAGTTGACATACAGAATTAATAGTGACTAGCATATAGTAAGTTTCATGAATGAAAAAAGTCTCCCTAATTCTGCGGGCCCCCTCTCTGTCCAGGCTCAGGACTGGAGTCCCAGCAGTCCCCCCCTGATAGCGGCCCTGTGTGTTAAGTACAAGAGATGCATAACCATGTGCATTTCAAGTGCATCTACACTTATGGCTGAAGAGGGTTAAAGATGGGCTCTGCTTTTCTCGCACTTGCATATACTCAGTACACTAGTGAGGGCGTGCCAATGTGCAGCGTTGGATGTAAACATTAATACCGTAAGTAACATCATTTGCACATATAAGAGCCGGAGCAGGGTGATTTCTGCCCTGTGTTTGCCACGCCCCCTAAACATATGACATCACTGTAAAAGGGGGCGGCACCAGGAGGAAGATCAGCACCGCCCAGAGCATCCTTTCGACACTCCAGGCGGTTCTGCAGCAGCTCTGCTGGCTACAGGGTGCTATTTTCCAGGTGACGTGAGGCTGCAATGGTGCAGCTCCAGGGGCCCTGTACCTCCTGCACATCTCTAGGTATGGCCGTGGCACCTATTATTGGGTAGGTGAAAGTGCGCACTGTTAAGATAAGGCATGATCTGCACAATTCTGCATACTGGTGAATATACAACAGATTTCCGTGTAAATCTGCATTGTACTCACTGTGTAAAGCTCTAAAAATTAATAAAAGCAACAAAGAATATTAACCTTTTCAGCATATGGCAAAAAGAAACAATAGTTCCCTATATTTTCAGTAGGAGACGGTAGATAACATAAAAATGGCCATCCTTCAGTAGAAAGAGTACCTTGTAAACAGACTTATGCTAAGTACACACTGGCAGATATATTTGGTAGGGACGATTAGTCGCCTAGTGTTAGGTACCAATATCTGTGCTACACACTTTTATCCCCTGAAAAATCGCCCACATTCTCCAGAAATCTCGAGAAATCTGCCAGTGGAAAAAATGGGCCTCAACCAAACACTACTCGATTTACCCACCTGGACATATGGCCAGATTATTGAAAATGAACACACAATGGCCAATATGTGGAGACTGTGGCTGAGATTTTTGCTTTGGAACAACAGATTGGAAATTCGATCGTTCATGTTTGTGGCCGAGATTTTCCCGAAACGTCAAAATGAGCCTTCATGCACACTAAGCTTGTCCAATCTCCCGATTATTGGCAAATCAGCACAATAATTGTATAGTGTGCACCTAGCTTAACTTTATAATAAGGGCTATACTGTATAAAGTGCACATTTAGGTGGAGATTTATCAACTTATCAGCTAGTAACTGTCATTGTACAGGCTATGCTAGAAAAATGTTAGTCAGTAGGTGATTGGTTGGTACTTTATCTCTCTCTACTTTATCTCTCTCCAAGCTTTGATGAATGTCCCCCATACAGTATACCCCTCTTATTTTAATACATTATGTTATTACAAAAAATGTTTTAATAATCAATAAAAATTTTATTAGAGAACGGATGATTTTAAAATGTCAAAGTAAATAAAATAGATATGAAAAAGTCAAAACGTATAACTACTTTCATGAGTATATCATTTGCTTCAATTAACTGTATACGAACTTCATAGTACTAGTTTCCGCAAAAATGTACTTTAAATAGCAATGAAATTGATCATAGAACTGTATCTCCTCACATACAGAGAATGATGCAATGCAGCACGTGAGTTACTGCTGTACTCCATTCTGATGTACTGTAGAACAATGGAACTCCATGCTTGCAAGAAGAGCCGACCGACCATGCAGTGGCATTAGGCACACATGTTTCACATTACACAGTGGAACAAATCCGGAACAGTTTTCACACAAGCTCTACAACTGGGAAACCACGTGCGTCTCAGAGCAGTCGTGAGATGCTGGGAAAAAAAGCTAATTCTTAACCTATAGATCCCTGGATAGTTTTCCTCACCACATGGCGCAAGTATCTGTGAGAATATCCTTCAACATGAACTGTTAACTGAATGGAATTGCCTCTTCCCATTGGCGGTGTCTTATGTTGGACATTCCTTAGCTGTCCATGTCCAACTTTTTCATTATCTGCAATCCGTTACTTGGTAAGTCTTTTCATAATGAAATATAAGTAAGACTTATTAACAAATTCCCCCAAAAATATAACTGAGCGATTCACCCACAGAAAAGTAGCATGTGTAATAAGGACAGTCCCCATCTCCTCTAAGTCTGATTTACAGTATTTCACTTATAAATACCAATTGGTATATTGGAATAGAAAATGAAAAGGTGTATAATTAAAATAGGTGGTACTAGAGAGGTAGGAGGAGGCTAATTCAGAGATGTACGAGAACCAATGGTTTACTGTACATGGGATATATACGATATCCTGGCAGATACTCCTCCAGGGTACCCCGGCTAGGGGTGACTAGTTGGTGATTTAATGCCAGGGCCACAGGGACCAATATAAAAGTGTCCCCCGTCTATGGCATTATCTCTCTGACTAGTGGAGCCCGGTGCTGGTGTTAAAAATATGGGGGACCCCTACGTCTTTTGTCCACCATATTTTTTGCACCAGGACCAGGCGCAGAGCCCGGTGCTGGTTGTTAAAATATGGGGGAACCCCTGTCAATTTTTCCCCCGTATTTTTACAACCAGGACCGGCTCAAAGAGCCCGAGGCTGGTTATGCTTAGGAGGGGGGACCCCACGCAATTTTTTCCCCAGATTTTAAACTCTTTCACACCCCTTCCCACTGATAAACATGCACGGATCTCACGGATCCGTGCATGCCTATCAGAAACACGGTAAAAAAAAAGCAGGTCTATTTGAAAACTGCTTTTTTTTACGATTTGTATTTATTGCTGGCAGTAATGGTGAATTAGAATTTTTAGTAAATTACCAAGTTGTATAAAATAACAGGCGTGTTTGACCGATGGTGTATTCATTCTTATTTTTTTTCTTTGACTTCCAAAAAAATACGAATGCCCTCATCGCTGCCGAGATTTCAGTTTAGTTAATTCCCAAGATGACACTTTGATGAAAAAACACCAAATCGGTCAAAATCGGGAGCTTAGTAAATATACCCCCATTAGTCCAGTCTCCCAGCCCAATATCCCTCTACTGGCCCTCTGCTTTCGAGGGAGCAAACGTAACCCACTCAAGGAAACCTGGCTCCTGCCAAAGATGTGGAGCGGCTTATCTGCTGGGAGGTCCATGTCAGTAACTGGCTGTCAGTGTACTGGTGTGCTGTGATGTTACAGTGCTGCACCTCACTCCCAGCCTGCCACTGATATGTACAAGCAAATAGACAGTAACTATGGTGCAGAACCTGCGCGGGAGGCATTCTGAGGGATGGGCATCTGAGGTGGAGCGACACCTGGTGCCTCTAATGCCTTGCTGTATATACTTTTTTTTTTTTCATTGATTCAGAGATTTCTAATTCTCGTGATGAAAAATAGGTGACTATCTTATAGGGATCCTCAGATAAAACAATGACATCATACTTATATAACTGACAGATGAGAACACAGAAAATCACGTTCCTACAAATAACGATCTGTAGCAGGTGAATCATCTTGGGAAGATCCCAATATTGTGCCATTAATTTAAAAAAAATGGATTTACTGGGAATAGGCGCTGACTACAGTATAGTGAATCATGCCACAAGTGACTCACTCATCTCTGCTGAGCTGGGACGCTCGGTCATTACTGGTGCTACAGTATTGTATGGTCAGACATGAGAGAATTGCAGCAAATGCTTCTGATTTATATAAGTAATGTTAAAATAAAATTAATGTAAATAAATCAATCAATCATTCCTGACTTGAACCTTTTTGGTTTGACAATTTAAATCAAACTCAATAATCAAATCAAACTCTAATTTAAAAAAAATGTTGTGTACATAATACATCATCTAAAAGTGCATGGAATAGACTTTATTTTCATCTGGTTTTGAATATGATATGGTCACTTCTTGGTGTATAGCATCAGCCTTCAGTTCATTAATGGTTCTTGGTGGATTTTTGTAGACCTCAGCTGTCCGATGATGCGGTTAGCATCCCGAAACCCTCAGGTGACTGATGCTGGAATCCTGAAACCACTTGCAATCCCGGCACAGGAACCCCGTCCGACAGCATCCCAACAGTAAATATTCGGGAGAAGGTTAGTGCCCAAGGAGGGTGGTTAGGCACCAAAGGGGGGTGGAGGGTTGCCATAGCCACCACCCCCTGTGTGCCTAGCTTAAGATGCCACCCCTGGGATTAGACGTAGCCGCCACGCCCTGTTTCCTGGTTCCGGTATGAATGGTCGACCATGTTATGGTCGACAGTCATTAGGTCGACCACTATTGGTTGACATTGACATGGTCAACATGGACACATGGTCGACGCGTGAAAATGGTCGACACATGAAAGGTCGACACATGAAAAGGTCGACATGAGTTTTTTTAACTTTTTGGGTGTCGTTTTTTGCGTAAAGTGACTGGGAACCCCAATTAGTGCACCGCGTCCCCTCGCATGGCTCGCTTCGCTCGCCATGCTTCGGGCATGGTGCCTTCGCTCCGCTACCGCTTCGCTCGGCACAGATTACCGTTCCAATTGTAGTCCACGTGGATCGTAAAGTATGGAAAAGTTCCCCAAAAGAAAAAAAAGTTAAAAAAACTCATGTTGACCTTTTCATGTGTCGACCTTTCATGTGTCGACCATTTTCATGTGTCGACCATGTGTCCATGTCGACCATGTCAATGTCGACCAATAGTGGTCGACCTAATGACTGTCGACCATAACATGGTCGACCATGTGAACGGATACCCTGTTTCCTTAGCCCTAGTTGCCACCCCAGGCAGGTTAGGTTTAGGGTAGTGGGCGGGGGAGGGGTAAATTAGTTACCCTGTCCCATGCCGGCATTCTAAAAGTTGGGATGCCGCAATTGGCTATGTGTCCGCCGCCATCCCGACCATCGCAGATAACACCCGCATATGGCCCCGTTGGCTATGTAGAGGCTTTCATGAAGCTGGTGAGGATTATTTTCCACCCAGTAACACAAATTCTGTATGGTAACATAACCACACAAATGAAAGTGATCTTCGTCAGGAAACTGCAGTGATAACGCTGGAAATAACCCACCGAGTGATGCGAAACTTCAGACGTGGACTACAAATGTGTATCATAAATGAAGGCCACCATCTGGACGCATATTCAAACCAACTGAAAATAAATTATACTCCGTGCAGGTTTTTTGCCTCACTCTGTATATTATTTATTACATTATTATCTTTCATAGCACCTTTTCCATATATATTCCCTCTTACTGCTGTATTTTGAAAGCAAATGGTTAAATTTCAAGAATTGTATTTTCCTTTCCAATCTGTTTCATGTCCCTATTAGCAAGCCTGGCCTTCATACTGTACATAACCGCCAAGAACATCAAGGCTGACGCGGAACATATTGCAGGCTGACAGCTAAGCAACAGGTGGGAGGCAGACAAACCTCCTGAGAGTTAACCATTGTATGCAAGTGCTTCTAGGTGCTGTCTATTGATGCACACCTGCTCCCCTACACACCACGGCAGACAGACATGAAATATCACCTTTTCTTTTTTTTTCTTCTTTTCTTTTTTCTTTTCTATTGTGTAATAGTTTTATATTTATAGAACTCTAAAAAGTAAAAACATTAAAAAAAAATATAAGGTTTGGAATTGGTTGTTAGAATTAGGGTCTGACCATTAAACGGAGAATGAGTGCAAAGCCTTAATGAACACAAAAGCATACCTCCCAACATGACCCTCTCCAGGAGGGACACAATGCTCTGCTTCTGGACTTTTCTCTTAATTTGTGATTGCCGCCACCTGTGCTGAACAGGTTAATGGATAAGAAAGGTGTTACAGCACAGGTGATGGTAATCATAAATTAAGAGGGAAGTCCAGGAGCAGAGCATTGCGTTCCTCCTGGAGAGGGTCATGTTGGGAGGTATGCAAAAGATGTATAGGCTAAATAAACAGTATATACAGTATATATATTTCTGGAAATGTCGTGGGGTAGAGAAAAGAAACTTGTAACCAAGAAGATTTTTTTGTATTTTCTTGATTTACACTTAAACAATATTTTCATTGGTGTTTATATCAATGGGGGAGAGGTATCAAACCTTCTAAAGAGGAAAGGTGAAGTTGGCCAGAGCTTCTAGGTATCATTTTATAGAATGTGCTAGATAAATGCTAGCTACTGTAGAATTTGGTTACTATGGGCAACTTCTACCCTTGTCCTCTCCCCAGGGGTGTTTTATGAGAGGAGGGTGCCCGTGTGCAGTGCTCCGGGTGGGCCCCCTCCTCTCCACGGCGCCGTAGGCTCCGGCAATGTGCCGGAGTCTACTGCGCATGAGCAAGTCTCAGGAAACATGGCGCCCGCCATATTCTTGAGACTAATTTGCTACTGCAGGGATTATATATATCAAGTATATATGGTCAGGCGCTGTGACGAGTAGCTTAGCCCAGCAGCTGTATATATAAGGGATAGTCAAACCCTTAAAAACCAAAGTAGAGAAAAAGATAAATTTGTACAGCGCTAGATTGACACAGAATACTTTTCACAATAAATTTGTTTAATTATGTAGAAAATGAATTACACGATAAAAGATGGTTAAAATAACACTATAATAAATATAGATAGAACTTCATACTCATGTATGTCTCACTACTATGACCTTGGTGTACTTAATGACCCTTTTGCATTCTTGCACCAATAATAATACAGTCACTAATAAGGACCAAAATAAGGATGAATCATCCAATTAGATGTGTTTTACCAAAGCTGTGTTCCAATTTGGGAGGCTCCAGTAAAAACTGGTTCGTGTGGCAACGGCAACAGATGACGGAGTCCTGGTTCACAGAGGGCAACAAACACCAGTGGTGGAATCCTAGTTTTGGCAAGTATTCTGTGTTCCAAATGGTTGAGGTCTCCAAGGAAGATTTGTCGTCAGTGGCACTGCTGGCACTGGAGTCCTGGTTCACAGAAAGAAAGGTCCACAAAAGTCCTGACTGTAGAAGTTTGGATGGTGATGGTGCTGGTCACAAATGGTACACCCAAGGTCACACCTTTATGATGTTGTGGTTTATTGAAGGGGGTATATTCTGCCCCGCCACCACCGCCCCCAAGACTCCTGCTATTAAATAAATGAAGCTTACCACCTTAAAAAAAACTACAAAACCTTATCAAATCTCTCACTTTCTGAAACTCTCACTCTATTAAATTTGGCCCAGCTGTCTTCACAAGAAATCTCTAATATATAACTGTTTAAAAGTATACTATTAGTCCACAAAAAAACACCATGAGTATACTACTAGTTCACAAGAAAACACCATGAGTATACTACTAGTCCACAAGAAAACACCATGAGACCATATTTGTAAACACAATATTGTCATTTTATGAATGTTATTCCTCTTTTCTTTTTTCTTGACAACACAAAAACAGATACAAGTATCTATATTGTTAAACCTGGAAGAAGAAAATGTTTGAAAATGTATGCATTAATTTTTTTTTTGTGCTATTCAATCGTTGAATTCTATTGTACAATTTGCAATAAAGACACTTTAAAATAAAATAAAAATACCAGCTGTCGGGATCCCGGCATCAGGAGACCGACGCCGGAATCCCAACAGCCGGTGAATTACTGACGCCCAGAATCCTGACCTTCTCTGAGTATTCCCACTCGGTTGGTGGGCCCATGCCATCAACTAAGTGAGAATATAACCTGTGATGAGTGCAGCGAGACACCGAGCCTAAAGCGCGGCAAGCGCAGCAAGCCTGCGAGGGGACTTGGTGCCTCGCTGACGGGATTCCATCAGACGGGATGCCTTCTGCCGGTAAAATGTATGTATTTCATACATACTATATTAACATTGGTAAAAATTATAATATTTATATACTATCATTTTTTTAAATAAAATTGTATTACAAATATAATAAACAAAAATTGTACGTGCATCTGTGTTTCAAGTGATTAAACAAAGAAGAAGAAAAAAGGTAATTTAATGATAGGGGGGTCCTTTAGGAACATACAGTTTTCAAACCAGAGTGTGGATTGGAAGTATTTCTGAATATGTTCCTTGACAGAGATAGATTAGGAGTCAATAAAGCTTTCCCATACCTCAAAAAAAAAATTGTGTGTTTATCTTTTTCTTTATTTGATACCTGATATTCATTTCTTTTCCAGATTAGCAAAACTCAATAAGCAGAAGTCTTTTCTTCATTATTGTCTATTGCAGGAATAGTGTTTAAGTGAGCTTTTATTAGTACACCACTTCAGTTCATTTAGGTAGTCACAGACCTGACCACACTTTGCTTTGGACACTGAAACTTTCTTTATTGTTAAGTACAGCTGCAGAAAGGGGAAATCTTCCCAGTGCTCCTCTGAAAGGATTCATGGTTTAACTGTTAAGAAGTCCATTAAACACACATGCTTAAATTTAGCTTCCACAATCTGCCTTTGATCTGCTCACTTCAAAAATAGCTACAATTTCACGATCCTCCAAAATACAAAGCCCAATTTATTTCTTCTTAAAAGCAGCTTAATCTCCGAACCACAGGAGATGTTCCCTGCTCTGTGTAAGACGCTAACGTTTTATACTTTCTCATATAACGTGCAACTAAGGGGGTCATTCCGAGTTGTTCGCTCGCAAG
The DNA here is from genome assembly GCF_028390025.1 of Pseudophryne corroboree. Taxonomy (NCBI): domain Eukaryota; kingdom Metazoa; phylum Chordata; class Amphibia; order Anura; family Myobatrachidae; genus Pseudophryne; species Pseudophryne corroboree. The sequence goes on along the minus strand of NC_086449.1, from coordinate 764,227,276 downwards.
CCGTTTTTAGCAGCTTTGCACACGCTAAGCCTACGCCTACTGGGAGTGAATCTTAGCATAGTAAAATTGCGAACGAAAGATTCGCAATATTGCGATAAGACATCTCTGTGCAGTTTCTGAGTAACTCGAGACTTACTCGGCATCTGCGATCAGTTCAGAGCTTGTCGTTCCTGGTTTGACGTCACAAACACACCCAGCGTTCGCCCAGACACTCCTCCGTTTCTCCTGCCACTCCCGCGTTTTTCCCAGAAACGGTAGCGTTTTTTCCCACACGCCCATAAAACGGCCAGTTTCCGCCCAGAAACACCCACTTCCTGTCAATCACATTACGATCGCCTGAACGAAGAAAAAGCCGTGAGTAAAATACCTAACTTCATAGCAAATTTACTTGGCGCAGTCGCAGTGCGAACATTGCGCATGCGCACTAAGCGGAAAATCGCTGCGATGCGATGAAATTTACCGAGCGAACAACTCGGAATGGCCCCCTAAGTTCATCTAAATGTTCTGTTCATGAGAAAAACAGATTTACCAAATAATAGCTTGTGTACAGCTGCCTAATACTTTGCAAACTTATTTTTGCTAATGTGTTCTTTTCCAGTATTCTTTAGTGACACAGAGGGAGGTGGTTCTTGCGTAAGTTTTACTAGTGCTGGGTTTGTGTAGATTTTGGTTTTAAACTTTGTTTCATTGCATTGGCTTTATAGGGGGCTGGATAAAATAAAATAATTAAAATCCAATTTGTCTGTCACATGTGGTCTGATCTGTATGGATGCTTAACCCACAGATGTCTCTCTGTATCAAGTAACAAACCTTCATACTCTAAGGCCCTCATTCCGAGTTGTTCGCTCGCAAGCTGCTTTTAGCAGCTTTGCACACGCTAAGCCGCCGCCTACTGGGAGTGAATCTTAGCTTATCAAAATTGCGAACGAAAGATTCGCAATTTTGCGATAAGACATCTCTGTGCAGTTTCTGAGTAACTCGACACTTACTCGGCATCTGCGATCAGTTCAGTGCTTGTCGTTCCTGGTTTGACGTCACAAACACACCCAGCGTTCGCCCAGACACTCCCCCGTTTCTCCACCACTCCCGCGTTTTTCCCAGAAACTGTAGCGTTTTTTCACACACACCCATAAAACGGCCAGTTTCCGCCCAGAAACACCCACTTCCTGTCAATCACATTACGATCACCAGAACGAAGAAAAAACCGTGAGTAAAATTCCTAACTTCATAGCAAATTTACTTGGCGCAGTCGCAGTGCGGACATTGCGCATGCGCACTAAGCGGAAAATCGCTGCGATGCGAAGAAATTTACAGAGCGAACAACTCGGAGGGGGTAATTCTGAGTTGATTGCAGCAGGAACTTTGTTAGCAGTTGGGCAAAACCATGTGCACTGCAGGGGGGGCAGATATAACATGTGCAGAGAGTGTTAGATTTGGGTGGGTTATTTTGTTTCTGTGCAGGGTAAATACTGGCTGCTTTATTTTTACACTGCAGATCGAACACACCACACCCAAATCTAACTATCTCTGCATATGTTATAACTGCCTCCCCGGCAGTGCACATGGTTTTGCCCAACTGCTAACAAAGTTCCTGCTACGATCAACTCAGAATTACCCTCTAAATCTGAAATAAAACATGGAGACATACATATGTATGGTGAAAGAGTGTTTTTGTAACAGCCTGGGCCCAAACTACAAAGGTTGGGGTCCATAATAACAACTTCTGCGCAAAATGGTTCCCATTCCTCTTTTCAGGTCTAACTTCATATGGGTACCCCAAAACCACAGTGTCTCAAAAATCAGGTGGCAGGGCCGCCAGTAAGGGGGGGTGGATGGGATTTCAGTCCCTGGCCTGGACCAAAATTGCAGCAGTGTTAATCGGGACCACCAGCAAACAACCATTGATTGAGGGACAGAGCCGACAGCGGTATTTTAAAATGAATTCCTGCTGCAAGCCAATCCAAGTTCACGGACCAGCAGCCAAGCTGGAGCTGCCGCTTGGGAGCTCCTGATTCGCTTCCTGTCTGCAAGCTCCAATTGGCTCATGGCCAGTGACAAATTTGAAATTCCACTGCCGGCTCTGTCCCTCCAACCATGGTTGTCTGCCGGTTGTCCCGATCAACACTGCTGCCACTCAGGCCCTTTCTCATTGCAAGGGCCTCTGCGATCTCCACCTCCAGGCAAACAGCGCCCACAGAATGGTAAACTGTTGGGATGCAAGGGGAGCGGAAGATGAGGCTGGAGCTGCGAGGGGGTGGTGCAGGGTGTGTGTGTCTGGCTATTGGGCAGTGTGAGTGTCTGTGGCAGTGTGTGTGTGGCTATGGGCTAGTGTGTGGGTGGGTGGGTGTGTGTGAGTGGGGGGGAGTGTGGGGGGTTGGCAATAGGGCAGCATGTGTGTGTGGCTATGGGGTATTGTGTGGGTGTGGTATGGAAGATTTACACTGTATAGATAGACAGTCTTTAGATTGACCCCGTATGGTCAACATGCATTAGGTCAACAAGGTCAAAAGGTTGACAGGGTCAAAGGTCGACAATGGGTAAGGTTGACAGATACATGTCAACACAAGTCTTTTTAGTTTTTTGGGTGTCATTCGGTGTGTTTAACCATACCTAATCACAATTAGTGGAAACGTGCACACTTGCGGGTTGTCTTCACTCGCCATGCTTAGGGCAAGGTTACTATACCCATTCGTAGGCCACATGGATAGTAAATCAAGCAAAGGTTGGAGAAACATGAATAAACAAAAAACTGGTGTTGACCATTTGAGTTGACTATGGGCATGTCAACCTTGACCTTTTGTACCTGTGGACATTAAGCACTGTCTACCTGTTGACCTGTTGATCATATCAACCTAATGCATGTCATCCATATGGGGTCGACTGTTGACCTATACATTAAAATCCATCTTGTGTACGTTATCCTTGATAAATCAGTCTAGCTTTTAAAGTCGGTAACGAAATCACCATTCATGAGACTTGTTACTCTGTGTGTGCACACAATTGATATGGAATTAATGCTAGATTTCACAATTTTAATGCACAATATTATTTATTTATTACCAGTTATTTATATAGCGCACACATATTCTGCAGCTTTACAGAGAATATTTGGCCATTCACATCAGTCCCTGCCCCAGTGGAGCTTACAGTCTATATTCCCTACCACATGTACATGCACACACATTTACACAAGGGTTAATTTTTGTTGGGACCCAATTAACCTAACAGTATATTTTTTGATTGTGGGAGGAAACCGGAGTACCCGGAGGAAACCCACCCAAGTACGGGGAGAATATACAAACTCCACAGAGAAAGGGTCATGGTGGGAATCAAACCAATGACCTCAGTGCTGAGAAGCAGTAATGCTAACCATTACACCATCCATACTACCCATGCAGTGTCGGACTGGAGCATGAAGGGCCCACCGGGGGTATGCAGTGGTAGGGGCCCATGATTAGAGGTGTGGCCAGCCTCCAAAGGTTTGGCTAACCATTACAGTGTACCTGGTCTGGACTCCTTGATAATTTATATAGTAATTAATGCTAGTGCATGCATGATAATGTGCCAGATTAATGACAGCAGTGTACTGTAGAGAATACATCATAATCCTGTGCAGTATAAGGTAAGTAACATATGTATAATATATAATTCAAGTGCACAGTCTAGAACCTGATCCCTAGAGGAGGAGGGCCCCCCAGGCAGTGGGGCCTACCGGTGGTTTCCCCTGTACCCCTGTGGGCCAGTCCAAGCCTGTAGTACGGATGTAGTACGGATGGTACAATAGGGATATCATGAGCATACATCTACATAAGTATGGTAAAAGTGTGACACTTTGTGTAACCTAGGCACATTTTTTAATAAAGTATCAGAGTCACCATGCCGTGGTAACGGAATCACCAAGCGGGTAATAACCATTGTAAAATGTACTGATTACAAGATGTTTGCTTCCTTCCTACTAATGCAACTATTACTACTTATATTTCCTACTATATTTTACAAAATATTTAAGGACAAAATTACACAATTTTGCAACATTTTAACATGGCTCAATAACACAGCCCAACACATGTTTTGGTGCCGAGGATTTTTGAGCTGATTTTATGTATATTTGGTGTGCTGATTTCAAATATAACATTCATTTTCACCTATCAGCTTTAATTTTTGAGATATAAACATCGTCTGATTTGTGTTACCTTATTTCATATTAGGCCTATAATTCACATAATAAAACACAAAATGTTAAAAAAACATAGTCTAATATTTTCTAGAATATTTTAGTGACATCAATAAAACATACTAACATTGCAGTAGCGACTATTGTGACTCAAATTACACTTTTCCGTCACAATGATAAAATGAAACCATGAATGAAAACAAAATTAGTTTAGGAAGCTTCTTTTGTGGGAATTCTTGAATGGACTTTGTTTGGACAGTCTCTTTGTAAGTTCCAGCTGTAATCTGCCATCATATGTATATCCCATCTTTCCTGGTAGCGATTTACCATTGTTTTAATGTCCTGGTGAAATCTTTCACCGTGCACTTTGCTCATATCGCCCAAATTTTCTGGGAAACAGACCAAGTGGCTGTGTAAGTAATGAACTTTTATGCTCATAGTACATCCAAGGTCTCTGAAATTAATGAGCATGTTGTTTACTAGCTCAGCATAGTTTTGACCTTTGTGGTTGCCCAGAAAGTTTTTGACAACCAGGACGAATTACGTTCTGCTCAGACTGAAGGTCGCCCAGATGGCGATGTGCTGCAGCTTGGGCATGCGCAGAAAGTATAGCTGTTAGAGAAAAACTGTTTTTGTATTTGGAATTAGCACGTCCAACATAACCAAAATCAATACTAACATTCCAGGCACCAAACAAAAAAAATAGCAGTGTAATTGGAATACTTGTGAATAAAAGTTGACATAAACAGTCAAACATTGGGCCTAATTCAGACCTGAACGCAGCAGCAAAATTTTTCTCTAATGGGATGAACCATGTGCACTGCAGGTGGGGCAGATGTAACATGTGCAGAGAAAGTTAGATTTGGGTGGGTGTGTTCAAACTGAAATCTAAATTGCAGTATAAGAATAAAGCAGCCAGTATTTACCCTGCACAGAAACAAAATAAAACACCCAAATCTAACTCTCTCCGCACCACACTCCCTGTACCCATTTTTTTCATTACTTGCAATCCGGAGTCCCGCATCGGCTGCAGAAACCACTGGGAAAATGGTGCTGTGGCCATTTCCCCAGTGTTTTGCGCATGCGCAGTAGGAAAATCACTGCATGCGCATTAGACTCTGGGGCAGTGCTAGAATCTCCTAGTAACCCTAGTGTCCATAATCTGTTGCTCTGCCCGCTAGAGAGGAGGGTGCCTGGACAAAGAATGCACACGGACCTCTTCCTCTCTTGATACACCCCTCTCTCATTCATTATTGATGCATTATTGATGCGCCAAACAGCCCCTCTCGGCAAACCAGGTCCCGTGGGACTCTTCTATTGCTGGTTGTGTCTTTCGGATCTTTTTACCCCAAAAAATCAGTCATAGTCGCAATGTGATACCTCTAGAATGCACTGGAGACTGATATGATTAATTTGATACAGTATGTGATACTTGTATATCTGTGTGCCACTAAGGAGTCTATTCATGAAGCAGTGAAAAGTGTGGAGAGGTGAGCCTGTGGAGAAGTTGCCTATGGCAACCAATCAGCTGCTCCGTACAATTGTAAAGTATGCAAATTATAAATGTTACTTCAATGCTGATTGGTTGACATGGGCAACTTCTCCACTGGCTCACTTCTCCACACTTTTCACTGCTTTATGAATAGACCCCTTAGTCTGAATCTGCATTAGAGATGAGCGCCGGAAATTTTTCGGGTTTTGTGTTTTGGTTTTGGGTTCGGTTCCGCGGCCGTGTTTTGGGTTCGACCGCGTTTTGGCAAAACCTCACCGAATTTTTTTTGTCGGATTCGGGTGTGTTTTGGATTCGGGTGTTTTTTTAAAAAAACCCTAAAAAACAGCTTAAATCATAGAATTTGGGGGTAATTTTGATCCCAAAGTATTATTAACCTCAAAAAACATAATTTACACTCATTTTCAGCCTATTCTGAACACATCACACCTCACAATATTATTTTTAGTCCTAAAATTTGCACCGAGGTCGCTGTGTGAGTAAGATAAGCGACCCTAGTGGCCGACACAAACACCGGGCCCATCTAGGAGTGGCACTGCAGTGTCACGCAGGATGGCCCTTCCAAAAAACCCTCCCCAAACAGCACATGACGCAAAGAAAAAAAGAGGCGCAATGAGGTAGCTGACTGTGTGAGTAAGATTAGCGACCCTAGTGGCCGACACAAACACCGGGCACATCTAGGAGTGGCACTGCAGTGTCACGCAGGATGTCCCTTCCAAAAAACCCTCCCCAAACAGCACATGACGCAAAGAAAAAAAGAGGCGCAATGAGGTAGCTGTGTGAGTAAGATTAGCGACCCTAGTGGCCGACACAAACACCGGGCCCATCTAGGAGTGGCACTGCAGTGTCACGCAGGATGTCCCTTCCAAAAAACCCTCCCCAATCAGCACATGATGCAAAGAAAAAGAAAAGAAAAAAGAGGTGCAAGATGGAATTATCCTTGGGCCCTCCCACCCACCCTTATGTTGTATAAACAAAACAGGACATGCACACTTTAACCAACCCATCATTTCAGTGACAGGGTCTGCCACACGACTGTGACTGATATGACGGGTTGGTTTGGACCCCCCCCAAAAAAGAAGCAATTAATCTCTCCTTGCACAAACTGGCTCTACAGAGGCAAGATGTCCACCTCATCTTCACCCTCCGATATATCACCGTGTACATCCCCCTCCTCACAGATTATCAATTCGTCCCCACTGGAATCCACCATCTCAGCTCCCTGTGTACTTTGTGGAGGCAATTGCTGCTGGTCAATGTCTCCGCGGAGGAATTGATTATAATTCATTTTAATGAACATCATCTTCTCCACATTTTCTGGATGTAACCTCGTACGCCGATTGCTGACAAGGTGAGCGGCGGCACTAAACACTCTTTCGGAGTACACACTTGTGGGAGGGCAACTTAGGTAGAATAAAGCCAGTTTGTGCAAGGGCCTCCAAATTGCCTCTTTTTCCTGCCAGTATAAGTACGGACTGTGTGACGTGCCTACTTGGATGCGGTCACTCATATAATCCTCCACCATTCTATCAATGTTGAGAGAATCATATGCAGTGACAGTAGACGACATGTCCGTAATCGTTGTCAGGTCCTTCAGTCCGGACCAGATGTCAGCATCAGCAGTCGCTCCAGACTGCCCTGCATCACCGCCAGCGGGTGGGCTCGGAATTCTGAGCCTTTTCCTCGCACCCCCAGTTGCGGGAGAATGTGAAGGAGGAGATGTTGACAGGTCGCGTTCCGCTTGACTTGACAATTTTGTCACCAGCAGGTCTTTCAACCCCAGCAGACCTGTGTCTGCCGGAAAGAGAGATCCAAGGTAGGCTTTAAATCTAGGATCGAGCACGGTGGCCAAAATGTAGTGCTCTGATTTCAACAGATTGACCACCCGTGAATCCTTGTTAAGCGAATTAAGGGCTGCATCCACAAGTCCCACATGCCTAGCGGAATCGCTCCGTGTTAGCTCCTTCTTCAATGCCTCCAGCTTCTTCTGCAAAAGCCTGATGAGGGGAATGACCTGACTCAGGCTGGCAGTGTCTGAACTGACTTCACGTGTGGCAAGTTCAAAGGGCATCAGAACCTTGCACAACGTTGAAATCATTCTCCACTGCACTTGAGACAGGTGCATTCCATCTCCTATATCGTGCTCAATTGTATAGGCTTGAATGGCCTTTTGCTGCTCCTCCAACCTCTGAAGCATATAGAGGGTTGAATTCCACCTCGTTACCACTTCTTGCTTCAGATGATGGCAGGGCAGGTTCAGTAGTTTTTGGTGGTGCTCCAGTCTTCTGTACGTGGTGCCTGTACGCCGAAAGTGTCCCGCAATTTTTCTGGCCACCGACAGCATCTCTTGCACGCCCCTGTCGTTTTTTAAAAAATTCTGCACCACCAAATTCAAGGTATGTGCAAAACATGGGACGTGCTGGAATTTGCCCATATTTAATGCACACACAATATTGCTGGCGTTGTCCGATGCCACAAATCCACAGGAGAGTCCAATTGGGGTAAGCCATTCCGCGATGATCTTCCTCAGTTGCCGTAAGAGGTTTTCAGCTGTGTGCGTATTCTGGAAAGCGGTGATACAAAGCGTAGCCTGCCTAGGAAAGAGTTGGCGTTTGCGAGATGCTGCTACTGGTGCCGCCGCTGCTGTTCTTGCGGCGGGAGTCCATACATCTACCCAGTGGGCTGTCACAGTCATATAGTCCTGACCCTGCCCTGCTCCACTTGTCCACATGTCCGTGGTTAAGTGGACATTGGGTACAACTGCATTTTTTAGGACACTGGTGAGTCTTTTTCTGACGTCCGTGTACATTCTCGGTATCGCCTGCCTAGAGAAGTGGAACCTAGATGGTATTTGGTAACGGGGGCACACTGCCTCAATAAATTGTCTAGTTCCCTGTGAACTAACGGCGGATACCGGACGCACGTCTAACACCAACATAGTTGTCAAGGACTCAGTTATCCGCTTTGCAGTAGGATGACTGCTGTGATATTTCATCTTCCTCGCAAAGGACTGTTGAACAGTCAATTGCTTACTGGAAGTAGTACAAGTGGGCTTACGACTTCCCCTCTGGGATGACCATCGACTCCCAGCGGCAACAACAGCAGCGCCAGCAGCAGTAGGCGTTACACGCAAGGATGCATCGGAGGAATCCCAGGCAGGAGAGGACTCGTCAGACTTGCCAGTGACATGGCCTGCAGGACTATTGGCATTCCTGGGGAAGGAGGAAATTGACACTGAGGGAGTTGGTGGGGTGGTTTGCGTGAGCTTGGTTACAAGAGGAAGGGATTTACTGGTCAGTGGACTGCTTCCGCTGTCACCCAAAGTTTTTGAACTTGTCACTGACTTATTATGAATGCGCTGCAGGTGACGTATAAGGGAGGATGTTCCGAGGTGGTTAACGTCCTTACCCCTACTTATTACAGCTTGACAAAGGGAACACACGGCTTGACACCTGTTGTCCGCATTTCTGGTGAAATACCTCCACACCGAAGAGCTGATTTTTTTGGTATTTTCACCTGGCATGTCAACGGCCATATTCCTCCCACGGACAACAGGTGTCTCCCCGGGTGCCTGACTTAAACAAACCACCTCACCATCAGAATCCTCCTGGTCAATTTCCTCCCCAGCGCCAGCAACACCCATATCCTCCTCATCCTGGTGTACTTCAACACTGACATCTTCAATCTGACTATCAGGAACTGGACTGCGGGTGCTCCTTCCAGCACTTGCAGGGGGCATGCAAATAGTGGAAGGCGCATGCTCTTCACGTCCAGTGTTGGGAAGGTCAGGCATCGCAAACGACACAATTGGACTCTCCTTGTGGATTTGGGATTTCAAAGAACGCACAGTTCTTTGCGGTGCTTTTGCCAGCTTGAGTCTTTTCAGTTTTCTAGCGAGAGGCTGAGTGCTTCCATCCTCATGTGAAGCTGAACCACTAGCCATGAACATAGGCCAGGGCCTCAGCCGTTCCTTGCCACTCCGTGTGGTAAATGGCATATTGGCAAGTTTACGCTTCTCCTCCGACAATTTTATTTTAGGTTTTGGAGTCCTTTTTTTTCTGATATTTGGTGTTTTGGATTTGACATGCTCTGTACTATGACATTGGGCATCGGCCTTGGCAGACGACGTTGCTGGCATTTCATCGTCTCGGCCATGACTAGTGGCAGCAGCTTCAGCACGAGGTGGAAGTGGATCTTGATCTTTCCCTAATTTTGGAACCTCAACTTTTTTGTTCTCCATATTTTATAGGCAGAACTAAAAGGCACCTCAGGTAAACAATGGAGATGGATGGATTGGATACTAGTATACAATTATGGACGGACTGCCACGGTTAGGTGGTATAAAAAAACCACGGTTAGGTGGTATATATTATAATAATAATACAATTATGGATGGATGGACTGCCTGCCGACTGCCGACACAGAGGTAGCCACAGCCGTGAACTACCGCACTGTACACTGGTTGATAAAGAGATAGTAGTATACTCGTAACAACTAGTATGACACTATGACGACGGTATAAAGAATGAAAAAAAAACCACGGTTAGGTGGTATATATTATAATAATAATACAATTATGGATGGACGGACTGCCTGCCGACTGCCGACACAGAGGTAGCCACAGCCGTGAACTACCGCACTGTACACTGGTTGATAAAGAGATAGTAGTATACTCGTAACAACTAGTATGACACTATGACGACGGTATAAAGAATGCAAAAAAAACCACAGTTAGGTGGTATATATTATAATAATAATACAATTATGGATGGACGGACTGCCTGCCGACTGCCGACACAGAGGTAGCCACAGCCGTGAACTACCGCACTGTACACTGGTTGATAAAGAGATAGTAGTATACTCGTAACAACTAGTATGACACTATGACGGTATAAAGAATGAAAAAAAAACCACGGTTAGGTGGTATATATTATAATAATAATACAATTATGGATGGACGGACTGCCTGCCGACTGCCGACACAGAGGTAGCCACAGCCGTGAACTACCGCACTGTACACTGGTTGATAAAGAGATAGTAGTATACTCGTAACAATTAGGATGACACTATGACGGTATAAAGAATGAAAAAAAAACCACGGTTAGGTGGTAGGTATATAATAATAAATAATACAATTCTGGTCGGACGGACTGCCTGCCGTGTGCCGACACAGAGGTAGCCACAGCCGTGAACTACCGCACTGTACACTGGTTGATAAAGAGATAGTAGTATACTCGTAACAATTAGGATGACACTATGACGGTATAAAGAATGAAAAAAAAACCACGGTTAGGTGGTAGGTATATAATAATAAATAATACAATTCTGGTCGGACGGACTGCCTGCCGTGTGCCGACACAGAGGTAGCCACAGCCGTGAACTACCGCACTGTACACTGGTTGATAAAGAGATAGTAGTATACTCGTAACAATTAGGATGACACTATGACGGTATAAAGAATGAAAAAAAAACCACGGTTAGGTGGTAGGTATATAATAATAAATAATACAATTCTGGTCGGACGGACTGCCTGCCGTGTGCCGACACAGAGGTAGCCACAGCCGTGAACTACCGCACTGTACACTGGTTGATAAAGAGATAGTAGTATACTCGTAACAATTAGGATGACACTATGACGGTATAAAGAATGAAAAAAAAACCACGGTTAGGTGGTAGGTATATAATAATAAATAATACAATTCTGGTCGGACGGACTGCCTGCCGTGTGCCGACACAGAGGTAGCCACAGCCGTGAACTACCGCACTGTACACTGGTTGATAAAGAGATAGTAGTATACTCGTAACAATTAGGATGACACTATGACGGTATAAAGAATGAAAAAAAAACCACGGTTAGGTGGTAGGTATATAATAATAAATAATACAATTCTGGTCGGACGGACTGCCTGCCGTGTGCCGACACAGAGGTAGCCACAGCCGTGAACTACCGCACTGTACACTGGTTGATAAAGAGATAGTAGTATACTCGTAACAATTAGGATGACACTATGACGGTATAAAGAATGAAAAAAAAACCACGGTTAGGTGGTAGGTATATAATAATAAATAATACAATTCTGGTCGGACGGACTGCCTGCCGTGTGCCGACACAGAGGTAGCCACAGCCGTGAACTACCGCACTGTACACTGGTTGATAAAGAGATAGTAGTATACTCGTAACAATTAGGATGACACTATGACGGTATAAAGAATGAAAAAAAAACCACGGTTAGGTGGTAGGTATATAATAATAAATAATACAATTCTGGTCGGACGGACTGCCTGCCGTGTGCCGACACAGAGGTAGCCACAGCCGTGAACTACCGCACTGTACACTGGTTGATAAAGAGATAGTAGTATACTCGTAACAATTAGGATGACACTATGACGGTATAAAGAATGAAAAAAAAACCACGGTTAGGTGGTAGGTATATAATAATAAATAATACAATTCTGGTCGGACGGACTGCCTGCCGTGTGCCGACACAGAGGTAGCCACAGCCGTGAACTACCGCACTGTACACTGGTTGATAAAGAGATAGTAGTATACTCGTAACAATTAGGATGACACTATGACGGTATAAAGAATGAAAAAAAAACCACGGTTAGGTGGTAGGTATATAATAATAAATAATACAATTCTGGTCGGACGGACTGCCTGCCGTGTGCCGACACAGAGGTAGCCACAGCCGTGAACTACCGCACTGTACACTGGTTGATAAAGAGATAGTAGTATACTCGTAACAATTAGGATGACACTATGACGGTATAAAGAATGAAAAAAAAACCACGGTTAGGTGGTAGGTATATAATAATAAATAATACAATTCTGGTCGGACGGACTGCCTGCCGTGTGCCGACACAGAGGTAGCCACAGCCGTGAACTACCGCACTGTACTGTGTCTGCTGCTAATATAGACTGGTTGATATTTAAAGAGATATTAGTAGTATACAACAATACTATACTGGTGGTCAGGCACTGGTCACCACTCCTGCAGCAAAAGTGTGCACTGTTAATTAATATAATTGTACTCCTGGCTCCTGCTAACAACCTGCAGTGCTCCCCAGTCTCCCCCACAATTAATTATAAGCTTTTAATTTATACATTGATGACTGTGCAGCACACTGGGCTGAGCTGAGTGCACACAGACTGAGTCACACTGTGTGACTGACTGTGCTGTGTATCGTTTTTTTTTTCAGGCAGAGAACGGATATAGCAGAGAGAAGTGAACGGATATATTATATTAAATAAAAGTTAACTAGCAACTGCACTGGTCACTGACTGTGGTAAACTAACTCTGTCTGCGACTCTGCACAATCTCTCTCTATCTAATCTATCTATCTCTATTCTAATGGAGAGGACGCCAGACACGTCCTCTCCCTATCAATCTCAATGCACGAGTGAAAATGGCGGCGACGCGCGGCTCCTTATATAGAATCCGAGTCTCGCGATAGAATCCGAGCCTCGCGAGAATCCGACAGCGTCATGATGACGTTCGGGCGCGCTCGGGTTAACCGAGCAAGGCGGGAAGATCCGAGTCGCTCGGACCCGTGGAAAAAAAAGTGAAGTTCGTGCGGGTTCGGATTCAAAGAAACCGAACCCGCTCATCTCTAATCTGCATACGAAGTGTTACGATGCAGCGCCCATGGCTTTTTTCCATACCAAGTTCCATGGTGCTGTTTGTACAGACTCAGTCGCACACAGACATACACGTGTCGCATTATACCACATTAGTCAGTACAGTCATTGTGACTAAGACACATTTTTGGTTAAAAAGAAAAGATGGCTATTACTAGCAGAGTTGCACAGGACTTGGAGGGTGACCTGCGCCAGGTGTCTCGCGTCAGGTGTCTCGTGTCATTTGACGTATTGAAGCTGGTTATATGAGGACTCAACTGTAATGTCATTCCGTTACCTCAAATTACAGCCTGGAAATTGTTTTAGGATTATCTCCTTTATATAATTGCCTTTTATTTGGAAACTTTAATTTAAACTAGAGATGTGCACTTGAAATTTTTCGGGTTTTGTGTTTTGGTTTTGGGTTCGGTTCCGCGGCCGTGTTTTGGGTTCGACCGCGTTTTGGCAAAACCTCACCGAATTTTTTTTGTCGGATTCGGGTGTGTTTTGGATTCGGGTGTTTTTTTTAAAAAACACTAAAAAACAGCTTAAATCATAGAATTTGGGGGTCATTTTGATCCCAAAGTATTATTAACCTCAAAAACCATAATTTACACTCATTTTCAGTCTATTCTGAATACCTCACACCTCACAATATTATTTTTAGTCCTAAAATTTGCACCTAGGTCGCTGGATGACTAAGCTAAGCGACCCTAGTGGCCGACACAAACACCGGGCCCATCTAGGAGTGGCACTGCAGTGTCACGCAGGATGTCCCTTCCAAAAAACCCTCCCCAAACAGCACATGACGCAAAGAAAAAAAGAGGCGCAATGAGGTAGCTGTGTGAGTAAGATAAGCGACCCTAGTGGCCGACACAAACACCGGGCCCATCTAGGAGTGGCACTGCAGTGTCACGCAGGATGTCCCTTCCAAAAAACCCTCCCCAAACAGCACATGACGCAAAGAAAAAAAGAGGCGCAATGAGGTAGCTGTGTGAGTAAGATAAGCGACCCTAGTGGCCGACACAAACACCGGGCCCATCTAGGAGTGGCACTGCAGTGTCACGCAGGATGTCCCTTCCAAAAAACCCTCCCCAAACAGCACATGACGCAAAGAAAAAAAGAGGCGCAATGAGGTAGCTGTGTGAGTAAGATAAGCGACCCTAGTGGCCGACACAAACACCGGGCCCATCTAGGAGTGGCACTGCAGTGTCACGCAGGATGTCCCTTCCAAAAAACCCTCCCCAAACAGCACATGACGCAAAGAAAAAAAGAGGCGCAATGAGGTAGCTGTGTGAGTAAGATAAGCGACCCTAGTGGCCGACACAAACACCGGGCCCATCTAGGAGTGGCACTGCAGTGTCACGCAGGATGTCCCTTCCAAAAAACCCTCCCCAAACAGCACATGACGCAAAGAAAAAAAGAGGCGCAATGAGGTAGCTGTGTAAGTAAGATAAGCGACCCTAGTGGCCGACACAAACACCGGGCCCATCTAGGAGTGGCACTGCAGTGTCACGCAGGATGTCCCTTCCAAATAACCCTCCCCAAACAGCACATGACGCAAAGAAAAAAAGAGGCACAATGAGGTAGCTGTGTGAGTAAGATAAGCGACCCTAGTGGCCGACACAAACACCGGGCCCATCTAGGAGTGGCACTGCAGTGTCACGCAGGATGGTCCTTCCAAAAAACCCTCCCCAAACAGCACATGACGCAAAGAAAAAAAGAGGCGCAATGAGGTAGCTGTGTGAGTAAGATAAGCGACCCTAGTGGCCGACACAAACACCGGGACCATCTAGGAGTGGCACTGCAGTGTCACGCAGGATGGCCCTTCCAAAAAACCCTCCCCAAACAGCACATGACGCAAAGAAAAAAAGAGGCGCAATGAGGTAGCTGTGTGAGTAAGATAAGCGACCCTAGTGGCCGACACAAACACCGGGCCCATCTAGGAGTGGCACTGCAGTGTCACGCAGGATGGCCCTTCCAAAAATCCCTCCCCAAACAGCACATGACGCAAAGAAAAAAAGAGGCGCAATGAGGTAGCTGTGTGAGTAAGATAAGCGACCCTAGTGGCCGACACAAACACCGGGCCCATCTAGGAGTGTCACTGCAGTGTCACGCAGGATGGCCCTTCCAAAAAACCCTCCCCAAACAGCACATGACGCAAAGAAAAAAAGAGGCGCAATGAGGTAGCTGTGTGAGTAAGATAAGCGACCCTAGTGGCCGACACAAACACCGGGCCCATCTAGGAGTGGCACTGCAGTGTCACGCAGGATGGCCCTTCCAAAAAACATTCCACAAACAGCACATGACGCAAAGAAAAATTAAAGAAAAAAGAGGTGCAAGATGGAATTGTCCTTGGGCCCTCCCACCCACCCTTATGTTGTATAAACAGGACATGCACACTTTAACCAACCCATCATTTCAGTGACAGGGTCTGCCACACGACTGTGACTGAAATGACGGGTTGGTTTGGACCCCCACCAAAAAGAAGCAATTAATCTCTCCTTGCACAAACTGGCTCTACAGAGGCAAGATGTCCACCTCATCATCACCCTCCGATATATCACCGTGTACATCCCCCTCCTCACAGATTATCAATTAGTCCCCACTGGAATCCACCATCTCAGCTCCCTGTGTACTTTGTGGAGGCAATTGCTGCTGGTCAATGTCTCCACGGAGGAATTGACTATAATTCATTTTAATGAACATCATCTTCTCCACATTTTCTGGATGTAACCTCGTACGCCGATTGCTGACAAGGTGAGCGGCGGCACTAAACACTCTTTCGGAGTACACACTTGTGGGAGGGCAACTTAGGTAGAATAAAGCCAGTTTGTGCAAGGGCCTCCAAATTGCCTCTTTTTCCTGCCAGTATAAGTACGGACTGTGTGACGTGCCTACTTGGATGCGGTCACTCATATAATCCTCCACCATTCTTTCAATGTTGAGAGAATCATATGCAGTGACAGTAGACGACATGTCCGTAATCGTTGTCAGGTCCTTCAGTCCGGACCAGATGTCAGAATCAGCAGTCGCTCCAGACTGCCCTGCATCACCGCCAGCGGGTGGGCTCGGAATTCTGAGCCTTTTCCTCGCACCCCCAGTTGCGGGAGAATGTGAAGGAGGAGATGTTGACAGGTCGCGTTCCGCTTGACTTGACAATTTTCTCACCAGCAGGTCTTTCAACCCCAGCAGACTTGTGTCTGCCGGAAAGAGAGATCCAAGGTAGGCTTTAAATCTAGGATCGAGCACGGTGGCCAAAATGTAGTGCTCTGATTTCAACAGATTGACCACCCGTGAATCCTTGTTAAGCGAATTAAGGGCTCCATCCACAAGTCCCACATGCCTAGCGGAATCGCTCCGTGTTAGCTCCTCCTTCAATGTCTCCAGCTTCTTCTGCAAAAGCCTGATGAGGGGAATGACCTGACTCAGGCTGGCAGTGTCTGAACTGACTTCACGTGTGGCAAGTTCAAAGGGCATCAGAACCTTGCACAACGTTGAAATCATTCTCCACTGCGCTTGAGACAGGTGCATTCCACCTCCTATATCGTGCTCAATTGTATAGGCTTGAATGGCCTTTTGCTGCTCCTCCAACCTCTGAAGCATATAGAGGGTTGAATTCCACCTCGTTACCACTTCTTGCTTCAGATGATGGCAGGGCAGGTTCAGTAGTTTTTGGTGGTGCTCCAGTCTTCTGTACGTGGTGCCTGTACGCCGAAAGTGTCCCGCAATTCTTCTGGCCACCGACAGCATCTCTTGCACGCCCCTGTCGTTTTTTAAATAATTCTGCACCACCAAATTCAAGGTATGTGCAAAACATGGGACGTGCTGGAATTTGCCCATATTTAATGCACACACAATATTGCTGGCGTTGTCCGATGCCACAAATCCACAGGAGAGTCCAATTGGGGTAAGCCATTCCGCGATGATCTTCCTCAGTTGCCGTAAGAGGTTTTCAGCTGTGTGCGTATTCTGGAAACCGGTGATACAAAGCGTAGCCTGCCTAGGAAAGAGTTGGCGTTTGCGAGATGCTGCTACTGGTGCCGCCGCTGCTGTTCTTGCGGCGGGAGTCCATACATCTACCCAGTGGGCTGTCACAGTCATATAGTCCTGACCCTGCCCTGCTCCACTTGTCCACATGTCCGTGGTTAAGTGGACATTGGGTACAGCTGCATTTTTTAGGACACTGGTGACTCTTTTTCTGAGGTCTGTGTACATTTTCGGTATCGCCTGCCTAGAGAAATGGAACCTAGATGGTATTTGGTACCGGGGACACAGTACCTCCAACAAGTCTCTAGTTGGCTCTGCAGTAATGATGGATACCAGAACCACGTTTCTCACCACCCAGGATGCCAAGGCCTCAGTTATCCGCTTTGCAGTAGGATGACTGCTGTGATATTTCATCTTCCTCGCAAAGGACTGTTGGACAGTCAATTGCTTGGTGGAAGTAGTAAAAGTGGTCTTACGACTTCCCCTCTGGGATGACCATCGACTCCCAGCAGCAACAACAGCAGCGCCAGCAGCAGTAGGCGTTACACGCAAGGATGCATCGGAGGAATCCCAGGCAGGAGAGGAATCGTCAGAATTGCCAGTGACATGGCCTGCAGGACTATTGGCATTCCTGGGGAAGGAGGAAATTGACACTGAGGGAGTTGGTGGGGTGGTTTGCGTGAGCTTGGTTACAAGAGGAAGGGATTTACTGGTCAGTGGACAGCTTCCGCTGTCACCCAAAGTTTTTGAACTTGTCACTGACTTATTATGAATGCGCTGCAGGTGACGTATAAGGGAGGATGTTCCGAGGTGGTTAACGTCCTTACCCCTACTTATTACAGCTTGACAAAGGCAACACACGGCTTGACACCTGTTGTCCGCATTTCTGTTGAAATACTTCCACACCGAAGAGCTGATTTTTTTGGTATTTTCACCAGGCATGTCAGTGGCCATATTCCTCCCACGGACAACAGGTGTCTCCCCGGGTGCCTGACTTAAACAAACCACCTCACCATCAGAATCCTCCTGGTCAATTTCCTCCCCAGCGCCAGCAACACCCATATCCTCCTCATCCTGGTGTACTTCAACACTGACATCTTCAATCTGACTATCAGGAACTGGACTGCGGGTGCTCCTTCCAGCACTTGCAGGGGGCGTGCAAATGGTGGAAGGCGCATGCTCTTCACGTCCAGTGTTGGGAAGGTCAGGCATCGCAACCGACACAATTGGAGTCGGACTCTCCTTGTGGATTTGGGATTTCGAAGAACGCACAGTTCTTTGCGGTGCTACTGCTTTTGCCAGCTTGAGTCTTTTCATTTTTCTAGCGAGAGGCTGAGTGCTTCCATCCTCATGTGAAGCTGAACCACTAGCCATGAACATAGGCCAGGGCCTCAGCCGTTCCTTGCCACTCCGTGTGGTAAATGGCATATTGGCAAGTTTACGCTTCTCCTCCGACAATTTTATTTTAGGTTTTGGAGTCCTTTTTTTACTGATATTTGGTGTTTTGGATTTGACATGCTCTGTACTATGACGTTGGGCATCGGCCTTGGCAGACGACGTTGCTGGCATTTCATCGTCTCGGCCATGACTAGTGGCAGCAGCTTCAGCACGAGGTGGAAGTGGATCTTGATCTTTCCCTAATTTTGGAACCTCAACATTTTTGTTCTCCATATTTTAATAGGCACAACTAAAAGGCACCTCAGGTAAACAATGGAGATGGATGGATACTAGTATACTTATGGATGGACTGCCGAGTGCCGACACAGAGGTAGCTACAGCCGTGGACTACCGTACTGTGTCTGCTGCTAATATAGACTCTATGATAATGATATGAAATCAATATATATATGTATGTATATATAATATCACTAGTACTGCAGCCGGACAGGTAGATAATATATTTATTAGGTAATGATGACTGATGACGGACCTGCTGGACACTGTCAGCTCAGCAGCACCGCAGACTGCTAGAGTAAGCTACTATACTATAGTAGTATGTACAAAGAAGAAAGAAAAAAAAAACACGGGTAGGTGGTATACAATTATGGATGGACTGCCGAGTGCCGACACAGAGGTAGCTACAGCCGTGGACTACCGTACTGTGTCTGCTGCTAATATAGACTGGATGATAATGATATGAAATCAATATATATATGTATGTATATATAATATCACTAGTACTGCAGCCGGACAGGTAGATAATATATTTATTAGGTAATGATGACTGATGACGGACCTGCTGGACACTGTCAGCTCAGCAGCACCGCAGACTGCTACAGTAAGCTACTAGACTATAGTAGTATGTACAAAGAAAAAAGAAAAAAAAAACACGGGTAGGTGGTATACAATTATGGATGGACTGCGAGTGCCGACACAGAGGTAGCTACAGCCGTGGACTAACGTACTGTGTCTGCTGCTAATATAGACTGGATGATAATGATATGAAATCAATATATATATGTATGTATATATAATATCACTAGTACTGCAGCCGGACAGGTAGATAATATATTTATTAGGTAATGATGACTGATGACGGACCTGCTGGACACTGTCAGCTCAGCAGCACCGCAGACTGCTACAGTAAGCTACTATACTATAGTAGTATGTACAAAGAAGAAAGAAAAAAAAAACCACGGGTAGGTGGTATACAATTATGGATGGACTGCGAGTGCCGACACAGAGGTAGCTACAGCCGTGGACTAACGTACTGTGTCTGCTGCTAATATAGACTGGATGATAATGATATGAAATCAATATATATATGTATGTATATATAATATCACTAGTACTGCAGCCGGACAGGTAGATAATATATTTATTAGGTAATGATGACTGATGACGGACCTGCTGGACACTGTCAGCTCAGCAGCACCGCAGACTGCTACAGTAAGCTACTATACTATAGTAGTATGTACAAAGAAGAAAGAAAAAAAAAACCACGGGTAGGTGGTATACAATTATGGATGGACTGCCGAGTGCCGACACAGAGGTAGCTACAGCCGTGGACTAACGTACTGTGTCTGCTGCTAATATAGAGTCTAGACTGGATGATAAATTATTGATAATGAGATGAAATCAATATAATATCACTAGTACTGCAGCCGGACAGGTACTATATATATTTATTATGTAATGACTGATGACGGACCTGCTGGACACTGTCAGGTCAGCAGCACCGCAGACTGCTACAGTAAGCTACTATAGTAGTATGTATAAAGAAGAATGAAAAAAAAAAACCACGGGTATGTGGTATACAATATTATATATATATATATATATTATATACAATTATATATATATATATATATATATATTAAACTGGTGGTGATTGATTATTAAACTGGTGGTCAGGTCACTCACGTTGCAACTTGCAGCTAGTACTCCGAGTCCTAAGCAGACAATCACAAAATATATTATTATACTGGTGGTCAGTGTGGTCACAACAATGGCAGTGTGGCACTGACTCTGGCAGCAAAAGTGTGCACTGTACGTTATATGTACTCCTGAGTCCTGCTCTCAGACTCTAACTGCTCCCCACTGTCAGTGTCTCCCCCACAAGTCAGATAATACAATACACTTACAGTCACACTATCTAATCTATAATTCTATATCACTTCAGCAAGTAGTATAGTAGTATAGTAGTACTCCTCCTAATATTGCTCCCCAAAATTACTACTACTGTGTCTCTCTCGTCTCTACTGTGTCTCTCTCTTCTCTAAACGGAGAGGACGCCAGCCACGTCCTCTCCCTATGACTCTCAATGCACGTGTGAAAATGGCGGCGACGCGCGGCTCCTTATATAGAATCCGAGTCTCGCGATAGAATCCGAGCCTCGCGAGAATCCGACAGCGGGATGATGACGTTCGGGCGCGCTCGGGTTAACCGAGCAAGGCGGGAAGATCCGAGTCGCTCGGACC
This sequence comes from Pseudophryne corroboree, assembly GCF_028390025.1. Classification (NCBI taxonomy): domain Eukaryota; kingdom Metazoa; phylum Chordata; class Amphibia; order Anura; family Myobatrachidae; genus Pseudophryne; species Pseudophryne corroboree. Next base: position 764,206,064 of record NC_086449.1, on the reverse strand, counting down.
CGTGAAAAAAAACATGAAGTTCGGGCGGGTTCGGATTCAGAGGAACCGAACCCGCTCATCTCTAATTTAAACCTGAATTTTGAGGTAATATCTCAAAATCTGAATACATAATCAAACTTTTTTTTTAACCTTTTTTGGTAATGAAATCACCTTTACTGCTGTATGTTTTAATTTAAGCATATCATGGAGAGATAATTATTTATGGCTGTTAAATTGCCTTATTGCCATTTTATTAACCCTGATATTGAGATATTTGGCGAGATGTAAGACGTCTGAGAACACCTCATCACCAATCTCGGACATTTTTTTAAGGGGGCAATCACTTATAAGGCATGGTTTTGCCTTATAAGTGTTTGCCCCTTTAAAAAAACGTCAAAAATCAACTGATATCCCGCACCTCAGGCGATCTCAGAATTCATTACATCCGGCCATACATGTGATAATAATTTAATCAAACGTACATTTTCATTGCTTTATATGCAAATGAATGAAAACCTGCCCATAATATTGTTTTCATTCAGAGAACAGTTTAAGGAGCACTAATATGTGGTAGTAGTTCACAAATCAAAAAAATTTTCCTCTATTAGCCAAATATAGCACGTCTGCTGATTAATAACGCCAACATCTGGTACCCGAGTTGATTTTTATGTTTTAGGCTCTATATCCATATTTCCTTGGAATTGCCCAGTTCTTGATCCAGGAGCGCTTTAACAGAGAAGGGGGCCCATGTGCACCTCTGGGTGGGTCCCCTCCTCTGCCTGGCGCAGTAGTCTCCAGCAATGTGCCAGAGTCTACTGCGCATTCACAGGTCTCCAGAAACATGGAGCCCGCTATGTTCTGGAGACCAATTTGGCTATTGCGCATGCACGGCAGCCATTTTGGCTGCGATTTGAGGCGCGAGAGCAGCGCCCGACGCTGAGTATTAAAATATGGGTGCAGTGTGTGCAGTGTGGATTGCAGAGGGCCGTGTGCATTGCACACATTGCATCCATTTTAGAAATGCCAATGTCTGGATCGCACTCTGCAGTATGAACACACAATTTTAATTTAACTGAACATGAGGCCCAATGTCTGCTGGGTAGAAAGCTGAATTTAACACATTAAAAAATGTTAATGTTCCCTATGCAAAAGTCTGGGAACCCGTCAAGTTGATTTGTACATGCTTTTTATGGCTTTAAACCATCTTAAATTACCCAGGTGAAGACAATTCCAGAGTGGAACACATACTCTGACCCGGCTAACCTCTCAGGATGTTTTTTTCTATTACCTCAACAACCATGGGCTCCTCTAGGCAGCTGATTGATGACTGGACAATAAAGGTAATTGACTAATACCCAGCAGGGGGAGGATATAAAAGGAAATCTTAATGCTTTCAGCTTGGAATTCCCAAAGTCAGAAAAAGTATAAAGGAAAGGAAATTGGAGGCACCTGCTGAAGTAAAGCAAGATCTGGAAGTCCAGGAAACATTGCTGACAGAACTGCTAATAAATTGGGGAGATAAGCGGAGCACAGCTCCCTTATCGCCCCGCAGAAAGAGTTAGCTGGCACCAGACTGAATCACACGATCGCTGAAAAATGATCTGCGTAGAAGTTTTTGGAAGTAGACCTGTTTTCTATGACGTTAGCACAAAAGTCTATGGTGTATATTATAAAGCAGCAGCATTTCAAAACCCAGCTGTTTGTATTTCCACTATGTGATTTAAAAGGGCATTAATATTAAATGCAAAATACTACTGGTTTTGCATTTAATATTATTTGCCCTTTTAAATCCTGCAACCAGAACCGCTGGAAAGCGGCAGCTTTCTTAGAAAATGGAATAGTATAGAGGCAGTGTTTATGTACCACTGCTTGAATACAAAGATGCAACCATTGGATGCACATTGGGCGAACATTGACCATCATGTGCAGCATGGGCGCTGGAAGTTAGACAATGGAGCTATTGTAAATGCATATGGGATCATAGTCGCAAGCAATAACATGCCCCCACCGCTCCCCTGTTACCTCCCCTAAGTGGTCTTTGACTGTCAATCACTTTGTGACTAAACCCTCCCTGCATCTGCCATTGTAAGACCATCCCAGCACATGGGCAGTCCCGACCATAATCCCTCAACTGCAAAAATCAGGTTTGCGCAAAGTGCTGTCACCTCAGGGAATGGAGGTGGAACTGATGGACAACAAGAAAACAAGCAAAGCAGTAAAAGAAAATAATATCGGGTACCGGTACAGGGGGCAGTCAGTGACACCTGAAAATTAACCGCAAAGAATTTCACAGTCTCCAGTCTTTGAAGTTTATAGATAGAAGCAGAGGCGCAGCTAGGTGCCATGGTGCCCGGAGCAAGGGTATGTTTTGGCGCCCCCTCCCTTCTACTGAATTGGGCACTTAGACAACATGTGGTGGCATGTTACATTTGAAAATAAACAATATTTAAAAATCTTAAAATGTGACAGGGCCTGTTCTAGACCTTGTGGAGATTAGGGCAAAACTTTCCTTTTCACCAATGTTTAAAATAGGGTCAGTGCGGATGGTGTAATGATTAGCATTATTGCCTCACAGCACTGAGGTCATGGGTTCGATTCCCACTATTTCCCTAACTGTGGAGTTTGTATATTCTCCCCGTGCATGCATGGGTTTCTTCCGGGTACTCCGGTTTCCTCCCACAATACAAAAATATACTGGTAGGTTAATTGGCTCCCACCAAAAATTAACCCTTGTGTGAATGTGTGTGCGTGTAAATGTGATAGGGAATATAGATTGTAAGCTCCACTGGGGCAGGGACTGATGTGAATGGCGAAATATTCTCTGTGAAGCGCTGCAGAATATGTGTTCGCTATATAAATGGTAAAAATAAATAAACAATGGCTTGTTTGGAAAGGGACATGGCCACAGAATAGTACCAATTCACATGACACCGCACAGTAGTGTCCTTTATTCACATTACACCACACAGACACAGTAGTACCCCTTATGCACATTATGCCACACTATAGTTGAGCCCCTTACACACAGCTGTATTGAACAATTTACTTTAATTCAAATATATTAAAAAATAGGATTTGGATACCTACCGGTAAATCCTTTTCTCCTAGTCCGTAGAGGATGCTGGGGATGACATCAAGACCATGGGGAATAGACGGGATCCGCAGGAGACATGGGCACTCTAAAGACTTTTCATTGGGTGTGACCTGGCTCCTCCCTCCATGCCCCTCCTCCAGACCTCAGTTGTAGGAACTGTGCCCAGGGAGACTGACATTTCGAGGAAAGAATTACTTAACTAGTGGTGAGATATCTACCAAATCACACCCTCAACCATGCCACACACATGGCATTCAACATAACACACGCCAACAGGCATGAACCAATTGCAGCAACATGCTGAAAACCAAGATAACACAACTTGTGTAAGTCTAATAACTAAACTGCAGGTAAAGTACGCACTGGGACGGGCGCCCAGCATCCTCTACGGACTAGGAGAAAAGGATTTACCGGTAGGTATCAAAATCCTATTTTCTCATACGTCCTAGAGGATGCTGGGGATGACATCAAGACCATGGGGTCTATATCAAAGCTCCAGTACGGGCGGGAGAGTGCGGATGACCCTGCAGCACCGAATGACCAAACTTTAGTTCCTCATCGGCCAAGGTGTCAAACTTGTAGAACTTAGCAAATGTGTTTGACCCTGACCAAGTAGCTGCTCGGCAAAGTTGTAATGCCGAGACTCCCTGGGCAGCCGCCCAGGATGAGCCCACCTTCCTAGTAGAGTGGGCCTTTACCGACGTCGGTAACGGCAATCCAACCGTAGTATGAGCTTGCTGAATCGTATTTCTGATCCAACGTGCAATAGTCTGCTTGGAAGCAGGATAGCCAATCTTGTTGTGAGCATACAGGACTCTGTTTTCCGTATACGAGCCGTTCTAGCAACATAGATTTTCAAAGCTCAAACCACAGCTAGAGATTTTGAATCAGTGAATGTGTCAGTAACTACTGGCACTACAATAGGTTGGTTTATGTGGAAAGATGAAACCACCTTCAGAAGAAAATGTTGTTGAGTCCTCAACTCTGCCCTATCTTCATGGAAGATCAGGTAAGGGCTCTTGTGAGACAAGGCCCCCAACTCAGACCCCCGCCTTGCGGATGCCAAAGCCAAAAACATCACCACTTTCCAAGTGAGAAACTTCAACTCTATCTTTTGTAGAGGCTCAAACCAATCCGATTGAAGGAACTGCAATACCACGTTAAGGTTCCATGGTGCCACTGGAGGCATGAATGGAGGCTGGAAGAGAGGCCAATTGTTTTTGGAAGAACACTGACAAGGCAGAAATCTGGACCTTGATTGATCCCAATCGGAGGCCCGCCTCCACACCAGCCTGCAAAAAATGGAGGAAACGCCCTAAGTTAAACTCTTCCGTAGGAGCTTTCTTGGATTCACACCAAGACACATATTTTCTCCAAATACGGTGGTAATGTTTTGACGTTACTCCCTTTCTGGCCTGAATAAGGGTGGGGATGACCTCCTTGGTAATACCCTTCCTGGCTAGGATATGGCGCTCAACAGCCATGCCGTCAAACGTAGCCAAGGTAAGTCTTGGTACATGCACGGCCCCTGCTGCTGCAGGTCCTCTCGAGGAGGAAGAGGCAGAGGATCTTCTATGAGCAACTGCTGAAGATCTGGGTACCAAGCCCTCCTTGGCCAGTCTGGGGCAATAAAGATTGCTCGAACCCTTGTTTTTATAATGATCCTGAGTACTTTTGGGATCAGCGGAAGTGGAGGGAAGACATACACTGACGGAAAAAACCCACTGGGTCACCAGTGCATCCACTGCTACTGCTTGAGGGTCTCTCGACCTTGAACAGTATCTCTAAAGCTTCTTGTTGAGACGAGACGCCATCATGTCTATTTGAGGAACTCCCCAAAGACTTGTCACCTCTGTGAAGACTTCTTGGTGGAGGCCCCACTCTCCTGGATGGAGATCGTGTCTGCTGAGGAAGTCTGCTTCCCAGTTGTCTACTCCCGGAATGAATATGGCCGACAGAGTTTGTAGATGCTTTTCTGCCCAGCGGAGGATTTTTGTCGCCTCTGCCATTGCCGCTCTGCTTTTCGTTCCACCCTGCCTGTTTATGTATGCGACTGCTGTTACATTGTCCACCTGGATCTGCACGGGACGGTCTTGAAGAAGATGTACCGCTTGTTGAAGGCCGTTGTAAATGGCTCTTAGCTCCAGTACGTTTATGTGAAGGCAGGCTTCCTGATGTGACCAACGTCCCTGGAAGTTTTCTCCCTGAGAGACTGCTCCCCAGCCTCGGAGACTTGCATCCATGGTTACTAGGACCAGGCCCGGCGCTACCCGCTCAGCGAAGGGATGCAGTGCAGGGATGCGCTGGGAGGGAGAGGCGCTCCCCCTGCTCTGCATTCCTTCCCTGCTGCGCCGTCCTGGTCCCCCTGCTGCTGCTGTGTCTGTCACTGTATGACTGTGACAGTCACTGGCAGCGAAGCCTGCAGCGTGAAAAGCCTCCTCCCTCCCCTCCCCTGTGTGGCAGCGGCTGTGTACGGGACGGAAGGGGGCGGAGCTAAACGGGACGTAAGGGGGCGGAGCTAAACGGTCCAGAATGGGGCGGGGCTACACGGACCAGGCTGCTGTACCGAGGGAGACTGGCTTAGGTAAGTAGAGGGTGAGAGAGAAGTGTGTGTTTGTATATATGGTGTGTGTGTGTGTGTGTGTATATGGTGGGTGTGTGTATATGGTGGGTGTGTATGTGTGTGTATATATGTGTGAATTGTGTGTGTGTGAGGTATGTCTGTGTACGCGCACTTTATGGATGGTAGTACTGGGGGGGCATTACGTATAATGACGCTATTACTAGGGGGGGGCATTACATGTAAGGACGCTACTACTACTGGGGGGGCACTTTGTGAAACAACGCTACTACTGGGGGGGCCATTACGTATAAGGACGATACTACTACTAGGGGTGAATTACGTATAAGGACGCTTCTACTACTGGGGGTGCACTACGTATAAGGACGCTACTGCTACAGGGGGGTATTATGCGTAATGACGCTACTACTACTGGGGGGGCCATTACGTATAAGGACGATACTACTACTAGGGGTGAATTACGTATAAGGACGCTTCTACTACTGGGGGTGCACTACGTATAAGGACGCTACTACTACAGGGGGGGCATTACGTATAAGGATGCTACTACTACTGGTGGGGCATTATGTATAAGGATACTACTACTACTGGGGGGCATTATGTATAAGGATGCTACTACTACTGGGGTGCATTATGTATAAGGATACTACTACTACTGGGGGGGCCATTATGTATAAGGACGATACTACTACTAGGGGTGAATTACGTATAAGGACGCTTCTACTACTGGGGGTGCACTACGTATAAGGACGCTACTACTACAGGGGGGCATTATGCGTAATGACGCTACTACTACTGGGGGGGCCATTACGTATAAGGACAATACTACTACTAGGGGTGAATTACGTATAAGGACGCTTCTACTACTGGGGGTGCACTACGTATAAGGACGCTACTACTACAGGGGGGGCATTACGTATAAGGATGCTACTACTACTGGGGGGGCATTATGTATAAGGATACTACTACTACTGGGGGGCATTATGTATAAGGATGCTACTACTACTGGGGGGGCATTATGTATAAGGATACTACTACTACTGGGGGGGCATTATGTATAAGGATGCTACTACTACTGGGGGGGCATTATGTATAAGGATACTACTACTACTGGGGGGCATTATGTATAAGGATGCTACTACTACTGGGGGGCATTATGTATAAGGATGCTACTACTACTGGGGTGCATTACATATGACGCTACTACTACGGGTGGGGTATTACGTATAAGAGGAATAAGATTGTGCTACATTGTGGCGTAATTTTAAATGGGGGTACTATTGTGTGGCCATGCCCCTTACTTGTGAGCCCACACCCCTTTTCCCGGCGCGAATATGGGAGGGCGCAAATTTATAGTTTGCAGGGGGGCGCCGAACACCCTAGCACCGGCCCTGACTAGGACCCAGTCCGGAATCCCGAACCTGCGTCCCTCTAGCAGGTGAAAACTGTGCAACCACCACAGGAGCGAAATCCTGGTTTTTGACGACAGGATTATCTTTCTGTGCATGTGTAGGTGTGACCCCGACTACTTGTCCAACAGGTCCCACTGGAATACTCTAGCATGGAACCTGCCAAGCTGTATGGTCTCGTAGGCCGCCACCATCTTCGCCAACAACCGAATGCACTGATGGATCGACACAATTGATGGTTTCAATATCTGTTTTACCATTTTCTGGATTTCCATTGCCTTTTCCAGTGGAAGAAATACTCACTGAACTTCTGTGTCCAGAATCATCCCGAGGAAAGACAACCTTGTCTTCGGTTCCAACTGTGACTTTTGGTAATTTATGATCCACCCGTGTTGTTGGAATATTGACAGAGAGAGTGATATGTTTTGTAACAACTGCTCCCTGGATCTCGCCTTTATCAGGAGGTCGTCCAGATAAGGAATTATATTGACTCCTTTCTGACGAAGGAGGACCATCATCTCCGCCATCACCTTGGTGAATACCCTCGCCGCCCTGGAGATACCGAACGGCAACGTCTGGAATTGGTAATGGCAATCCTGAACCACGAATCTCAGATAAGCCTGGTGAGGAGGATAAATGGGAACATGCAGGTAAGCATACTTTATGTCCACCGACACCAAGTAGTCCCCCTCCTCCAGACTGGCAATCACCGCCCGAAGTGATTCCATCTTGAACTTGAACCTTTTCAGGTAGCAATTCAGATCTTTTAGATTTAGGATCGGTCTGACCGAGCCGTCCGGCTTCGGAACAACAAAGAGGCTTGAATAAAAACCCCGCCCTTGTTGTGACAACGGTACCAGGACTATGACCTGGTCTTGACATAATTTTTGGATTGCCGCTGTTACTGCTTCTCTTTCTGGCGGAGAAACTGGCAAGGTCGGTTTGAAAAATCGGCATGGAGGAACGTCTTGAAACTCCAGTTTGTATCCCTGGGATACTATTTGCAACACCCAGGGATCCAGGCCAGACAGAATCCAATCCTGGCTGAAGAGTTTGAGATGTGCCCCCACCCGAGCGTCCTCCCGCAAGGGAGCTGCAGCGTCATGCTGGGGATTTGGCAGAATTAGGGGTAGACTTCTGCTCTTGGGAACCTGGAGCTGCTGTGGGCTTCTTTCCCCTTCCCCTTCCCCTACCTGCAAAGAAGGGGGAGCCTCTCGTCTTTTTGTATTTATTGGGCCGAAAGGACTCTCAGCCCCAAGGAACAGGTCACTCGATGTCCGTTTGCCTGGAGCTACATACTTATCTTGCATAGGAGATATCATGAAAAAAAGCGGGAAGTTGTAACTCCAGGCAAACGGACATTGGGTGACCTGTTCCTTGGGGCTGAGAGTCCATACTTGAACCCCCTCCTTTTGGGTTCCATCTAGGAAGGTGACAGGGATCCTGTACATGTCCGCTGCTATGCCTATTTGGAGCACTTTGTTTATGCCTGTTTTCATGTTTGTTTGTAAGTGCATTTGGTAATAAATGTTTCTGGCTTATGTCTTCCCAGGTTCATGGTCTGGTTTAAAAACTAGAAGCAGAAAGGAGCCATCTACTGGGAGCAGAAGTGCTGTGTATGATACAAATGCAATTATTCTTCTCACTTTTGTAAGTGCATTATGAGACCCCTATTCTCATGCTATTAAAAGGCCTACTACACTATATGGTTAATTGTGTTTCTCTGACCCTGTTTTCTGTAAAAATCTGGGGGAGATGAGAAATACTTGTCTTTTCAGATTAACTTCTGTGGATGTTTTTGAATAAGATCATTCTGCCAGTTTGAGAAATCGGACAATTAAAGGGTGAATTTCTTTATTTTATTATATTTATTTGGTGGAAGGACACATGGTCCCTGAGAGTGCGCTGTATTGCTTTGTACTATTCTATTTTTCTTGGCTCTTTAAGAGAAGCCGTGCCAGGAGCAGGGAGAATTACCTTCTTTGTCAACCTGGAAAGTGCACTGTCTAACACAGGAGGTGACTCCCATTTTTTTCTGTCATCAGCCGGGAAAGGGTAAGCTATGTGAATCCTTTTGGGAATACGAAATTTTTTATCAGGATTCACCCACCTCCCTTCAAACAGAGCATTTAGTTTGTGTGAAGGAGGGAACGTGACTTTGGATTTCTTTTCCTTACATAAATAAGCCTTCTCCTGAGGTACAGGAGTGGTTTCTGTAACCTCCAACACGTCCCTTATAGCCACAATAATATATTGTATACTTTTTGCCAATTTATGATCTATCTCTCTGGATTCACTATCGTCGACACAAGAATCAGAATCCGTGTCGGTACCAGTGTTTACAACATTTGCAAATGGTGTCTTATGTGACCCAGAGGGGCCGCCCGCATAAGGAATAACAGCATCCTGAAAAATCACATCTTCCACAGATTTTCTCCAGCATGCAGCCTTAGATTCAGACTTATCTAATCTATGGTTAATCAGATGCATACTGTCACGTATCTCTTTCACCCATGCAGGCTCTTGGTGTGCCGGTAGCGCCACCACATTACAACTCTGTGTCCCTAAAATAGCTTCCTCCGGGGAGGAACTCCCTGCCTCAGACATGCCTCACACGTGTACAGCGCACTCACACACACACTGGGACTTATTTTGGGGACAGACCCACAGTAAAATCTGTCAGAGGGACACAGGATAGGAGCAGCCAGTTCACAATCCCAGCGCCATTATTGCCTCTGAACACAGAATGCCCACAGCCAAATAGCGCTTTTAAACAGTAATTCACACTATTAAATGCACCACAATCGCTTTGTGCCCCCCCTTAATAGCACCCTGTACTTGTCAGAAGTGGAAGAGAGGACCAGCGTGTTCTCTGCAGCCTGAGGAGAGAGAGAAAATGGCGCTGAGTAGTGTGCTGGCTGCCTGAGGAAGAAGCTCCGCCCCCGCAATGGCGCATCCTTACACTCAGTATACTACATAATATTTATACTGGCGGGGGTAGGGTTGTGCCAGTGGCATCTTATGACTCCTTTTAGCCAGTTTGAGGTATTTTTCTTGCTGCCCAGGGCGCCCCCCGCACCCTGCAGTGCCTGTGTGTGTGGGCAGCAATGGTGCGCTGCGCTCCCGCCAGCCGCAGCTCAGCCTTCACTTACTTGATTGAAGATCATTCTTCTCATACTCACCTGTCTTCTGACTTCTGGCTCTGCGAGGGGGGTGACAGCGTGCTGTGGGAGTGAGCATCTAGACACGGCTAGCGTTCAGTACCCTTCAGGAGCTAATGGTGTCCTGTCAGCCAGAAGCAGAGCCATGAAATTCTTTAGGAAGTTGGTTCTGCTTCTGCCCCCTCAGTCCCACGAAGCAGGGAGTCTGATGCCAGCAGATCTCCCTGAAAATAAAAAACCTAACATAAGTCTTTTCAGAGAAACTCAGTAGAGCTCCTCAGAGTGCATCCAGTCTGCCTGGGCACATTTCTAAAACTGAGGTCTGGAGGAGGGGCATGGAGGGAGGAGCCAGTTCACACCCAATGAAAAGTCTTGAGAGTGCCCATGTCTCCTGCGGATCCCGTCTATACCCCATGGTCTTGATGTCATCCCCAGCATCCTCTAGGACGTATGAGAAACACTATATATGCCTCGACTGACTTAACCTCACAACCCCCTGAAATTCCTCACTAAAATTAAAGCCTCCAAATTTGATCGTCTCCCAATGCCTCAATGAAAACAATGCCCCAAATGTGACCCCCCACAGACCTAAACTCCTTAAAACGTTCAATAATATTAATGCACCAAAGGAGACAGGAAAGAGTAGCTGCAGCAGCATTGGCAGAGATTAGTGCTGCAGGACAAATGTAACCCTGCTGCACAGCTACAAGTAGACAGTGAGCCATATAAAGAGGGCAGGCAGAGCTCTGGCATGTGTTGACTGTCAGTGTCTCCTGCTGTCGCCTCTGGCCTGTCCCGATCCCTACCTAGTTTCCAAATGTGAGCCCCTGCTGCTTCTCTTCCTCCTGCTCTGCGGCTGCCAGTACAGTGGCCCGCGGGAAGAGGGGGTGGCAGCGCGCCCTCTAACTTTTTCGGCACCCGGAGCTCGCGCTCCACCAGAGCCACCCTCGCTACACCCCTGGATAGAAGTCCTTATAATACACTGTGGCACATATGATCTGGGATTTCTGTGGGACGTAATGACAACTGAGGGCACTACAGTTTGTTTATTATCACATTTTTGGTGCAGGAAGTATTCACACATTACAGTATACTTTTTAATAACATCATCAGTATATCGTAATGACAATTTTATTGGTAGGGGCCCACACCTGTTGGTAGATCGAGCCCCCAACAAACCTTCATCCAGCCCTGACAGGCAGATGTCTGCCTGTGAATAATGAGTAGGCCCAGGGGCGTATCTACGGAGGAGGGGACCCGTGTGCAGTCTCCGCTTGTGGGCCCCCTCCTCCTCCATAGCCGGCAGCGCAGTTAGTGCTCTGAGCACTAGAGAGACTGGCACAGTGCCATAGACAACAGCATTGCGCAGGTGCCCGGGAAGATGGCGCGATGGCCATTTTTCCGGAGACATGCACAAGCGCTTTAGACTCTGGCGCAGTTAGGGTTGCCACCTCATGCATCATCGATTCCTGGAGATCCACCGCCCAATAAATATATGTGTGACATGCCTGACAGTTCTCGTTGCTCTTCTCACATGAGCCGGGCCGGCGTTACTTCACCACCGCAGCCCGAGGAAACGCTGAGGAAGAGCTGCCGATGGCAGCGTCACGGCAGCTTCGGCTCAGTCTGCAGTCCACAGGCGCAGCCCGGGAAAACGCTGAGGAAGAGCTGCCGATGGCAGCATAACGGCAACTTCGGCTCTGTCTGGGCTGAACACAGTCTCGCGAGATTTGATGTCATCATCTTGCGAGATAGTCACTGTAGTTCAATGAATTCCTCGGCTGCCAAGGAGCACTGCTGGTGCTCCCAGGGTCCCCTTATTCCTGGAGAAACCAGGAATCCGGGTGAAGGGAAAAGCCTCCTGGAGGTATGCCACCAAATCCTGGAGAATCCAGGAAATCAGGGAGAGGTGACAACCCTAGGCGCAGTGCCAGAGTCTCTCTAGTGCTCAGAGCACTAACTGCGCTGCCGGCTACGGAGTAGGAGGGGGCCCACACGTGGAGATGCCGATGGACGCCAGAAAGGTAAGTATAGACGAAATGGGTGCAGTGTGTGTGGTGTGGGCCCCCTCTGGACCCAGGGGCCCGCACACACTGCACCCATTATAGATACGCCACTGAGTAGGCCCTGGTTGGAGTAATGGTGGCCAGTGGGCCCCCTGTCAGACTCTGATCAGCATAGCTTTTAAAACATAATTTTTTTTTAATATTTTACATTTGTTTAACTTTCTTTTTCCTTTTTTTTGTGTATATGAGTACTAAGGGGGGCATCGTAGCATGCGCTCGATGTGAATGCCAGGGCTCAGTGTTTCAGCTCCGCATCCACCATGTTGGTGGCATGGGCAGGAGGGTGGAGGAGGAACCATGCTTCATTTGTACTGGGCCCCACCATTTCTGATGGAAGCCCTGTATAGGATACAAAAAAGGAACAGGTCATGAAGAATCACCAGGGAAAGCACTTTGGAATCAGAAATTCCCTAAAACTTTTTTCTTTTATTGTTGAACAATTAAATATAATCTGTCGTGAAGTCATCTATCATAGAGTACGTTGCACATTCATCCTGCTCACATCTGGCGTGCCCTGTGGGATAAAGTAAAACAAAGACTCATTGTGCCATTAACTAGTTCTGTTTGTGCTTACACAGCTTTCAGTTAGGACATTAATAAAACCACAATCGCTGGGAGGTTCCCCTAACAAGTTCAATCACATCCCTTACTCTCTTGTTAATTTTTGCCAAGATCTATAACAGGCAGAACATATGGTGTGCAGAGTATTAACGTCACATTATTTCTTTTGTATATAGCCTAATTACCTAGATTATGCTACTAAATGTATGACGACCTAAGTCTTAACCCATTACTGTTTATCACAAAGTGCCCAACCTGTATATATAGTACCTAGGGTTAAATAGTTGTATTATAATTATATATATATATATATATATATATATATATATATATTTTACTTAAGGATATTTTAACTACACAAAAACATAGGCAACCCCCCCCCAGCTGCTGTGGAACTACAAGTCTCAAAATGCTCAGCTTTTGTCTATCGGGTCATGCAGGGACTTTTAGTTCCACAAGTGCTGTACAGTCACAGGTTGCCACACTCTGCATTAAACGTCAGACATTACTGACTCCATTATTCATGCAGGAAAAATCCTGCAGCGTACTGTATTAATACACCACGTATCCAACAGTAGAACCAGTTCACAGATCTGGCGTGTTATACTGTGATTTTCATTAATACAGATTCAAAGGGGGAAAAAAATTGAATCTTAGAAATCAGACATATAAAATAATATATTTTGATTTGGTGCATGCTTTTTATATACATGCCTGATGCAAGCAGTTTTACTTCTCCTTATGATGGCACAATATATAGAATACTGTATCTTGCAGTGCTAACACCTTTTCTATGTTTAGCCTAAGCATCTGCATTCATTCACTCATTCATTGCTTTTTTTTTCTTTTTCCAGCAAACATGGCGCCTTGTTTTCTTTTCCTCCTACAGTCTAGGTCATCAAGATAAGGTGGGGACCAGGAAGGAGGGGGTGAGCACTACGGTGGAAGTAGGCCGAGCAGTTACCCTGGTAACAGGAAGTCATCTGCCTTCCTCAACCAATTAAAATCTGCTGACCTCACTGCGGTACCTAAAATCATTTTTAGCTCAATAGCACACATCTGGTGTATGAAAGGTGTAAGTGCAGGAATAAAAAAATAAAAAATAAATAAAAATTTTATAAAAATGGCATAAAAAACTGTATATAAATAAAAAGCAGAATACTATATAATAAATATAAAAGCACAAATAAAACCGTCACAGTCCCCGTCATGTATCACAGAAGAAATTAAAGCTAGGACATATTCCAGCGTCTTATAATTGTCTATCACAGTCAGGCAAAAATAAAGTAAAACCGATATATTTTTGTAATTTTCAAAAATATATTTTTTACACAAAAACTATTGTTGATTTAGTTTACGTTTAATAAATTATTCTATTTAAAGATGAGTAATTTTTGGAAAAAATGTGGAGCGATAGCCTACACTATCCTTAAAACATGTACCATGTAATGTAATAAATCAACATGTAGTGGTGTGGGCAGTGCTGTCAGGATGTAATTAGGAAATCAAGACTCCCGAAAAACATAGAAGAAAATATAGAAAAAAATAGGATGTCTGGCACATCTATCAATGCATAAGAAAAAAAAATGTTTAATGAACAAAACTTTTTGGGTTTATTTTATACGTGATGTTCTATAGAAAACAAAATTAATATATATGTTACACAGAATTCATAATATTATTTAAAACTTAATAATACGGTTATTACAACTCCAGCCCAAATCACTGAACTGCTGAGTAGCCACAGTGGAACCAGTACAAAGAAAGAAACACTACATACAGTAAAACTTCAACAATAAATAAGTTGGAGAAAACATATAGGGTCTGGTTTAAGTCACACGCAGGACCGGACTGTCCATCTGGGACTTCTGACAAATGCCAGATGGGCCACTCCGGCCACACAGAGAGCATTCCTCCCTCAATCCTACCCTCGGCTGCCATACAGGGCATGTGTTGATGGTGCGCTAATGGTGGTGTGTCAAGAATGACCAGCAGTGAGAGTTTATAGATGAGTTCTTGCCATTTCTCTCACACACCAGTGGCACAGCCATTTCCCTCACAAATCAGCGGCACAGCGATTTCCCTCACAAATCAGCGGCACAGCCATTTCCCTCCCATATCAGTGGCACAGCCATTTCCCTCACACACCAGTAGCACAGTGATTTTCCCTCATGTACCAATGATACAGCCATTTCCCTCACATACCAGTAGCACAGCCATTTCCATCACGTACCACTTGAACAGCCATTTCCGTCACATGCCAGTAGCATAGTGATTTCCCTCACATACCCATCCCTTTCAACTGTCCCAATTTTAGCAGACTGTTCACTGGGAGAGAGGGATAGGGGTCATGCCAGCTGCTCACAGAGCACTGGGCATGCCCCCACAGCGGCAAAAACTGGGGGGTGGCCCACGAACGTGGCACTCTCTGCAAGGCCATGCCCCCTTCCTGTGAGGCTAGGCCCCCTAATTTCAGTCATGCGTTGTGTTCCTCCTCCCAACTTTCTAAAGTTAGGAGGTATGCATACCAGTGATACAGCCATTTCTCTCACATACCAGTGGCACAGCAGTTTTCCTCACATAACAGTGGCACAGCCATTTCCCTCACATGCCAGTGGTACAACAATACCCCTCACATATCTGTGGCACAGCAATTCATACCAGTGGCACAGCCATTTTCCTCACGTACCAGTGGCCCAGCCATTTCCCTAACATACCAGTGTCACAGCTATTTCCCTCACATACCAGTGGCACAGCCATTTCCCTCACGTACCAGTGGCACAGCCATTTCCCTCACATACCAGTGGCACAGCTATTTCCCTCACATACCAGTGGCACAGCTATTTCCCTCACATACCAGTGGCACAGCCATTCCCCTCGCATACCAGTGGTACAGCCATTCCCCTCGCATACCAGTGGCACAGCCATTTCCCTCACACACCAGTAGCACAGTGATTTTCCCTCATGTACCAGTGATACAGCCATTTCCGTCACATACCAGTAGCACAGCCATTTACATCACGTACCAGTAGCACAGCCATTTCTGTCACATGCCAGTAGCACAGCAATTTCTCTCACATACCAGTGGCACAGCATTTTCCTCACATAATAGTGGCACAGCCATTTCCCTCACATGCCAGTGGTACAACAATACCCCTCACATATCTGTGGCACAGCAATTCATACCAGTGGCACAGCCATTTTCCTCACGTACCAGTGGCACAGCCATTTCCCTCACGTACCAGTGGCACAGCCATTTCCCTCACATACCAGTGGCACAGCTATTTCCCTCACATACCAGTGACACAGCTATTTCCATCACATACCAGTGGCACAGCCATTCCCCTCGCATACCAGTGGCACAGCCATTTCCCTAACATACCAGTGGCACAGCCATTTCCCTCACATACCAGTGGCACAGCCATTCCCCTCGCAGCATACCAGTGGCACAGCCATTCCCCTCGCTTACCAGTGGCACAGCTATTCCCCTTGCATACCAGTGGCACAGCCATTCCCCTCGCATACCAGTGGCACAGCAGTTTCCCTTACATACCAGCGGCACAGCCATTCCCCTCGCATACCAGTGGCACAGCAGTTTTCCTCACATACCAGTGGCACAGCCATTCCCCTCGCATACCAGTGGCACAGCCATTCCCCTCGCATACCAGTGGCACAGCCATTCCCCTCGCATACCAGTGGCACAGCCATTCTCCTCGCATACCAGTTGCACAGCCATTCCCCTCGCATACCAGTGGCACAGCAGTTTCCCTTACATACCAGTGGCACAGCCATTTCCCTCACATACCAGTGGCACAGCCATTTCCCTCGCATACCAGTGGCACAGCAGTTTTCCTCACATGCCAGTGGCACAGCCATTTCCCTCACATACCAGTGGCACAGCCATTCCTCTCACATACCAGTGGCACAGCAGTTTCCCTTACATACCAGTGAAACAGCCATTTTCCTCACATACCAGTGGCACAGCCATTTCCCTTGCAATATTGTTATTTTTTTTGTGTGTGCTTAGTCCCAGTGTACTATATGTGTCACTGCTGGTCAGACCATAGTGTAATATTATTCATACAAGTATTGTAGCACTGCAGGTCAGACCCAGTGTACTATGGGGGTCATTCCGAGTTGTTCGCTCGCAAGCGGATTTTAGCAGATTTGCTCATGCTAAGCCGTCGCCTACTGGGAGTGAATCTTAGCATCTTAAAATTGCGAACGATGTATTCGCAATATTGCGATTACACACCTCGTAGCAGTTTCTGAGTAGCTTCAGACTTACTCGGCATCTGCGATCATTTCACTGCTTGTCGTTCCTGGTTTGACGTCACAAACACACCCAGCGTTCGCACAGACACTCCCCCGTTTCTCCGGCCACTCCTGCGTTTTTTCCGGAAACGGTAGCGTTTTTTCCCACACGCCCATAAAACGGCCTGTTTCCGCCCAGTAACACCCATTTCCTGTCAATCACATTACGATCGCCAGAACGATGAAAATGCCGTGAGTAAAATTCCTAAGTGCATAGCAAATTTACTTGGCGCAGTCGCAGTGCGGACATTGCGCATGCGCATTAAGCGGAAAATCGCTGCGATGCGAAGATTTTTACAGAGCGAACAACTCGGAATGACCCCCAATATTTATACAAGTATTGTGACGCTGCAGGTCGCACCCCAATTTCATACAAGTGTAGTGACACTGTAAGTGGTACTGCAGTGTTATATTCATACACGTATTGTGACACTGTAGGTAGTACTACAGTGTAATAATCATACATGGATTGTGACACTGTAGGTGGTACCCCCCAATTTCATCCAAGTATTGCCTATCTAGAGCCAGTTTGTGTACATAGAGACCAATGGCAGCTTGTTTTATGGGGGCCCAAACAAACCAATAATTTCTGCCACAAGTGGCAGACCCTGTCATTGAAGTGATTGGTTTGTTAATGTGCATGTCCTGTTTAATATATACAACAAAAGGGTGGGAGGGCCCAAGAACAATTCCATCTTGCGCCTCTTTTCTTTGCATTATGCACTGCTTGGAGCATTGCTGACTGTCTTCTTGTGTAGGCGACAAACATTTTCATAGCTTATTAAACTGGCACCCTGTCTGCCACTGCAGTGCCACTCTGTTTCCTAGATGTGCCATGCTGGAAGTTTAAGTGCCACATGTTTGTGCCACCCACTTCTGTCGCTTAGCTTAGTTATCCAGCCAGCTTGCTGCAGCCTTTGGCCTAAAGTGGATGAAAACAATGTGTCACACTGTGAAATTAGTGGAAATTAATGTTATTAAGGCAGTGTCGGACTGGGGAATGAAGGGCCCACGAGGGAATGCAGTGATAAGGGCCCATGTTTAGGGGTGTGGCCAGTCTGCAGAGGGGGTGTGGCCAGCCATCACAGAGGTTTGGATAACCATTAGCGAGTACACGGTCTGGTGCCCTTGATAAATAAATATAGCAAATACTGCTAGTGCATGCATGTTAATGTATCAGATTAATAACAACAATGCACTGTAGTCCTGTGCAGTACAGGTTGAGTATCCCTTATCCAAAATGCTTGGGACCAGAGGTAATTTGGATATGGGATTTTTCCGTAGTTTGGAATAATTGCATACCATAATGAGATATCATGGCGATGGGACCTAGGTGTAAGCACAGAATGCATTTATGTTTCATCTACACCTTATACACACAGTCTGAAGGTCATTTTAGCCAATATTTTTGATAACTTTGTGCATTAAACAAAGTGTATCTGCAGTCACAAAATTCATTTATGTTTCATATACACCTTATACACACAGCCTGAAGGTCATTTAATGCAATGTTTTTAATAACTGTGTGTATTAAACAAAGTTTGTGTACATTGAGCCATCAAAAAACAAAGGTTTCACTATCTCACTCTCACTCAAAAAGTCCGTATTTCGGAATATTCCGTATTTCGGATATTTGGATATGGGATACTCAACCTGTATAAGGTAACATATGAATAATGTATAATTCAAGTGCAGAGTCTGGAACCTGTTTCCTAGAGGAGGTGGGGGCCCTGGCAGTGGGGCCCACCAGTAGTTTCCCTGGGGAAACCCTGTGGTTCAGTCCAACCCTGTCTTGAGGTTAATAATACTGTAAGAACAAAAACATCCCAATTCTGTGATTTTAGTTGTTTTTATGATTTTTGTAAAAAAACTACAGATCCAAACCCCGCAAGGATGGTTTTGGCTAAACCAAATACAGATCCAAAACACGAAGGAGATCCAAAAGCAAAACTACAACCCATGACAGGGGCTGGAACACTAGAGATGAGCGGGTTCGGTTTCTCTGAATCCGAACCCGCACGAACTTCATGTTTTTTTTCACGGGTCCGAGCGACTCGGATCTTCCCGCCTTGCTCGGTTAACCCGAGCGCGCCCGAACGTCATCATGACGCTGTCGGATTCTCGCGAGACTCGGATTCTATATAAGGAGCCGCGCGTCGCCGCCATTTTCACACGTGCATTGAGATTGACAGGGAGAGGACGTGGCTGGCGTCCTCTCCATTTAGATTAGGAGAGAGAGAGAGAGAGAGATTGACCTGAGGCTGATACTGTAGAAGAGAGTGCAGAGTTTAGTGACTGACCACAGTGACCACCAGCAGTGCAGTTGTTTTATTTAATATATCCGTTCTCTGCCTGAAAAAAACGGTACACACAGTGACTCAGTCACATACCATATCTGTGTGCACTGCTCAGCCCAGTGTGCTGCATGCCTGCATCATCTATGTATATATTATATATCTGACTGTGCTCAGCTCACACAGCTTATAATTGTGGGGGAGACTGGGGAGCACTGCAGTGCCAGTTATAGGTTATAGCAGGAGCCAGGAGTACAAGACAGTCACATACCATATCTGTGTGCACTGCTCAGCCCAGTGTGCTGCATCATCTATGTATATATTATATATCTGACTGTGCTCAGCTCACACAGCTTATAATTGTGGGGGAGACTGGGGAGCACTGCAGTGCCAGTTATAGGTTATAGCAGGAGCCAGGAGTACATATTATATTAAAATTAAACAGTGCACACTTTTGCTGCAGGAGTGCCACTGCCAGTGTGACTGACCAGTGACCTGACCACACTGACCACCAGTATAGTTAGTAGTATACTATATTGTGATTGCCTGAAAAAGTTAAACACTCGTCGTGTGACTTCACTTGTGTGGTGTTTTTTTTTTTATTCTATAAAAAACTCATTCTGCTGACAGACAGTGTCCAGCAGGTCCGTCATTATATAATATATATACCTGTCCAGCTGCAGTAGTGATATATATATATTTTTTATATCATTATTTATCATCCAGTCGCAGCAGACACAGTACGGTAGTTCACGGCTGTAGCTACCTCTGTGTCGGCACTCGGCAGTCCATCCATAATTGTATACCACCTACCCGTGGTTTTTTTTTCTTTCTTCTTTATACATGCATACTACTACATCTCTTTATCAACCAGTCTATATTAGCAGCAGACACAGTACAGTACGGTAGTTCACGGCTGTGGCTACCTCTGTGTCGGCACTCGGCAGTCCGTCCATAATTGTATACCACCTAACCGTGGTTTTTTTTTCTTTCTTCTTTATACATACATACTACGACATCTCTTTATCAACCAGTCTATATTAGCAGCAGACACAGTACAGTACGGTAGTTCACGGCTGTGGCTACCTCTGTGTCGGCACTCGGCAGTCCGTCCATAATTGTATACCACCTAACCGTGGTTTTTTTTTCTTTCTTCTTCATACATACATACTACGACATCTCTTTATCAACCAGTCTATATTAGCAGCAGACACAGTACAGTACGGTAGTTCACGGCTGTGGCTACCTCTGTGTCAGCACTCGGCAGTCCGTCCATAATTGTATACCACCTAACCGTGGTGTTTTTTTTTCTTTCTTCTTTATACATACATACTACGACATCTCTTTATCAACCAGTCTATATTAGCAGCAGACACAGCACAGTACGGTAGTTCACGGCTGTGGCTACCTCTGTGTCGGCACTCGGCAGTCCGTCCATAATTGTATACCACCTAACCGTGGTTTTTTTTTCTTTCTTCTTCATACATACATACTACGACATCTCTTTATCAACCAGTCTATATTAGCAGCAGACACAGTACAGTACGGTAGTTCACGGCTGTGGCTACCTCTGTGTCGGCACTCGGCAGTCCGTCCATAATTGTATACCACCTAACCGTGGTTTTTTTTTCTTTCTTCTTTATACATACATACTACGACATCTCTTTATCAACCAGTCTATATTAGCAGCAGACACAGTACAGTACGGTAGTTCACGGCTGTGGCTACCTCTGTGTCGGCACTCGGCAGTCCGTCCATAATTGTATACCACCTAACCGTGGTTTTTTTTTCTTTCTTCTTCATACATACATACTACTACATCTCTTTATCAACCAGTCTATATTAGCAGCAGACACAGTACAGTACGGTAGTTCACGGCTGTGGCTACCTCTGTGTCGGCACTCGGCAGTCCGTCCATAATTGTATACCACCTACCCGTGGTTTTTTTTTCTTTCTTCTTCATACATACATACTACTACATCTCTTTATCAACCAGTCTATATTAGCAGCAGACACAGTACAGTACGGTAGTTCACGGCTGTGGCTACCTCTGTGTCGGCACTCGGCAGTCCGTCCATAATTGTATACCACCTACCCGTGGTTTTTTTTTCTTTCTTCTTCATACATACATACTACGACATCTCTTTATCAACCAGTCTATATTAGCAGCAGACACAGTACAGTACGGTAGTTCACGGCTGTGGCTACCTCTGTGTCGGCACTCGGCAGTCCGTCCATAATTGTATACCACCTAACCGTGGTTTTTTTTTTCTTTCTTCTTCATACATACATACTACGACATCTCTTTATCAACCAGTCTATATTAGCAGCAGACACAGGCCCTCATTCCGAGTTGATCGGTCGCAAGGCGAATTTAGCAGAGTTACACACGCTAAGCCGCCGCCTACTGGGAGTGAATCTTAGCTTCTTAAAATTGCGACCGATGTATTCGCAATAATGCGATTACTAACTCCTTAGCAGTTTCAGAGTAGCTCCAGACTTACTCTGCCTGTGCGATCATTTCAGTGCTTGTCGTTCCTGGTTGACGTCACAAACACACCCAGCGTTCGCCCAGGCACTCCCACCGTTTCTCCGGCCACTCCTGCGTTTTTTCCGGAAACGGTAGCGTTTTCAGCCACACGCCCCTGAAACGCCGTGTTTCCGCCCAGTAACACCCATTTCCTGTCAATCACATTACGATCGCCGGAGCGAAGAAAAAGCCGTGAGTAAAAATACTTTCTTCATAGTAAAGTTACTTGGCGCAGTCGCAGTGCGAACATTGCGCATGCGTACTAAGCGGATTTTCACTGCGATGCGATGAAAAATACCGAGCGAACAACTCGGAATGAGGGCCACAGTACGGTAGTTCACGGCTGTAGCTACCTCTGTGTCGGCACTCGGCAGTCCGTCCATAATTGTATACTAGTATCCATCCATCTCCATTGTTTACCTGAGGTGCCTTTTAGTTGTGCCTATTAAAATATGGAGAACAAAAATGTTGAGGTTCCAAAATTAGGGAAAGATCAAGATCCACTTCCACCTCGTGCTGAAGCTGCTGCCACTAGTCATGGCCGAGACGATGAAATGACAGCAACGTCGTCTGCCAAGGCCGATGCCCAATGTCATAGTACAGAGCATGTCAAATCCAAAACACCAAATATCAGTAAAAATAGGACTCCAAAACCTAAAATAAAATTGTCGGAGGAGAAGCGTAAACTTGCCAATATGCCATTTACCACACGGAGTGGCAAGGAACGGCTGAGGCCCTGGCCTATGTTCATGGCTAGTGGTTCAGCTTCACATGAGGATGGAGGCACTCAGCCTCTCGCTAGAAAAATGAAAAGACTCAAGCTGGCAAAAGCAGTAGCACCGCAAAGAACTGTGCGTTCTTCGAAATCCCAAATCCACAAGGAGAGTCCAATTGTGTCGGTTGCGATGCCTGACCTTCCCAACACTGGACGTGAAGAGCATGCGCCTTCCACCATTTGCACACCCCCTGCAAGTGCTGGAAGGAGCACCCGCAGTCCAGTTCCTGATAGTCAGATTGAAGATGTCAGTGTTGAAGTACACCAGGATGAGGAGGATATGGGTGTTGCTGGCGCTGGGGAGGAAATTGACCAGGAGGATTCTGATGGTGAGGTGGTTTGTTTAAGTCAGGCACCCGGGGAGACACCTGTTGTCCGTGGGAGGAATATGGCCGTTGACATGCCTGGTGAAAATACCAAAAAAATCAGCTCTTCGGTGTGGAACTATTTCAACAGAAATGCGGACAACAGGTGTCAAGCCGTGTGTTCCCTTTGTCAAGCTGTAATAAGTAGGGGTAAGGACGTTAACCACCTCGGAACATCCTCCCTTATACGTCACCTGCAGCGCATTCATAATAAGTCAGTGACAAGTTCAAAAACTTTGGGTGACAGCGGAAGCAGTCCACTGACCAGTAAATCCCTTCCTCTTGTAACCAAGCTCACGCAAACCACCCCACCAACTCCCTCAGTGTCAATTTCCTCCTTCCCCAGGAATGCCAATAGTCCTGCAGGCAATGTCACTGGCAATTCTGACGAGTCCTCTCCTGCCTGGGATTCCTCCGATGCATCCTTGCGTGTAACGCCTACTGCTGCTGGCGCTGCTGTTGTTGCTGCTGGGAGTCGATGGTCATCCCAGAGGGGAAGTCGTAAGCCCACTTGTACTACTTCCAGTAAGCAATTGACTGTTCAACAGTCCTTTGCGAGGAAGATGAAATATCACAGCAGTCATCCTGCTGCAAAGCGGATAACTGAGGCCTTGACAACTATGTTGGTGTTAGACGTGCGTCCGGTATCCGCCGTTAGTTCACAGGGAACTAGACAATTTATTGAGGCAGTGTGCCCCCGTTACCAAATACCATCTAGGTTCCACTTCTCTAGGCAGGCGATACCGAGAATGTACACGGACCTCAGAAAAAGACTCACCAGTGTCCTAAAAAATGCAGTTGTACCCAATGTCCACTTAACCACGGACATGTGGACAAGTGGAGCAGGGCAGGGTCAGGACTATATGACTGTGACAGCCCACTGGGTAGATGTATGGACTCCCGCCGCAAGAACAGCAGCGGCGGCACCAGTAGCAGCATCTCGCAAACGCCAACTCTTTCCTAGGCAGGCTACGCTTTGTATCACCGGTTTCCAGAATACGCACACAGCTGAAAACCTCTTACGGCAACTGAGGAAGATCATCGCAGAATGGCTTACCCCAATTGGACTCTCCTGTGGATTTGTGGCATCGGACAACGCCAGCAATATTGTGTGTGCATTAAATATGGGCAAATTCCAGCACGTCCCATGTTTTGCACATACCTTGAATTTGGTGGTGCAGAATTATTTAAAAAACGACAGGGGCGTGCAAGAGATGCTGTCGGTGGCCAGAAAAATTGCGGGACACTTTCGGCGTACAAGCACCACGTACAGAAGACTGGAGCACCACCAAAAACTACTGAACCTGCCCTGCCATCATCTGAAGCAAGAAGTGGTAACGAGGTGGAATTCAACCCTCTATATGCTTCAGAGGTTGGAGGAGCAGCAAAAGGCCATTCAAGCCTATACAATTGAGCACGATATAGGAGGTGGAATGCACCTGTCTCAAGCGCAGTGGAGAATGATTTCAACGTTGTGCAAGGTTCTGATGCCCTTTGAACTTGCCACACGTGAAGTCAGTTCAGACACTGCCAGCCTGAGTCAGGTCATTCCCCTCATCAGGCTTTTGCAGAAGAAGCTGGAGACATTGAAGGAGGAGCTAACACGGAGCGATTCCGCTAGGCATGTGGGACTTGTGGATGGAGCCCTTAATTCGCTTAACAAGGATTCACGGGTGGTCAATCTGTTGAAATCAGAGCACTACATTTTGGCCACCGTGCTCGATCCTAGATTTAAAGCCTACCTTGGATCTCTCTTTCCGGCAGACACAAGTCTGCTGGGGTTGAAAGACCTGCTGGTGAGAAAATTGTCAAGTCAAGCAGAACGCGACCTGTCAACATCTCCTCCTTCACATTCTCCCGCAACTGGGGGTGCGAGGAAAAGGCTCAGAATTCCGAGCCCACCCACTGGCGGTGATGCAGGGCAGTCTGGAGCGACTGCTGATGCTGACATCTGGTCCGGACTGAAGGACCTGACAACGATTACGGACATGTCGTCTACTGTCACTGCATATGATTCTCTCACCATTGAAAGAATGGTGGAGGATTATATGAGTGACCGCATCCAAGTAGGCACGTCACACAGTCCATACTTATACTGGCAGGAAAAAGAGGCAATTTGGAGGCCATTGCACAAACTGGCTTTATTCTACCTAAGTTGCCCTCCCACAAGTGTGTACTCCGAAAGAGTGTTTAGTGCCGCCGCTCACCTTGTCAGCAATCGGCGTACGAGGTTACATCCAGAAAATGTGGAGAAGATGATGTTCATTAAAATGAATTATAATCAATTCCTCCGCGGAGACATTGACCAGCAGCAATTGCCTCCACAAAGTACACAGGGAGCTGAGATGGTGGATTCCAGTGGGGACGAATTGATAATCTGTGAGGAGGGGGATGTACACGGTGATATATCGGAGGGTGATGATGAGGTGGACATCTTGCCTCTGTAGAGCCAGTTTGTGCAAGGAGAGATTAATTGCTTCTTTTTTGGGGGGGGTCCAAACCAACCCGTCATATCAGTCACAGTCGTGTGGCAGACCCTGTCACTGAAATGATGGGTTGGTTAAAGTGTGCATGTCCTGTTTTGTTTATACAACATAAGGGTGGGTGGGAGGGCCCAAGGACAATTCCATCTTGCACCTCTTTTTTCTTTTATTTTTCTTTGCATCATGTGCTGTTTGGGGAGGGTTTTTTGGAAGGGACATCCTGCGTGACACTGCAGTGCCACTCCTAAATGGGCCCGGTGTTTGTGTCGGCCACTAGGGTCGCTAATCTTACTCACACAGTCAGCTACCTCATTGTGCCTCTTTTTTTCTTTGCGTCATGTGCTGATTGGGGAGGGTTTTTTGGAAGGGACATCCTGCGTGACACTGCAGTGCCACTCCTAAATGGGCCCGGTGTTTGTGTCGGCCACTAGGGTCGCTAATCTTACTCACACAGTCAGCTACCTCATTGCGCCTCTTTTTTTCTTTGCGTCATGTGCTGATTGGGGAGGGTTTTTTGGAAGGGACATCCTGCGTGACACTGCAGTGCCACTCCTAAATGGGCCCGGTGTTTGTGTCGGCCACTAGGGTCGCTAATCTTACTCACACAGTCAGCTACCTCATTGCGCCTCTTTTTTTCTTTGCGTCATGTGCTGATTGGGGAGGGTTTTTTGGAAGGGACATCCTGCGTGACACTGCAGTGCCACTCCTAAATGGGCCCGGTGTTTGTGTCGGCCACTAGGGTCGCTAATCTTACTCACACAGTCAGCTACCTCATTGCGCCTCTTTTTTTCTTTGCGTCATGTGCTGATTGGGGAGGGTTTTTTGGAAGGGACATCCTGCGTGACACTGCAGTGCCACTCCTAAATGGGCCCGGTGTTTGTGTCGGCCACTAGGGTCGCTTATCTTACTCACACAGTCAGCTACCTCATTGCGCCTCTTTTTTTCTTTGCGTCATGTGCTGATTGGGGAGGGTTTTTTGGAAGGGACATCCTGCGTGACACTGCAGTGCCACTCCTAGATGGGCCAGGTGTTTGTGTCGGCCACTAGTGTCGCTTAGCTTAGTCATCCAGCGACCTTGGTGCAAATTTTAGGACTAAAAATAATATTGTGAGGTGTGAGGTATTCAGAATAGACTGAAAATGAGTGGAAATTATGGTTTTTGAGGTTAATAATAATATGGGATCAAAATGACCCCCAAATTCTATGATTTAAGCTGTTTTTTAGTGTTTTTTTAAAAAAACACCCGAATCCAAAACACACCCGAATCCGACAAAAAAAATTCGGTGAGGTTTTGCCAAAACGCGGTCGAACCCAAAACACGGCCGCGGAACCGAACCCAAAACCAAAACACAAAACCCGAAAAATTTCAGGCGCTCATCTCTATGGAACACATCACTAGTTTTAGCAACTTTAAAAAACAAACAAAACAAAAACATACCTACTGTATTAGAGAGTTGTTCAAGTATTACTGAAGCATTACGATGCATGTGTATTCTACTAGCAAAACTGTTCAGTATTTCCGCTTTTATTTTATCATTGTTTATTAAAGCTCCCAGTTCATCTTTTAATGGGCTTATGTTCTCCTTCTTTAACCTTTTACTGTTTATGTATTTATAAAACTTTTTAGGATTGGTTTTACTCTCTATAGCAATTTCTTTTTTCGTTTTTAATTTTAGCTGCCCTTATTACTTTTTTGCATTCTTTATTGCATTCCTTATAATACTGGAAAAACTCCTCCCCTCCATTAGATTTAAATGTTTTGAAAGCACGCCTTTTATTAGCCATTGCTTCTTTGACCTCCTTATTAAGCCACATTGGTTTGTGCTTAGTACTTCTGCGTTTACTGCTCATGGGAATGAATTTGTGAATATTGCTATCAAGCAACCCTTTTAAAGCATCCCACATTTCCGATGTGTCTTTACCATGAAACAAAACTTCCCAGTCAATGTCGTTTAGTGCCTGTCTTAGCTTATTGAAGTTAGCTTTTCTAAAGTTAAATGTTTTAGTTGCTCCCTTATAGTTATGTTTCTTGAAACTGATGTCGAATGTGACCATATAGTGGTCACTGTTTCCCAAGGACTCCCCAACTTTAGTGTTTGATATAATGTCCACATTATTGGTAATAACTAGGTCCAGAATAGTTTTACTCCTAGTTGGGTCCTCGACTAATTGAGTCAAGTATTGATCCTTTAATGTATTTAAGAACCTGCTGCTCCTAATTTTACACATGAATCGCTATTCCAATTTATGTCAGGATAGTTAATATCCCCTAACACTAGGATGCCCCCCATTCCCGCAGCTTTTTCAATTTGCTGCAAGAGTTGTTCCTCGTCATGTACGCTAATATCTGGTTGCTTGTAGCATGTGCCAATGACTAATTTCTTTGCTTCCGTTCCCCCACTTGTGATCTCAACCCATAGCGACTCCACGTTATCTCCAGTCACCTCGTAAATACCATCTATTAAGTTTGGTTTTAGAGATGGTTTAACAAAGAGACATACCCCTCCTCTCCTTTTCGTAGCCCTATCCCTCCTGAAAAGAGAATATCCCTCCGAATTCGCAACCCAGTCCTGAGAGTCGTCCCTCCATGTTTCCGTAATACCTATAATATCATACTTAGACTTTGATACAAGCCATTTCAATTCCCCCATTTTACCTGATTGGCTTCTTGCGTTCGCAAGCATACATTTTAGCTTAGCCTCTCCATTGCCTATGTGTTTTAATGGTATCTTATCTATATTTACAAGTGCCTTTCTAGAATTACGCTTACCGACTGTTATTCTCCTCCTCTCTCCCGTTCCACCCCCATCATATTTAATACAGCCTTCCGCACCACTATCTCTACTTGACCTATTAAGACTTTCTAAACCCCCCCTGATGTTAGTATCTTCCCTTATTCTATAGACATCATTTTCTATATACCATGTTGTTTAGCCATATTCGTCATTAGGTAATAGGGATTATCTTGGACAATACCTGTGTCCATATTTCTGGTGCCAATATCCATTCAAATACCCTTGCCCTTGCCGGCTGATCTTTTGCTCCCCCCTTCTCCACCCCCAAATTGTTTACTACCCCCATCCTTACTGTTCTCACTGCTTGACCCGTAGCTTCTAGCTAAACTCTCCCCCCAGGCTCCTAGTTTAAAAGCTCCTCCAACCTTCTAACCATCCTGCCCCCCAGGACCGCAGCAGCCCGTCATTCAGGTGCAATCCATCGCGACAAAAAAGATGGTGTCTGACTGAGAAGTCCGCCTAGTGTACCAAGAACACAAACCCCTCCTTCCTACACCAGTCTCTAAGCCACACATTTACCTCCCTATTCTCCATCTACCTCCCTGGGCTAGCACATGGCTCTGGTAATATTTCAGAGAATATTACCCTAGATGTCCTTGCCTTAAGTTTCTTGCCCAATTCCCTACAGTCTTTCTTAAGGACATCCCACCTACCACTAACTTTGTTATTGGTGCCAACATGCACCAACACAACCGGGTCTTTATCAGCCCCTTCCAACAATCTATCTACCCGGTTCGCGATGTGTCGTACCTGAGCACCCGGAAGAGAACAAACTGTACGGCGATCACGGTCTTGGTAGCAGATTGCCCTATCTGTCCTCCTGATAATAGAATCCCCTACCACCACAATCTGACTAGGTACCTCACTAACCTTTTCCCCATCTGTACCGGGGGAGACCGCTCCTCTGGTTGCTAGAGGGAACAGTCTCCTCCAGTTCCGTCATCTCCTCACTGCCATCCTCAGAATCTTCGTCCAGTCGGTCAAATTTGTTGGGGTTTGGCAGATCAGAGATGTCCGGTCTCTCCCTCCCTCTCTTCTTCTTACTTCTAACCATGACCCAGCTGTCTACCTGATCATTCTCGTCTACCAGTGATCCCCCCTGCAACTCCTCCACCATTCTATCTAAACTGTGCTCGAGATTGTGAATACTCCTCCCCTGTTTCCACATAGAGAATCTAATTATAATACTTAATTGCCCAGCGCCAGAGTGATCAGTGTGCATAATTTTGTCACCCCAGTTTTTGATCCTGTGCCAACAGACCTCAGCCAACACAGGAAAAACATTCCACCATATTAAGCTTCATACAGTAATGCCGCTTGCACCATATTATGCCCTCTGCACTATATTATGCCACACACCGCAATGCCCGTGATACATTATGTGCTACAGTAAGGCTTTCTAATTACTTTTAAATTACCCACTCGTTGCCATGGATTTATGCGCTGGGTGTCATGCTCGTTGTCAGGGGTTTCATGTGCTGGGTGTCATGTTCGTTGCCATGGGTTTCATGCATTGGGTGTCATGCTCGTTGCTAGAGGTTTCATTCGCTGGGTGTCATGCTCATTGCCAGTGGTTTCATGTGCTGGGTGTCATGCTCGTTGCTAGGGGTTTCATGCGCTGGGTTTTATGCTTGTTGCCATGGGTTTCATGCACTAGGTGTCATGCTCATTGCCAGGGATTTCATGCGCTGGGTGTCATGCTTGCTGCCAGGGATTTCATGTGCTGGGAGCATTAGCTTCTCCTCCTCCCCCCGTC
The DNA here is from genome assembly GCF_028390025.1 of Pseudophryne corroboree. Classification (NCBI taxonomy): domain Eukaryota; kingdom Metazoa; phylum Chordata; class Amphibia; order Anura; family Myobatrachidae; genus Pseudophryne; species Pseudophryne corroboree. The sequence goes on along the minus strand of NC_086449.1, from coordinate 764,175,901 downwards.
AATTAGCTGCTCCCCCTCCGCCCGTCCATAGTACTCCGCTCGGGGAGTGGAGTTCGTGAAATTACACAGTTGCATCATAAACCCTCGTACCAAGAATCAACCAAACGATAACACTCATTAGTTCCAATCTTTTTCAGATAATGTATTAAAATTATTTTCGCTTACATCCTAGAGAATGCTGGGGTCCACATTAGTACCATGGGGTATAGATGGGTCCACTAGGAGCCATTGGCACTTTAAGAGTTTGAGAGTGTGGGCTGGCTCCTCCCTCTATGTCCCTCCTACCAGACTCAGTTTAGAAAATGTGCCCGGAGCTATCCTGAGTTTTCCTAGTAAAATGTTGTTTTAGAGTTTTTTGTTTTACAGGGAAACTGCTGGCAACAGCCTCCCTGCAGCGAGGGACTGAGGGGAAGAGCAGTGTCCTCCCTGCGGGGTCTGAGCCACTGTCTCCGCTGACTGGACACTGAGCTCCAGAGGGGTCTGATCGTTCTCCGCTACAGGGGACCGCTCGCCCCAGAAGCATGCCACCACCCCCTTGCAGAGCTGAAGAATCAGTGGCGAGTGAGACACCAACCCCCCTAGCAAGCAGGGGGTCAGTGTGAAGATGGCGGCAACAGGGTAGGAGCGCAGTATTAACTGCGCTCCGGGGATGGTTCAGCGGTACATGGTGCGGCGCTGTGAGGGGCGCCCTGAGCCAGCGCTACACCCTACACTGGTCCAGAAGCCTGTCGGGGTCCTAGGATCTCAGCCAGCACTAAATCCTCAGGCCAGTATAAGCAGAAGAAGAGCAGGAAGACAGCGCCATTTTGGGGGCAGAGCTTCTCCTCAGAGCGGACCCAGCAGCGTTTCAGCGCCATTTTCCTGCCTGCACAGCTGACCAGGAAAAAAGGTCCCTCCACAGCAACTCCAGCTATCTGTAAACGGTACCAGGGGGTTGTAGAAGGGGAGGGGGAGGCTGCAATACAACTGTGTATCCTATTAAGGTGCACAGTCAGCGCTGACAAGGGGTCTCCCTTTGGTAAAAGCGCTGTGTGTGGGTTGGCTCCAATCTCTGTGTCTCTCTTGCCATTCTTGGGAGGGAAACTCTGTCTGACCTCACCTGTGTGTGTGTGGAGTGTTTGGTGGTCTCCTTTAGCTATGTCCAGGGACACTGTGTCATATGATGCGGAGGATATGTTCTCACAGGATGATCCCATTCCATGTAATCAGGATAGCACTGGTTTAGCACAGATTCCAGCAAGGGAGCCTGAATGGTTTTCCTCTATAAAATCTTGGATTACTCAGATATCTGACAGGGTTGCGAGTAACGGGTCTGCAACCCAGGTATTACAGAACTCCATGGCAGTATGGCCCGATTCTGGTACCTCTGGACGCCCCGCTATATACCCCAAAAAACGTGCGCTTGTTAACATCACGCAAGATGACACGGATACCGATTCTGATACCACAGACAGTAATGGGGATGTGTTGCGGGGGTCTGTCTTTCTTGCAAAGGGGGTGCATTTAAGGATAGAGGCTATCAGGGATGTGTTAAATATAAATGATACCACACCTGAGCAGGTTGAGGTGGCTTTTTTCACTGAAAATAAGAAAGCCTCGCTATCTTTCCCTGCGTCAAAGGAATTGAATGCTATATTTGAGAAAGCATGGGAAAACCCGGAGAAAAAATTCCAGATCCCTAAAAGGGTCCAGGCAGCGTTTCCTTTCCCTGAGGAGGATAGAAAAAAAATGGGAAAACCCGCCTATTGTTGACGCATCTCTCAAAAAAGGTGGTTTTACCTGTTCCAGGATCTACCGCCTTAAAGGAACCGGCTGATGGAAATATTGATAATACACTTAAATCAATGTACACTGCTTCAGGGGCCATATTATGTCCCACTATTGCTAGTGCATGGATTGCAAGGGCTATAGTAAAGTGGTTAGCTACCTTACTAGAGGATTTGGATACGATGGATAGAGGGGATGTTGAATTGTTTTTGCGTAACATTCATGATTCAGCAGGTTTTCTGGTAGAATCCATGAAAGACCTGGGTTCCATGGCTGCGGGGCTCTCTTCCATGTCTGAGACTGTGGCTGCGCCAGTGGTCTGCCGACGCGGAATCCAGGAAAAGTGTGGAGTCCCTACCCTACACAGGTCATGCTCTCTTTGGGGAAGCTTTGGATGCGTGGATATCCACGGCTACAGCGGGTAAGTTTCCGTTTCTTTCCTCAGCTGCTCCTGCTCCGAAGAAATACTTCTCTTCATCAGCATCTCAGTTCTTTTGGCCTAACAAGCCAAGAAAGGCCAAACCGTCCAATACCTTCTTTAGGGGAGGTCGAGTTAAATCCAAGAAACCTGCTGCTGCAGGTTCCCAGGAACAAAAGCCTGCTTCAGGTACGCCAAAGTCCTCCGCATGACGGTGGACCGCGCGGCCTGGACGCGCGGCCTGGAGGTGGGGCCGGTGGGGGCGAGACTCAGACAGTTCAGTCACGTCTGGGTATCATCCGGCCTGGATCCCTGGGTGATAGATATTGTGTCCCATGGATACAGGATGGAATTTCAAAATCTCCCTCCTCACCGATTTTTCAAAACAGGCTTGCCAGTTCTACAGAACTGTACTACAGGAAGCTGTCCAGAAGTTGGCGGAGGCACAGGTCATTGTACCAGTTCCTCCTCATTTACAAACCACAGGTTACTATTCGAACCTTTTCGTGGTACCGAAACCGGATGGTTCGGTCAGGCCCATTCTGAACCTAAAATCACTGAACCACTTTCTAAAGGCATTCAAGATGGAGTCTCTCAGGGCGGGGATATCAGGTCTGGAAGAGGGGGGATTCCTGGTATCCCTGGATATCAAGAATGCGTACCTCCACATTCCGATTTGGCTGCCGCATCAGGCTTATCTCCAGGCCCTGCCATTTGGCCTCTCAACAGCACTGAGGGTGTTCACCAAGGTGATGGCAGAGATGATGGTTCTCCTCTGCAAACAAGGAGTGAACATCATTCCATATCTGGATGATCTGCTGATAAAGGCTTCATCCAAGGAGAAGCTGTTGCAGTCCATTGTTCTCACAATTCACCTACTCAGAGTCCACGGTTGGATTCTGAATCTCCCAAAGACACATTTGGAACTGACCCAGAGGTTGTCTTTTCTGGGGATGATCCTCGACACAGAAGTGCAGAGGGGTTTCTTCCCGCAGGAAAAAGCGTTGGTGATACAAACAATGGTCCGGGATGTACTGAAGCCAGCCCGGGGTGTCAGTTCATCACTGCATTCGCCTTTTGAGAAAGATGGTGGCCTCTTACGAGGCTCTCCAATACAGGAGGTTCCATGCTTTGGCCTTCCAACTGGATCTCCTGGACAAGTGGTCAGGATCTCATCTCCACATGCACCAGAGGATTTGTTTGTTGCCAAATGCCAGGATTTCACTCCTCTGGTGGCTCCAATTGCCTCACCTTCTGGAGGGTCGCAGGTTCGGGATTCAGGACTGGGTCCTTCTAACCACGGATGCGAGCCTTCGGGACTGGAGAGCAGTCACTCAGGGGGAAACATTCCAAGAAAGGTGGTCAAGTCTGGAAGCCGGGCTGCCCATCAACATCCTGGAATTAAGAGCCGTCTACAACGGTCTTCTTCAGGTGGCCCATCTTCTAAGAAATCAGGCCATTCAAGTGCAGTCGGACAATGTAACGACAGTGGCCGACATAAACTGACAGGGCGGAACGAAGAGCAGAGCTGCAATGTCAGAGGTGACAAGAATCATCCTCTGGGCAGAAAGGCACGCGTTGGCACTCTCAGCAATCTTCATTCCGGGAGTAGACAACTGGGAAGTGGACTTCCTCAGCAGACACGATCTCCATCCAGGGGAATGGGTTCTCCATCCGGAGGTGTTCAAGGAAATTACAGACTTTTGGGGGTTACCCCAAATAGACATGATGGCCTCTCATCTCAACAAGAAGCTTCGATGCTATTACTCCAGGTTGAGGAACCCACAAGCAGTGGCAGTGGATGCCCTGGTGTCTCCGTGGGTGTTCCGGTCGGTGTATGTGTTTCCACCTCTTCCACTCATTCCAAGAGTTCTAAAGCTCGTAAGGAGATCAAGGGTGCAGGCGATCCTCATTGCTCCGGACTGGCCAAGGCAGGCTTGGTACATGGACCTTCTGAATCTCTAGCAGGAAGAGCCAAGGCCTCTTCCTCTTCGGGAGGATCTGCTGCTGCAGGGACCGTTCACCTATCAAGACTTACCGCGGCTACGTTTGACTGCATGGAGATTGAACGCCTGATACTAGCTCGGATGGGCATTCCGAAGAAGGTCATTCCTACCCTGATACAGACTAGGAAAGGGGTAACGTCTAAACATTACCATCGTATTTGGAAGAAATATGTTTCTTGGTGTGAATCCAAGAAGTTTCCTATGGTGGAGTTTCAACTCGGACGGTTTCTCCTCTTCCTGCAAGCAGGTGTGGATATGGGCCTGAGGTTGGGATCTTAACGTGGTGTTGCAGTTTCTCCAGTCGGATTGGTTTGAACCTCTACAGGAGGTTGAGGTCAAATTTCTTACTTTGAAGGCGGTCACGTTGTTGGCCTTAGCTTCTGCTAGACGTGTGTCGGAATTAGGGGCTTTGTCCTGTAAAAGTCCTTACTTGATCTTCTACAAAGATAGAGCTGAACTCCGGACAGCAGTTTCTTCCGAAGGTTGTGTCAGCATTTCATATCAACCAACCTATTGTGGTGCCAGTAGCTACTGACTCCTCAATTACATCAAAGTCCTTGGATGTTGTAAGGGCTCTGAAGATATATGTGAAGAGATCTTCTTGTCACAGAAAGTCGGACTCTCTGTTTGTCCTATATGATCCCAAGAAGATTGTGTGTCCTGCTTCTAAGCAGACTATTTCTCGCTGGATTCGGTTCACTATCCAGTACGCTTATTCTACGGCAGGACTGCAGTGTCCAAAATCTGTTAAGGCCCACTCTACTCGTAAGGTGGGGTCTTCCTGGGCGGCTGCCCGGGGTGCTCGGCATTGCAACTTTGCCGAGCTGCAACTTGGTCTGGGTCGAACACGTTTGCAAAGTTTTACAAGTTTGATACTTTGGCCTCTGATGATCTGAAGTTCAGTCAATCAGTTCTGCAGGTGCCTCAGCGCTCTCCCTCCTGTTCTGGGAGCTTTTGTACATCACCATGGTACTAATGTGGACCCCAGCATCCACTAGGATGTAAGGAAAAATAGGATTTTGGTAACCAACCGGTAAATCCTTTTCTCGTAGTCCGTAGAGGACGCTGGGCAACCGCCCAGCGCTTCGTTTTCCTGCAACCGTTATCTGGTTCTGTACGACTTTGGTTAGTTATGTACTGCATTGTTACTTGGTAAGTAATGTTTTAGCAGTTGCTGAGTTTTCAAGATAAGCTAGCTTGGTGTGCCTTGTATGTGTGAGCTGGTATGAATCTCGCCACTATCTGTGTTAAATCCTCTCTCGAAGATGTCCGTCTCCTCGGGCACAGTTTCTAGACTGAGTCTGGTAGGAGGGGCATAGAGGGAGGAGCCAGCCCACACTCTGAAACTCTTAAAGTGCCAGTGGCTCCTAGTGGACCCGTCTATACCCCATGGTACTAATGGGGACCACAGCATCCTCTACGGACTACGAGAAAAGGATTTACCGGTAGGTAACCAAAATCCTATTTTTGATTAAAAAAGCAAACTCTTACATTACATCAATCTCAACTTTCGTGGGTCAGATGATACACATAGGACTTGTAGTCCACACCAGCCAGGGAGGAGCTCCTCAGACAGCCTTTTAACCCACTAATGTCAAGATTAATCACCCATATATATTATATATATATATATTTACACACACACTACTATATGCTGGGTCACCTCAGTCTTCCCCTGCTCTACCTTGTCTAGACACTCCCCCCCCCCGTCCAACCCTATCCAACCCCACAATCCACCATTCCTGATCTAATATTTTCTCAGCATAGATATTATTAAAAAGGTAAGGGTTTTTTTAATATAGAAAAATTTCTGACCTGTAGCCTCTTTTTTATTTATTTTTTCAAATTACGGTCAACAAGGGGTGTACAGTATCCCTATGTTCATCTATAGATTCTCACATTACACTACTGATATATGTGAAGAAGGGAGGGAGGGAGACTGAGATTTTTCAAGTTAGGTGCTATTCATACCCCATGTGCAGACCACAACCCAACAACATCAACCACACCCACCACATCACTAGCCACACCCTCACAGTGTTTTTCGCATCCCCTGCGGCGGCATAAAATAGGCCCTTCATAAATGTCAGCTCCAGGCCCATGTGGACCTTAATCTGACACTGTTTATATTGTTATACTGGTTTAATGTTCTCTTAGATTGTATATTATACTGTTTGACCTACCCCAGGACACCTGTCCATGCGCAGTAGACCTTGGCACAGCACGAGAGTCTGCTCACTGAAGTTCTGCCCGGCGGCCAGCCGGAAAATACACACAGGCCCTCTCCTCTCTTAATACGCCCCTGCCTGCAATTAGGGTTAAGGTTAGGGTGAGTTTTAAACAAAAATATCAGGGTCGGCACTGTGGATGTTGACTTGTCACCTAATGAATTGATGAACATCCAGCACCCTGAATGTCGACATTCAGACTATAGGCTAGATCGATGCATCATCGTTTGGAAAGTGATAAAATGGAGAGTGAAAAAGTACCAGCCAATCAGGTCCCACCTGCCATGCTGTGTTTGAAAAATGGCAGTTAGAAGCTGATTGGCTGGTACTTTTTCACTCTCCATTTTATCACTTTCCAAACGATGATGCATCTGGCCCAAAGTCTACACTCTGAATGACAACCCTTTTTTCATAGAAGCGCACCTTGGAATTGAGGCAGATGGCAGCACAGAATGAGGAACTAATATAACATTGTTGGGAGCTGGATTAGATGGGGGGGGGGTCATTCATCAGTAACTTTGAAGGGTGGGGCCCCCTTATATTTGGTTTGGAGCACGATAATTTGCAGTTACACTTCTATTTGTCAAGGGTGTTGCAGCTCACAATGGTGCTCCTGATCCCATTTACAAATACTGTACCAGCACTATTGAAAATTGGCCACTAGATGGAGCCAAATACTTACATTTTCTTGGAAATTGTAGCCAGGAGCATTAAAAATGATAAAACCAGACAAAAGCGCGGTACACACTAGAGTGACGGGGATTCGTTCTGACCCCATCAGCGCAGATCATGTGTACACACTGGGGAGGTGCTAATGTAGGATGAAACAAACGTGTTCCCTCCTTCCTTTGCATACTACAGGACGCTAGCGAAAACACTTGGTTGGACGTGCAGCACATCCAACCAAGCGTCAGCGGGAGCACGCAATCCCACGTTCACACTGAGCGATGTTGGCAATATGTTGTTATGAAATGGTATATCTTGCCGACATCGCTCTAGTGTGTACCGCACCATACTGTACCTACCACTAAAGCAAGTATTATGCTTTTTTAATACATTTTAAAAATTGTGCAATGTACATAGAAATGATTTTTATCATAGTATTGTGCTTACTATATAAAAAACTTTAGGTCACGTTGGATGCTATTGTAGCTGTCAGTCAGGTGGATAAGCCCTGGATAAAAACTGTATCTGCGTGATAAAATCTTATGTATCATGCACTGTATATCCGCGATGGCTTTAGTGTGCATCTCTTCATCAGGCACACTGCTGGCAAACACTTCACCGACACGTCTGTCACACTCCCATCCTTCCGGGATGCGATCACATGGTGGCGGTCGCGCACACGCACTAATACCAGAGCAAGTACACAGACGGATGGATGTGCCCGCTGCATGCGAACACAGAGTCTGCGTCCATCTCTGAATAACGGCCATAGATTGGATGTAGAATCTGTAACCAGGTCTGCAGTATTAACAGTCTGATCTGGAGTTGGACAAGTGTGTACCCAGCTTTAATGTACAAAGCCTGCGAGGTGGTTGAAAATTTAAGGGTCTATTCAAGAAGCAGTGAAAAGTGTGGAGAAGTTGCAAATGGCAACCCATCAGCATTAAAGTAACATTTATAATTTGCATACTATACAACTGTATGGAGCAGCTGATTGGTTGCCACGGTCAGGATCCCGGCTGTCGGGAACAAGGCAGTCAGAATCCCGACGCCGGAATCCCGACATCGGTCTGAATGCCAACACTGGCATCCAGAAAGAGAGCAAGATCCCGATGCCAGAGTCCCGTCAACCGGGAAACCCGAACAAGGAGAGAGCGCACCGCAGCAGAGGTAAGCCGCGGGGGGTGGCTTTAGGCTGCCAGAGGTAGGGTTAGGCTGTGTGTCCCAGGGGGTTAGGGTTAGGCAGCGGGCAGGGAGGGTTAGGGTTAGGGGGGTGGGGAGAGGGTAGATCACCCTTAACTCACCCCTGTCGGTCTTTCTATGTTCGGTATCCCGGCGTCGGTAATTTGAGCGCCAGGATACCACACGGCGGGATATCATACTGATCCCCCATGTGCAACTTCTCCACAGGTTCACTTCTCCACTCTTATCACTGTTTCATGAATAGACCCCATAATCGTTTGTAACTGAATAGCATGAGATGTTCCAATGTTGTTGGCAGAAATATGTTGTGTCATGCACAGATTATTTCACAGTAATTACATCTGCCCCAAAGTTTATCATTACTTTCCTAGGCAGTACAGGAGTAAATAAAAGAGAGAGATAAGAGGCATTATGGGGGTAATTCCAAGTTGATCGCAGCAGGAAATTTTTTAGCAGTTGGGCAAAACCATGTGCACTGAAGGGGGGGGCAGATATAACATTTGCAGAGAGAGTTAGATTTGGGTGGGTTATTTTGTTTCTGTGCAGGGTAAATACTGGCTGCTTTATTTCTACACTGCAATTTAGATTTCAGATTGAACTCACCACAGCCAAATCTATCTCTCTCTGCACATGTTATATCTACCCCCCCCCCCCCCCCTGGAAAGTGCACATAGGGGGTAATTCCAAGTTGATCGCAGCAGGATTTTTGATAGCAATTGGGCAAAACCATGTGCACTGCAGGGGGGGCAGATATAACATGTGCAGAAAGAGTTAGATTTGGGTGGGTTATTTTATTTCTGTGCAGTGTAAATACTGGCTGCTTTATTTTTACACTGCAAATTAGATTGCAGATTGAACACACCCCACCCAAATCTAACTCTCTCTGCACATGTTATATCTACCCCCCTGCAGTGCACATGGTTTTGCCCAATTGCTAACAAAAATCCTGCTGCGATCAACTTGGAATTACCCCCATGGTTTTGCCCAACTGCTAAAATATTTCCTGCTGCGATCAACTTGGAATTACCCCCCATGGTTTTGCCCAACTGCTAAAATATTTCCTGCTGCGATCAACTTGGAATTACCCCCATGGTTTTGCCCAACTGCTAAAATATTTCCTGCTGCGATCAACTTGGAATTACCCCCTATTTTATGTAACGTGTGATATAGGGAAACCAGAACAATAAACCTTTTTACGACTTCCACTATAGCTGCCTGTCCCAGTAAGCCATTGATATTTATGCACACCTGTAGCACTATGGGCTAACGAAAATTGTGTATGACCATTAAAATAAAAATCAATATTTCTCTTGTGTACACTTTGTGATGGTTTGTACTATTTATATTGTTATGCCGCTTTATTGTTCTCTTAGATTGTGTATTGTACTGTTGACCTGTAATGTGAACCTCCCTCCCCCCATTCAGCTTTCTCACTTTAACCACTTACTACTTTCTTTGAAAAACTATAAATGGAAAATAACCAGTTCCAACTTTTACAGAAATCAGTAATTTTCTTAAGCCACAAGAGGCATAACTTGGCCAGGTCTCTGTGGGTGACTCATTCATCAGTAACTCTGAAAGGGGTCACCCCCTTATATTTGGCTTGGTGCATGGTAATTTGCAGTTACACTTCTGTTTGTCATGGGGGGTTATTTTCCGAGTTGATCGCTCGCTGACGTTTTTAGCAGAATTGCGATCAGGCTAAAAATCGGCAGTTCTGCGCATGTGTATGGGCCGCAGGGCACACGCGCTAAGTACTTTCACACAAAACGAAGCAATTATACACAGGGCCGTACGACGCTTTTCAGTCGCTCTGCTGATCGGTGAGTGATTGACAGGAAGTGGGTGTTTCTGGGTGTTAACTGAGCGTTTTCCAGGAGTGTACTAAAAAACGCAGGCGTGCCAGACGAAAACGCAGGAGTGGCTGGCCGAACGCAGGGCGTGTTTGTGACGTCAAACCAGGAACCAAACAGTCTGCAGTGATCGCAATCTAGGAGTAGGTCTGGAGCTACTCAGAAACTGCAGGGAAATATTTAATAGCAGAATTGCTAACCTTTCGTTAGCAATTCTGCTAAGCTAAGATACACTCCCAGAGGGCGGCGGCCTAGCGTTTGCAATGCTGCTAAAAGCAGCTAGCGAGCGAACAACTCGGAATGAGGGCCATGGTTGTCTTCTGGTGCCCATGATCCAGTTTACAAATATTCCTGCACTACTGAAAATTGGCCACTTGATGGAGCCAAATACTTACATTTTCTTAGAAATTGTGGCCCTCATTCCGAGTTGTTCGCTCGCAAGCTGCTTTTAGCAGCTTTGCACACGCTAAGCCGCCGCCTTCTGGGAGTGAATCTTAGCTTATCAAAATTGTGAACGAAAGATTCGCAATATTGCGAGAAGACTTCTCTGTGCAGTTTCTGAGTAGCTCGAGACTTACTCTTCCAGTGCGATCAGTTCTGTGCTTGTCGTTCCTGGTTTGACGTCACAAACACACCAAGCGTTCGCTCAGACACTCCTCCGTTTCTCCAGCCACTCCCGCGTTTTTCCCAGAAACGGTAGCGTTCTTTCACACACTCCCATAAAACGGCCAATTTCCGTCCAGAAACACCCACTTCCTATCAATCACATTACGATCACCAGAACGAAGAAAAAACCTCGTAATGCCGTGAGTAAAATACCTAACTGCATAGCAAATTGACTTGGCGCAGTCGCACTGCGGACATTGCGCATGCGCATTAGCGACTAATCGCTCCGTTACGAGAAAAAAATAACGAGCGAATAACTCGGAATGACCCCCTGTATACCGAGGAGCTTTCTACATCTACCACTAAAACACGTTTTATGCATTTTATTGCACAATCTACATAGAATTGATCATTGGCGTTTCTATAATGGGTGCAGTCAGGGCCGGATTAAGCCTTGGGGTGGCCCGGGGAACTTAACACAGGGGGGCCCTTCCCTACTCCTTCGGACTTTCCCCTCGTCATTCAGCGGGTTCACTACGATATGCCGGCGGTGGGGCTCCCGGTGACCAGCATACCGGCGCCGGGGGCCCGACCGCCGGCTTACCGACAGTGTGGCGAGTGCAAATGAGCCCCTTGCGGGCTTGCTGCGCTCGCCACGCTACAGGCACGGTGGCGCGCTACGGGCACGGTGGCGCGCTATGGGCACGGTGGCGCGCTACGCGCACCACGCTATTTTATTCTCTCTCCAGGGGGGTCGTGGACCCCCACAAGGGAGAATAAGTGTCGGTATGCCGGCTTGTCGGGATTCCGGCGTCGGTATGCTGTGCGCCGGGATCCCGTCAGTCGGCATACTGAAGACCACCCCATTCAGCAAGCCCGCAATTGCAAACAAAATAAATGATATTGGGGGAGGGGGGTATGTAACAGCCAATCTAATCACCGTAAATGTATACTGCCTGTTATCTAACTGCACTACATTAAATAAATTAACAGGAAACGTAATCCATTAAATAAATAAAAAGCAGAAAAGGATGTGAAAGCTGGGGGCCTCAGGCAAGCAGGGGAGGAGCACATAATTGTGAAGCAGCATTATATATATATATATATATATATATATATATATATATATATATATATATATAAAATTCGTTATACAGCAGAGGTGAGTGACCAGTCAGGGTCCCGGGCAGCCAGTGCTTGCTCCTTCCTCACACAAGTACAGACCAGTCACCAGACTGGCCCCCTCGCTGCTCACTGCAATCCTCACTCATGGCACATAGACTATATAGTGCAGGGTGAGAAGATATAGAGCCGCCGCTATCCAGTGCCGCCTGCGTCCACCACACCCGCAATAATCACTTTAACTTTTTTACCTCCCCTCCTCCCGTCTTCAGTACCGCTGCAGCTGTGGATCTCCTCCTCCCGGCTCCCACGCGGCACACACACAATCCCCCTGATTTGGCGGCTGCACAATCCAGGGGCAGTGACGATGCCTCAGGTACCGACAAAAGGGGGGAGGGGCCACACAGTCTCCTCTAGCACTGAGGGGACCCATCGGGGGACGCCTGTAAAAATAACAAATAAACTCAGTTTGGAAGCCATATGTGTGCTTTGGCCGGGGGCCCCCCTTGTACTGAACCCCCGTACCCCCCCCCCTTAATCCGGCTCTGGGTGCAGTGTGTGCAAGGAACACGGGCCCCCAGGTCCAGGGGGGCCCACCCCGCACACACTGCACCCATTTGCTTAATACTTACCTCTCTGGAGTCCCCTGTCGGAGCCATCCCTTTTCAGCAGCGCAATAGAGTTTGAACACTAGGGGAAACAAACTCTATTGCGCCTGCTGAAAACTCCGGAAAGATGGCACGGCGGCCATTTTTCTGGAGTTTCGCGCATGCGCATTGTCAAAATCTTTGGGAAAATGGCAGCCGCGCCGTGTTCCCGGAGGTTTGCGCATGCGCAATAGAGTCTGTTCTCAGGATGGCACCGCCTGGGGACTCCGGAGAGGTAAGTATTAAATCCTGTGCATCAGTCAGAGAGGAGGGGGACCCTGAAGCAGAAGGCTACTCACGGGCCTCCTCCTCTCTTAAAACGCCCCTGGAATTGATGTTATCATAATATCCTATGCTCAGACGTTCATATGAAAAAAATTACAACTATTGTAGTTCTCATCAAGCGTATGGCACCAATGTATCCCACTGATTGCGCTGCAGCATGAAAGTTTATTCAGTGGTGGCCATCTTAGCTGCGTGTCTGGAGTCCCCAGCCACAGTTTACTTTTTTAGATTTCTGCCACTGTTCTGGGCATATGGCGGGTCTGCTGCTCCTTTACATCTCCGCTTGGCTTCACTCTTCCAGGGATGAGACATTGTGACATCTCCTTCACCTGTATATAGGCGATGGCGAGCTGGGGACATCCAGGTGTGGCACGTGTGTATAATCTATTGGCGGGTGCTCCTGAATTACACCACATGACAGCACAAGAGCAAAGGCACTGACCACACTGTCCTCACTACAGCCTTGGCCAAACCCACACAGAGGTTCCTAATACAGGTAAAATGTACATCATGCACACACAGTATATTGGCAAGCTGCTCAATCAGATTGTGATGTCAGTCAGGTGCTAAAAGGGAGGGGTAATTCTGTGTAAGAAAAAACAATGTGTTCCCTAATACACACTGAATGAAAAATAATACTACATAATAATAATCAGATAATACGGAGATCTTAGTTGCGTATATCTGCAGATATAGGATTAAGCCCCCAGGCGGATCGGCAAGGCATCTCCGTCACTGGGGGTCCCTAATACTAGGTATGGGTCCGGGGTGCAGGACCCCATCACGTCGGCACAGGTCGACTACCCCAGGTCAACACACTGGTGAAAATGAATAAGGGTTAATAAGAAGCACATAAGTGCTATGTAGGTGAAGTGTGATACAAAGTGATAGGGTGTGCCGACCTGAAGCCGTCCAGCCATACCGACACAGGGGCCACCGCACCCCACACCCACCCCATAAATAATTACACATATGTCTGGGTCTGAATGTCCAGTGTAAGGCCACATGATAATGGCTCCTACAGCATCTGAGAGCCAGCTTACCTGGAGACACCCCTGACTTCTCCAATGGCACTCTGGAGTCAGCAATCCCCCCTAATGCTGACCCATCCATACTTCTCTAACTACAATGCACATATAGTGGCATGTACATCATCCAAGATACTGCTGCTGAGAATATCCTCTGACGAAACCGCCTGCCAGTTTAGCGGAGAAACGCGTAAGGAAGGCACCAGCACCTGCATCTGCATCCTGCTGCCCGTTATTATTTACCTTCTCTGACTGCCGGAGAGCCTTCAAACAGGGTAAAGGCTATAGCGGGACCGAGCTAAGGAGGTCCGCACCCTGTTTATTTCAAAGCCGCTACAGCCGTGAGTAACCTGTGACAACTATTGCGGCTAGACAGCACAGGGGTGGAGTGTATCGCTGCGGCTAAAATCTAATACAGCGGACTCCCCCTGTCAGCAGCAAAAAGCTTATAAGAGATTGAAATTATCAACTTTAAATCCTTATTCCGGCTAAAGAAACACAATACGGCAATATACAATTTGGGGTCGTAGCATACCGCTGTGGACAGTTGAATACACAGCGCTCTCCCCCTGTCAATTTTATCAATCTCACCAAGTGGCTATAATTAATGACTGCAACTTTGTATCCCGGCTTTCTTAAAGAGACGGTTGTCCAAGAGTAACAATTGTTACTAAGTATATAAAAGATAATTTATGGACATTATTTACAAATGAACTTTAAGGGCAATTTTTTATGAGTTATTGTATGTGGATTATAGTATTTTTACACATGAATTTATATATGGTTTTATGTCTTATGTTGTAAATTGGAGTATAAATAAACTAAATACATTTAAAATCCAATAAGGTTCCAGCGCTCCCTTGATAGTGCATACTATTTCTTCCATATCCAAGATACAACACTACCTTCTTGCTACCTTTCTCCATGCAGTACAAGATAGCAGTAGATGTTCCGCATGATGTGAAATATAAAATACAAAAACAGGGAGAAGAAAATTTCAGTTGCCACCTCATTTATATGAGCAAGCCAGTAATAACTTTGAATAGGATTTACTAGTGTACACGCATATGAGCAAATATGGTCAAGTACTGAATGTTTTCTGAAGAGTTTGCTTATCTGTAAAATATTACAGTTTTGAATGGTGTTACACTTAGAGATGAGCGGGTTCGGTTTCTTTGAATCCGAACCCGCACGAACTTCACTTTTTTTTTCACGGGTCCGAGCGACTCGGATCTTCCCGCCTTGCTCGGTTAACCCGAGCGCGCCCGAACGTCATCATGACGCTGTCGGATTCTCGCGAGACTCGGATTCTATATAAGGAGCCGCGCGTCGCCGCCATTTTCACACGTGCATTGAGATTGATAGGGAGAGGACGTGGCTGGCGTCCTCTCCATTTAGATTAGATTTAGAAGAGAGAGAGAGAGAGAGATTGCTGTGATACTGTAGATTAGAAGAGAGTGCAGACAGAGTTTAGTGACTGACGACCACAGTGACCAGTGACCACCAGAGACAGTGCAGTTGTTTGTTTTATTTAATATATCCGTTCTCTGCCTGAAAAAAACGATACACAGTCACACAGTGACTCAGTCTGTGTGCACTGCTCAGCCCAGTGTGCTGCACATCAATGTATTGTATATAAAGCTTATAATTGTGGGGGAGACTGGGGAGCACTGCAGGTTGTTATAGCAGGAGCCAGGAGTACATGATAAATAATATTATATTAAAATTAAACAGTGCACACTTTTGCTGCAGGAGTGCCACTGCCAGTGTGACTAGTGGTGACCAGTGCCTGACCACCAGTATATTAGTAGTATTGTATACTATCTCTTTATCAACCAGTCTATATTAGCAGCAGACACAGTACAGTGCGGTAGTTCACGGCTGTGGCTACCTCTGTGTCGGCACTCGGCAGGCAGTCCGTCCATCCATAATTGTATTATAATATATACCACCTAACCGTGGTTTTTTTTTCATTCTTTATACCGTCGTCATACTAGTTGTTACGAGTATACTACTATCTCTTTATCAACCAGTGTACAGTGCGGTAGTTCACGGCTGTGGCTACCTCTGTGTCGGCACTCGGCAGGCAGTCCGTCCAACCATAATTGTATTATATACCACCTAACCGTGGTTTTTTTTTCATTCTTTATACCGTCGTCATACTAGTTGTTACGAGTATACTACTATCTCTTTATCAACCAGTGTACAGTGCGGTAGTTCACGGCTGTGGCTACCTCTGTGTCGGCACTCGGCAGGCAGTCCGTCCATCCATAATTGTATTATAATATATACCACCTAACCGTGGTTTTTTTTTCATTCTTTATACCGTCGTCATACTAGTTGTTACGAGTATACTACTATCTCTTTATCAACCAGTGTACAGTGCGGTAGTTCACGGCTGTGGCTACCTCTGTGTCGGCACTCGGCAGGCAGTCCGTCCAACCATAATTGTATTATATACCACCTAACCGTGGTTTTTTTTTCATTCTTTATACCGTCGTCATACTAGTTGTTACGAGTATACTACTATCTCTTTATCAACCAGTGTACAGTGCGGTAGTTCACGGCTGTGGCTACCTCTGTGTCGGCACTCGGCAGGCAGTCCGTCCAACCATAATTGTATTATAATATATACCACCTAACCGTGGTTTTTTTTTCATTCTTTATACCGTCGTCATACTAGTTGTTACGAGTATACTACTATCTCTTTATCAACCAGTGTACAGTGCGGTAGTTCACGGCTGTGGCTACCTCTGTGTCGGCACTCGGCAGGCAGTCCGTCCATCCATAATTGTATTATAATATATACCACCTAACCGTGGTTTTTTTTTCATTCTTTATACCGGCGTCATACTAGTTGTTACGAGTATACTACTATCTCTTTATCAACCAGTGTACAGTGCGGTAGTTCACGGCTGTGGCTACCTCTGTGTCGGCACTCGGCAGGCAGTCCGTCCAACCATAATTGTATTATAATATATACCACCTAACCGTGGTTTTTTTTTCATTCTTTATACCGTCGTCATACTAGTTGTTACGAGTATACTACTATCTCTTTATCAACCAGTGTACAGTGCGGTAGTTCACGGCTGTGGCTACCTCTGTGTCGGCACTCGGCAGGCAGTCCGTCCAACCATAATTGTATTATAATATATACCACCTAACCGTGGTTTTTTTTTCATTCTTTATACCGTCGTCATACTAGTTGTTACGAGTATACTACTATCTCTTTATCAACCAGTGTACAGTGCGGTAGTTCACGGCTGTGGCTACCTCTGTGTCGGCACACGGCAGGCAGTCCGTCCGACCAGAATTGTATTATTTATTATTATATACCTACCACCTAACCGTGGTTTTTTTTTCATTCTTTATACCGTCGTCATACTAGTTGTTACGAGTATACTACTATCTCTTTATCAACCAGTGTACAGTGCGGTAGTTCACGGCTGTGGCTACCTCTGTGTCGGCACTCGGCAGGCAGTCCGTCCATCCATAATTGTATTATATACCACCTAACCGTGGTTTTTTTATACCACCTAACCGTGGCAGTCCGTCCATAATTGTATACTAGTATCCAATCCATCCATCTCCATTGTTTACCTGAGGTGCCTTTTAGTTCTGCCTATAAAATATGGAGAACAAAAAAGTTGAGGTTCCAAAATTAGGGAAAGATCAAGATCCACTTCCACCTCGTGCTGAAGCTGCTGCCACTAGTCATGGCCGAGACGATGAAATGCCAGCAACGTCGTCTGCCAAGGCCGATGCCCAATGTCATAGTACAGAGCATGTCAAATCCAAAACACCAAATATCAGAAAAAAAAGGACTCCAAAACCTAAAATAAAATTGTCGGAGGAGAAGCGTAAACTTGCCAATATGCCATTTACCACACGGAGTGGCAAGGAACGGCTGAGGCCCTGGCCTATGTTCATGGCTAGTGGTTCAGCTTCACATGAGGATGGAAGCACTCAGCCTCTCGCTAGAAAACTGAAAAGACTCAAGCTGGCAAAAGCACCGCAAAGAACTGTGCGTTCTTTGAAATCCCAAATCCACAAGGAGAGTCCAATTGTGTCGGTTGCGATGCCTGACCTTCCCAACACTGGACGTGAAGAGCATGCGCCTTCCACCATTTGCACGCCCCCTGCAAGTGCTGGAAGGAGCACCCGCAGTCCAGTTCCTGATAGTCAGATTGAAGATGTCAGTGTTGAAGTACACCAGGATGAGGAGGATATGGGTGTTGCTGGCGCTGGGGAGGAAATTGACCAGGAGGATTCTGATGGTGAGGTGGTTTGTTTAAGTCAGGCACCCGGGGAGACACCTGTTGTCCGTGGGAGGAATATGGCCGTTGACATGCCAGGTGAAAATACCAAAAAAATCAGCTCTTCGGTGTGGAGGTATTTCACCAGAAATGCGGACAACAGGTGTCAAGCCGTGTGTTCCCTTTGTCAAGCTGTAATAAGTAGGGGTAAGGACGTTAACCACCTCGGAACATCCTCCCTTATACGTCACCTGCAGCGCATTCATAATAAGTCAGTGACAAGTTCAAAAACTTTGGGTGACAGCGGAAGCAGTCCACTGACCAGTAAATCCCTTCCTCTTGTAACCAAGCTCACGCAAACCACCCCACCAACTCCCTCAGTGTCAATTTCCTCCTTCCCCAGGAATGCCAATAGTCCTGCAGGCCATGTCACTGGCAAGTCTGACGAGTCCTCTCCTGCCTGGGATTCCTCCGATGCATCCTTGCGTGTAACGCCTACTGCTGCTGGCGCTGCTGTTGTTGCCGCTGGGAGTCGATGGTCATCCCAGAGGGGAAGTCGTAAGCCCACTTGTACTACTTCCAGTAAGCAATTGACTGTTCAACAGTCCTTTGCGAGGAAGATGAAATATCACAGCAGTCATCCTACTGCAAAGCGGATAACTGAGGCCTTGGCATCCTGGGTGGTGAGAAACGTGGTTCCGGTATCCATCATTACTGCAGAGCCAACTAGAGACTTGTTGGAGGTACTGTGTCCCCGGTACCAAATACCATCTAGGTTCCATTTCTCTAGGCAGGCGATACCGAAAATGTACACAGACCTCAGAAAAAGAGTCACCAGTGTCCTAAAAAATGCAGCTGTACCCAATGTCCACTTAACCACGGACATGTGGACAAGTGGAGCAGGGCAGGGTCAGGACTATATGACTGTGACAGCCCACTGGGTAGATGTATGGACTCCCGCCGCAAGAACAGCAGCGGCGGCACCAGTAGCAGCATCTCGCAAACGCCAACTCTTTCCTAGGCAGGCTACGCTTTGTATCACCGCTTTCCAGAATACGCACACAGCTGAAAACCTCTTACGGCAACTGAGGAAGATCATCGCGGAATGGCTTACCCCAATTGGACTCTCCTGTGGATTTGTGGCATCGGACAACGCCAGCAATATTGTGTGTGCATTAAATCTGGGCCAATTCCAGCACGTCCCATGTTTTGCACATACCTTGAATTTGGTGGTGCAGAATTTTTTAAAAAACGACAGGGGCGTGCAAGAGATGCTGTCGGTGGCCAGAAGAATTGCGGGACACTTTCGGCGTACAGGCACCACGTACAGAAAACTGGAGCACCACCAAAAACTACTGAACCTGCCCTGCCATCATCTGAAGCAAGAAGTGGTAACGAGGTGGAATTCAACCCTCTATATGCTTCAGAGGTTGGAGGAGCAGCAAAAGGCCATTCAAGCCTATACAATTGAGCACGATATAGTAGGTGGAATGCACCTGTCTCAAGTGCAGTGGAGAATGATTTCAACGTTGTGCAAGGTTCTGATGCCCTTTGAACTTGCCACACGTGAAGTCAGTTCAGACACTGCCAGCCTGAGTCAGGTCATTCCCCTCATCAGGCTTTTGCAGAAGAAGCTGGAGGCATTGAAGGAGGAGCTAACACGGAGCGATTCCGCTAGGCATGTGGGACTTGTGGATGCAGCCCTTAATTCGCTTAACAAGGATTCACGGGTGGTCAATCTGTTGAAATCAGAGCACTACATTTTGGCCACCGTGCTCGATCCTAGATTTAAAGCCTACCTTGGATCTCTCTTTCCGGCAGACACAGGTCTGCTGGGGTTGAAAGACCTGCTGGTGACAAAATTGTCAAGTCAAGCGGAACGCGACCTGTCAACATCTCCTCCTTCACATTCTCCCGCAACTGGGGGTGCGAGGAAAAGGCTCAGAATTCCGAGCCCACCCGCTGGCGGTGATGCAGGGCAGTCTGGAGCGACTGCTGATGCTGACATCTGGTCCGGACTGAAGGACCTGACAACGATTACGGACATGTCGTCTACTGTCACTGCATATGATTCTCTCAACATTGATAGAATGGTGGAGGATTATATGAGTGACCGCATCCAAGTAGGCACGTCACACAGTCCGTACTTATACTGGCAGGAAAAAGAGGCAATTTGGAGGCCCTTGCACAAACTGGCTTTATTCTACCTAAGTTGCCCTCCCACAAGTGTGTACTCCGAAAGAGTGTTTAGTGCCGCCGCTCACCTTGTCAGCAATCGGCGTACGAGGTTACATCCAGAAAATGTGGAGAAGATGATGTTCATTAAAATGAATTATAATCAATTCCTCCGCGGAGACATTGACCAGCAGCAATTGGCTCCACAAAGTACACAGGGAGCTGAGATGGTGGATTCCAGTGGGGACGAATTGATAATCTGTGAGGAGGGGGATGTACACGGTGATATATCGGAGGGTGAAGATGAGGTGGACATCTTGCCTCTGTAGAGCCAGTTTGTGCAAGGAGAGATTAATTGCTTCTTTTTTGGGGGGGGTCCAAACCAACCCGTCATATCAGTCACAGTCGTGTGGCAGACCCTGTCACTGAAATGATGGGTTGGTTAAAGTGTGCATGTCCTGTTTTGTTTATACAACATAAGGGTGGGTGGGAGGGCCCAAGGATAATTCCATCTTGCACCTCTTTTTTCTTTTCTTTTTCTTTGCATCATGTGCTGATTGGGGAGGGTTTTTTGGAAGGGACATCCTGCGTGACACTGCAGTGCCACTCCTAGATGGGCCCGGTGTTTGTGTCGGCCACTAGGGTCGCTAATCTTACTCACACAGCTACCTCATTGCGCCTCTTTTTTTCTTTGCGTCATGTGCTGTTTGGGGAGGGTTTTTTGGAAGGGACATCCTGCGTGACACTGCAGTGCCACTCCTAGATGTGCCCGGTGTTTGTGTCGGCCACTAGGGTCGCTAATCTTACTCACACAGCTACCTCATTGCGCCTCTTTTTTTCTTTGCGTCATGTGCTGTTTGGGGAGGGTTTTTTGGAAGGGACATCCTGCGTGACACTGCAGTGCCACTCCTAGATGTGCCCGGTGTTTGTGTCGGCCACTAGGGTCGCTAATCTTACTCACACAGTCAGCTACCTCATTGCGCCTCTTTTTTTCTTTGCGTCATGTGCTGTTTGGGGAGGGTTTTTTGGAAGGGCCATCCTGCGTGACACTGCAGTGCCACTCCTAGATGGGCCCGGTGTTTGTGTCGGCCACTAGGGTCGCTAATCTTACTCACACAGCTACCTCATTGCGCCTCTTTTTTTCTTTGCGTCATGTGCTGTTTGGGGAGGGTTTTTTGGAAGGGACATCCTGCGTGACACTGCAGTGCCACTCCTAGATGGGCCCGGTGTTTGTGTCGGCCACTAGGGTCGCTTATCTTACTCACACAGCGACCTCGGTGCAAATTTTAGGACTAAAAATAATATTGTGAGGTGTGAGGTATTCAGAATAGACTGAAAATGAGTGTAAATTATGGTTTTTGAGGTTAATAATACTTTGGGATCAAAATGACCCCCAAATTCTATGATTTAAGCTGTTTTTTAGTGTTTTTGGAAAAAAACACCCGAATCCAAAACACACCCGAATCCGACAAAAATAATTCGGTGAGGTTTTGCCAAAACGCGTTCGAACCCAAAACACGGCCGCGGAACCGAACCCAAAACCAAAACACAAAACCCGAAAAATTTCAGGCGCTCATCTCTAGTTACACTATCGGCTACGGTACAGTATTACCATACATTCTCGGTTACGCAGTGTAAAAATAGGGCCTGATTCACTATCATTTGCTAATGTGAGAATGCACGCACTGGGCGATTATCGTCAGTCAAAGTGTAAAACGATTGCAATTTGATGGACAGGAAGTGACCGTTCATGTGTGGTAACATGGAGTTTATAGGGAGTGGTTGGGAAAACACAGACGAGTCATGGTTGTTTCCGGGGCATGTATCTGACATCGTCTGCGAACGCTGCAATGAAGAACATGGCGCCCGGTGCGACTGCAGTGCATACACATTATTTTGAGTAGGCATGGGTCAGCCGCAACTGTCGATGGTGCACTTTTTTTGCATATGCGTTGCGATTCTGCTAATGCATATGCAGATTTGCGATCAAATCGGTAGGTATCTTTTATCCTTTCTGGCCAGCTCTTCACATGCCATTTTTAGCAGTCGCAGTTTTGAAGAAATTGTTATTTCAGCCTCAATAGCGATCCATTAGGCTCATAGATAAGTAAAATAGATAAAAATAGATGCGCCGAAAAGTAGAGTCTACCTCTGAATCAGACTTTACATACCATATTTACTTAGTATAGCGATGTAATTCCGTGGATTGAATTTGCATCGCTGAACTTCTATGGAGAAGCTACAGAGGTCAGAATGCAAGCTGCAAGGTAAGTCAGGTGAGTGAACTTCAGACAATGTCTGGGATGTACCAACCTGTTGCGGTACATCCCACCACACATTGCTCCGACACTAATCACATATGTACTAACATATGCCATAGTGTTGTGAAGAACAGGTCTTGCGATCAGAGGTGTCCTTCACGATGAGCTGCGACTGCTGGATTTCCGGGTCTAGTGGGCACTATTTTACCAACGTTTTGGAGCTATGACTGGAGAGACATTTATGTGGGCTGGGACTGGAGAGACATTTAAGTGAACTGAGGATGAGGCTGTGTGGGATGGGAAGCACAACACAATGGGGGAAGGGGAGCATAGCACCACCCTTCTGAGAGCTGAAGGCTCCCACATGCAGGGGGCACCAGACAAAGGAGCTGGGGCAGATTGGGATGGAAAACCAGCCTGGGAACTTTATGTAAGTAGCCCTAATGAGGGTGCGGTCTGATGAGGATGGGGCCTGTTGAGGAAACCCTCCTCCTAGGCCCTAATTGTACGCAATAGCGGCCTTCCTTGCATCGTTTGCTTCAGTTGTGTCTGACATCAGATTGGGAACAACGGGGCAGATGTATTAAGTCTTGAGAAGTGATAAAGCAGTGAAGTGCAAGGTGATAACCAGTCAATCAGCTTCTAACTGTCATTTTTCAAACCTGTAATGATTGGCTGGTGCATTATCACCTTCCACTTATGACTGCTTTATCACTTCTCCATACAAGAGGTATAACATACTGTGTAGCCATGGCAGCATCACTGGATGGCAGAGTCGCTGTACTGCAGAGATGGAATAACAGAATGAATGGGGACAATGTAGTGTAATGAGTGCCGTGGTCTGCCTGTCATGTGGGGGATGGGGCCACATGACTACACACAAAACAGGCCCCACAGACACGTCAGCCTACCAGGTATCTCCCTGGTGAGCCCTATGGCCAATCAGCCCCTGATTAAGGGCAATGCAGCCTATTACTGCATCAGATGGCTCAGCCTCTGTCTGTGTATAGATGCAGCATACATGAGGCAGTCTGTGCCCATTCGTGTTGCAGATCACGGAGCCAACCCATGGCCAGACTGCATTGGGCTGATGGTACTGCAGCCCCACACCTTCACATAAAATAAAGCTGTCATCAGAAAGCATGATGGCCAGCTACCAATCCATAAATCATAAGTATTACAGTTCTATATCTATTTTGTTCACAAAATTAGCAATTTGTATATATTTAGGGAGAATTTAGTGTTGTTGGTGCACACGCCCACTTGACACTGGCCACACCCACACAGGTCACATGGTCATATAGCCTCAAAATTGGCCCTTGATCATCTTTAGAGAGGAAGGGGGGGGGGGTGTATTTTCCGAGCTGACACTTTGCACATTGGGGCTGGCGGGGGGCAGTGCCCTTGTACTGCACACCTATGGGCGCATCACTGTGTCTGAGTTGGCGGTGCTACCCTGAGAGACTGCATGCTGGATACCAGAGATATATAGTCCTCTTACACAGAATGTATGCTTTTTCCCAGAACAATGAACTTTGGTGGTCATTCCGAGTTGTTCGCTCGCAAGCTGCTTTTAGCAGCTTTGCACACGCTAAGCCGCCGCCTACTGGGAGTGAATCTTAGCATAGTAAAATTGCGAACGAAAAGATTAGCAGAATTGCGAATAGACACTTCTTAGCAGTTTCTGAGTAGCTCCACACTTACTCGGCAACTGCGATCAGTTTAGTCAGTTTCGTTCCTGGTTTGACGTCACAAACACTCCCAGCGTTCGCCCAGACACTCCCCCGTTTCTCCAGCCACTCCCGCGTTTTTCCCAGAAACGGTAGCGTTTTTTCACACACACCCATAAAACGGGCAGTTTCCGCCCAGAAACATCCACTTCCTGTCAATCACATTACGATCACCAGAACGAAGAAAAAACCTCGTAATGCCATGAGTAAAATACCTAACTGCATAGCAAATTTACTTGGCGCAGTCGCAGTGCGAACATTGCGCATGCGCAATTAGCGGAAAATCGCTGCGATGCGAAGAAAAATACAGAGCGAACAACTCGGAATGACCACCTTTGCTCTGGAATTTCCTGGGTACTCAGACTACTAATGCACTTAGATCAAAAGTTCTTGCGGAAGAAATTTCTGTAGATTTTCACTATATTTGGCGCCCAACAAAAGGCACGAATGCTAACAATATGGAATCGGAAAAGTTTATGTCACTACTGCAGGTTTTGTATATTATTTGCATTTCATGACTATTAATTATGAGTTTATCCTGTTAGGTTGTTATGTTCCTCTCTTCTGTTGCTATTTGTTCGGTGAATCAGCAGGGTGGAATTCTAGAACAGTTCTGGCTGTGTGGTGGTGTATGTTTATTGATACGTTTATTCAGAATAAACACACACTAGTAGGGGATTTACTGTACCGTACTGTATAATATAGGCCATAGCGAGGTGTTCCAAATCCTATCATCTTTGAAGCAGGGAGCGCAATGCTAAGTTCCTACTATTCTAAATAAGCTGATCTCCACTGGATGAAGATCTGATAAGTTTTTCTGTCTGAAATCCTCTGTGATGTTATGTAGCCAGCGTCTAGTTACCCTTCGCGGAGAAGACCTTTCCCATAATCCCCTGGGTCCATGTCACCAACTATTTGGAATAGTAACCTGCGGTGAGCAGAGCGAGACAACGAGTGAAGCGAACCCACAAGGGTACAATGGTGCATAGATAAAACAAAATAACCTAAAACAAACTGAGAATGGATAAAACAGTAATGTGTTGAAAGTGCGGAAGTTCTCTTCTGCCCTCTCATGCTGTCACTTCCTGGTCCTTTCCACGAGGGGAACAAAGACACAACCACGGTTGTATATGGGCCTGGAACTGCAGTCATGAAGAGGAAGCACTGTGTGGCATACTGGAATGTTAACAGATTTTGGAAAGTTCCAAAAGCCTTTTGATTCTTATCAGTGAGTGGGGGAGTTTATGGTAGTTAAACCAGTTACTTGCAGATCCTGCCACATGTAGGGGGTTAGGACAGGAAGTGTAGGGGGGTTTTGAGTAGAAGGAAAAAAGCACAGGGTAGAGTTCAGTGTGAGCTGAGGACTGAGGATGGAAGACACAGGCTAAGTGACCAGGGATGAGAGCCCATGCTAGGGCTGTGGAACATGCATTCTACTCCACAGCCCCTGGCATTATGGAGCAGCATGTAGGTGCTGCTATGAAGAGCAAGAGCTATCCAGATTTGCAGTGTGAGAGCAGCAACAGCATGAGCAATCAGGGGAACAAACAAAGGGGATCCCCACCTTCAGGGGTACCCTAGAAGCAGGACGTGAGGTATGAGTCTTCGGGGGAGGACTATCTGGGTGAGTGGTAGGAAACCACTTGTGGCAGAAGGCCCCCAATGATGAGTCCATGAGAAATCCCGTTTATATAGACTGCAGATATCCCCAAGCGAATTGGGGGAAAACGCACCGAAATGAATCTCAGTGTGCAGCCCCTGCACTACTGATTCCCAGAGACTGCGCTGGTATGTACTGTAATTCTGTCCCATCATTGTTTATGCTGTTGTTGCCATTGAAGCGAATTAAAGGAAATGTAACCTGATGTAACCCATATGAATATTACGCTGGAGAGAGGAGAACCAGAAATCAAAGGTTATTGTCGTTATAACCCTGCCTGAACTGTGAATAAACTGCTTGCTTATGTGATGAGACGGCCTGGTGTGCAATGCTTTAAACATCACTGATGAACTGGCCGCTGCCAGGCTATCACAACTGCACTGCTCAGGGGCATAACTAGACCTTAGGGTGCCCCATAGCAAAATTCTCACACCCTCAACCTGCCACTCTCCTCCTGATCCCCACCTGTGGCTTCTCTTTTAGCAGTGTGCTGCTACAGGCAGATCTGCAGTCCCAGCCGGCGCCATCTCTCTTCCCTGACTGACACTGGGAGGAGGCATGGCCATGGTCCAGGCAGGAGTGGTCCTTGGTGTGGGCAAGCAGTGCCTGCGTCCGGGGCGCTGCGGCCTGGGGGCGCGGCTGCTGTCACCCCGCAGGCACCGCCGCCTGCCCACTCCCCGCTCCCCCAGCTGCAGCAGACGCCGTGGGCTGTGTGGGTGTCCGCTGTAGCCGGCTCCAGGGACAGCACTAGAGGTCAGTATTGACCTCTAGTGTCAGTGCGGTGCTGCTATGGGAGAGACGTCATGATGTCTCTCCCATAGAGAAGAGCCGGCGGCCAGATGGAGCAGCAGCAGCGGTCGGGAGCGGGGCAGTGGTAAGTATTTTTTATTTATTTTTGTGTGTGTTTGACTGGGGGCACAGCAACAGGAGGCACAGCAGCAGGGGGCACATCAACAGGAGGCACAGCAGCAGGGTGCACATCAACAGGAGGCACAGAAGCAAGGGGCACATCAACAGGAGGCACAGCAGCAGGGGGCACAACAGGAGGCACAGCAGCAGGGGGCACATCAACAGGAGGCACAGCAGCAGGGGGCACATCAACAAGAGGCACAGCAGCAGGGGGCACATCAACAGGAGGCACAGCAGCAGGGGGCACAACAGGGGGCACATCAACAGGAGGCACAGCAGCAGGGGGCACATCAACAGGAGGCACAGCAGCAGGGGGCACATCAAAAGGAGGCACATCAACAGGAGGCACAGCAGCAGGGGGGCACATCAACAGGAGGCACAGCAGCAGGAGGCACATCAACAGGAGGCACAGCAGCAGAGGGGCACATCAACAGGAGGCACAGCAGCAGGGGGCACATTAACAGGAGGCACAGCAGCAGAGGGCACAACAGGTGGCACATCAACAGGAGGTACAGCAGCAGAGGGCACAACTATTGGGGGCACAGCAGCAGAGGGCACAACTATTGGGGGCACAGCTGCAGAGGGCACAACTATTGGGGGCACAGCGACGGGGGGCACAGCAGCAGAGGGCACAACAGGGGGCACAGCAGCAGGGGGCACATCAACAGGAGGCACAGCAGCAGGGGGCACAACAGGAGGCACAGCAGCAGGGGGCACAGCAACAGGAGGCACAGCAGCAGGGGGCACATCAACAGGAGGTACAGCAGCAGGGGGCACAACAGGAGGCACAGCAGCAGGGGGCACATCAACAGGAGGCACAGCAGCAGGGGGCACATCAACAGGAGGCACAGCAGCAGGGAGCACAACAGGGGGCACATCAACAGGAGGCACAGCAGCAGGGGGCACATCAACAGGAGGCACAGCAGCAGGGGGCACATCAAAAGGAGGCACAGCAGCAGGGGGCACATCAACAGGAGGCACAGCAGCAGGGGGGGCACATCAACAGGAGGCACAGCAGCAGGGGGCACATCAACAGGAGGCACAGCAGCAGAGGGCACAACAGGAGGCACATCAACAGGAGGTACAGCAGCAGAGGGCACAACTATTGGGGGCACAGCAGCAGAGGGCACTACTACTGGGGGCACAGCAGCAGAGGGCACAACTATTGGGGGCACAGCGACAGAGAGCACAGCAGCAGAGGGCACAACAGGGGGCACAGCAGCAGAGGGCACAACTATTGGGGCAAAGCAACAGAGGGCACAACTACTGGGGCACAGCAACAGAGGGCACAACTACTGGGGAAAAGCAATAGGGGGAACCACTACTGGGGGCACAGCTACTGGGGGCAAATCTACTGGGGGCAAATCAACTGGGGGGCACAATTATTTGGGGCATAACTGTGGCCACGCACCTCACCTATGAAGCCACGCCCCTATTTTTTGTGCACGCCTCCGGCGCCAGTGGAAACTTTCGCACTGGGCGCCACAAAGTGTAGAACCGGCCCTGGGTCCAGGAATGGCTCAGCATGGGGTGGGTGTGGGGTGCGGTGGCCCCTGTGTCGGTATGGCTGGGCTGCTTCAGGTCGGCACACCCTAACACTTTATTAACACTTATGATTTTCCCTATCACTTTGTATATATTATTTTAATCACACCACTTACATAGCACTTCTGTGCTTCTTATTAACCCCTATTAATTCTCACCTGTGTGCTGACCTGGGGTGGCCGACCTGTGCCGACATCGTGGGGTCCTGCACCCCGGACCCATACCTAGTATTAGGGACCCCCAGTGACGGAGAAGCCTTGTCGATCGGCCTGGGGGCTTCACCCTATATCTGCAGATATACGCAACTAAGATCTCTGTATTATCTGACTATTTTGTAGTAATATTTTTCACTCGGTGTGCATTAGGGAACACATAGTTTTTTCCTACACAGAATTACCCCTCCCTTTTAGCACCTGAGTGACATTACAATCTGATTGAGCAGCTTTCCATTTTGTGCATTGTATTTAGAGAGGCATGGATGGGTCAGCATTTGGAGGGATTGCTGACTCCAGAGTGCCATAGGGGAAGCCAGGGGTATCCCCAGGTAAGCTGGCTCTCAGATGCTGTAGGAGCCATTACCATGTGGCCTTACACTGGGAATTTAACCCAGACATATTTGTAATTATTTATTGGGTGGGTGTGGGGTGCGGTGGCCCCTGTGTCGGTATGGCTGGGCTGCTTCAGGTCGGCACACCCTAACACTTTATTAACACTTATGATTTTCCCTATCACTTTGTATATATTATTTTAATCACACCACTTACATAGCACTTCTGTGCTTCTTATTAACCCCTATTAATTCTCACCTGTGTGCTGACCTGGGGTGGCCGACCTGTGCCAACATCGTGGGGTCCTGCACCCCGAACCCATACCTAGTATTAGGGACCCCCAGTGACGGAGAAGCCTTGTCGATCGGCCTGGGGGCTTAACCCTATATCTGCAGATATACGCAACTAAGATCTCCGTATTATCTGACTATTTTGTAGTAATATTTTTCACTCGGTGTGCATTAGGGAACACATAGTTTTTTCCTACACAGAATTACCCCTCCCTTTTAGCACCTGAGTGACATTACAATCTGATTGAGCAGCTTTCCATTTTGTGCATTGGAAATACCCCTCCCTTGCAAGCACCGGAGTGATATCACTAAGCTAATTGAGCATCTACCACTATATATGTCTGTTGTGAGAGGCAGATAGGATCCTGCATTAGGAGGAGGTGCAGGTCCTGATATGCCATATGGAGCACTATGGCGTTGCTCCAAGGCAGGTAGCTCATAGCTTAGATATATTAAGGAGCCATTATCACTAGAGATGAGCGGGTTCGGTTTCTCTGAATCCGAACCCGCCCGAACTTCATGGTTTTTTTCACGGGTCCGAGCAGACTCGGATCCTCCCGCCTTGCTCGGTTAACCCGAGCGCGCCCGAACGTCATCATGACGCTGTCGGATTCTCGCGAGACTCGGATTCTATATAAGGAGCCGCGCGTCGCCGCCATTTTCACACGTGCATTGAGATTGATAGGGAGAGGACGTGGCTGGCGTCCTCTCCATTTAGATTAGAAGAGAGAGAGAGAGATTGACCTGATTTACTGGAGCTTAGGAGTACCGTAGAAGTGTAGAGAGTGCAGAGTTTACTAGTGACTGACCACAGTGACCACCAGACAGTGCAGTTTTATTTAATATATCCGTTCTCTGCCTGAAAAAAACGATACACACAGTGACTCAGTCACATACCATATCTGTGTGCACTGCTCAGCCCAGTGTGCTGCATCATCTATGTATATATATCTGACTGTGCTCAGCTCACACAGCTTATAATTGTGGGGGAGACTGGGGAGCACTGCAGTGCCAGTTATAGGTTATAGCAGGAGCCAGGAGTACATATTATATTAAAATTAAACAGTGCACACTTTTGCTGCAGGAGTGCCACTGCCAGTGTGACTGACCAGTGACCTGACCACACTGACCACCAGTATAGTTAGTAGTATACTATATTGTGATTGCCTGAAAAAGTTAAACACTCGTCGTGTGACTTCACTTGTGTGGTGTTTTTTTTTTTTATTCTATAAAAAACTCATTCTGCTTACAGACAGTGTCCAGCAGGTCCGTCATTATATAATATATACCTGTCCGGCTGCAGTAGTGATATATATATATTTTTTATATCATTATTTATCATCCAGTCGCAGCAGACACTGTACGGTAGTTCACGGCTGTAGCTACCTCTGTGTCGGCACTCGGCAGTCCATCCATAATTGTATACCACCTACCCGTGGTTTTTTTTTCTTTCTTCTTTATACATACATACTACTACATCTCTTTATCAACCAGTCTATATTAGCAGCAGACACAGTACAGTACGGTAGTCCACGGCTGTAGCTACCTCTGTGTCGGCACTCGGCAGTCCGTCCATAATTGTATACCACCTACCCGTGGTTTTTCTTTCTTTCTTCTTTATACATACATACTACTACATCTCTTTATCAACCAGTCTATATTAGCAGCAGACACAGTACAGTACGGTAGTTCACGGCTGTAGCTACCTCTGTGTCGGCACTCGGCAGTCCGTCCATAATTGTATACCACCTACCCGAGGTTTTTTTTTCTTTCTTCTTTATACATACATACTACTACATCTCTTTATCAACCAGTCTATATTAGCAGCAGACACAGTACAGTACGGTAGTCCACGGCTGTAGCTACCTCTGTGTCGGCACTCGGCAGTCTGTCCATAATTGTATACCACCTACCCGTGTTTTTTTTTTCTTTCTTCTTTATACATACATACTACTACATCTCTTTATCAACCAGTCTATATTAGCAGCAGACACAGTACAGTACGGTAGTTCACGGCTGTAGCTACCTCTGTGTCGGCACTCGGCAGTCCGTCCATAATTGTATACCACCTACCCGTGTTTTTTTTTCTTTCTTCTTTATACATACATACTACTACATCTCTTTATCAACCAGTCTATATTAGCAGCAGACACAGTACAGTACGGTAGTTCACGGCTGTAGCTACCTCTGTGTCGGCACTCGGCAGTCCGTCCATAATTGTATACCACCTACCCGTGGTTTTTTTTTCTTTCTTCTTTATACATACATACTACTACATCTCTTTATCAACCAGTCTATATTAGCAGCAGACACAGTACAGTACGGTAGTACACGGCTGTAGCTACCTCTGTGTCGGCACTTGGCAGTCCGTCCATAATTGTATACCACCTACCCGTGGTTTTTTTTTCTTTCTTCTTTATACATACATACTACTACATCTCTTTATCAACCAGTCTATATTAGCAGCAGACACAGTACAGTACGGTAGTTCACGGCTGTAGCTACCTCTGTGTCAGCACTCGGCAGTCCGTCCATAATTGTATACCACCTACCCGTGGTTTTTTTTTCTTTCTTCTTTATACATACATACTACTACATCTCTTTATCAACCAGTCTATATTAGCAGCAGACACAGTACAGTACGGTAGTTCACGGCTGTAGCTACCTCTGTGTCGGCACTCGGCAGTCCGTCCATAATTGTATACCACCTACCCGTGTTTTTTTTTCTTTCTTCTTTATACATACATACTACTACATCTCTTTATCAACCAGTCTATATTAGCAGCAGACACAGTACAGTACGGTAGTCCACGGCTGTAGCTACCTCTGTGTCGGCACTCGGCAGTCCATCCATAATTGTATACCACCTACCCGTGTTTTTTTTTTCTTTCTTCTTTATACATACATACTACTACATCTCTTTATCAACCAGTCTATATTAGCAGCAGACACAGTACAGTACGGTAGTTCACGGCTGTAGCTACCTCTGTGTCGGCACTCGGCAGTCCGTCCATAATTGTATACCACCTACCCGTGGTTTTTTTTTCTTTCTTCTTTATACATACATACTACTACATCTCTTTATCAACCAGTCTATATTAGCAGCAGACACAGTACAGTACGGTAGTCCACGGCTGTAGCTACCTCTGTGTCGGCACTCGGCAGTCCGTCCATAATTGTATACCACCTACCCGTGGTTTTTTTTTTTTTCTTCTTTATACATACATACTACTACATCTCTTTATCAACCAGTCTATATTAGCAGCAGACACAGTACAGTACGGTAGTCCACGGCTGTAGCTACCTCTGTGTCGGCACTCGGCAGTCCGTCCATAATTGTATACCACCTACCCGTGGTTTTTTTTTCTTTCTTCTTTATACATACATACTACTACATCTCTTTATCAACCAGTCTATATTAGCAGCAGACACAGTACAGTACGGTAGTTCACGGCTGTAGCTACCTCTGTGTTGGCACTCGGCAGTCCGTCCATAATTGTATACCACCTACCCGTGGTTTTTTTTTCTTTCTTCTTTATACATACATACTACTACATCTCTTTATCAACCAGTCTATATTAGCAGCAGACACAGTACAGTACGGTAGTCCACGGCTGTAGCTACCTCTGTGTCGGCACTCGGCAGTCCGTCCATAATTGTATACTAGTATCCATCCATCTCCATTGTTTACCTGAGGTGCCTTTTAGTTGTGCCTATTAAAATATGGAGAACAAAAATGTTGAGGTTCCAAAATTAGGGAAAGATCAAGATCCACTTCCACCTCGTGCTGAAGCTGCTGCCACTAGTCATGGCCGAGACGATGAAATGCCAGCAACGTCGTCTGCCAAGGCCGATGCCCAATGTCATAGTACAGAGCATGTCAAATCCAAAACACCAAATATCAGTAAAAAAAGGACTCCAAAACCTAAAATAAAATTGTCGGAGGAGAAGCGTAAACTTGCCAATATGCCATTTACCACACGGAGTGGCAAGGAACGGCTGACGCCCTGGCCTATGTTCATGGCTAGTGGTTCAGCTTCACATGAGGATGGAGGCACTCAGCCTCTCGCTAGAAAAATGAAAAGACTCAAGCTGGCAAAAGCAGTAGCACCGCAAAGAACTGTGCGTTCTTCGAAATCCCAAATCCACAAGGAGAGTCCAATTGTGTCGGTTGCGATGCCTGACCTTCCCAACACTGGACGTGAAGAGCATGCGCCTTCCACCATTTGCACGCCCCCTGCAAGTGCTGGAAGGAGCACCCGCAGTCCAGTTCCTGATAGTCAGATTGAAGATGTCAGTGTTGAAGTACACCAGGATGAGGAGGATATGGGTGTTGCTGGCGCTGGGGAGGAAATTGACCAGGAGGATTCTGATGGTGAGGTGGTTTGTTTAAGTCAGGCACCCGGGGAGACACCTGTTGTCCGTGGGAGGAATATGGCCGTTGACATGCCTGGTGAAAATACCAAAAAAATCAGCTCTTCGGTGTGGAGGTATTTCAACAGAAATGCGGACAACAGGTGTCAAGCCGTGTGTTCCCTTTGTCAAGCTGTAATAAGTAGGGGTAAGGACGTTAACCACCTCGGAACATCCTCCCTTATACGTCACCTGCAGCGCATTCATAATAAGTCAGTGACAAGTTCAAAAACTTTGGGTGACAGCGGAAGCAGTCCACTGACCAGTAAATCCCTTCCTCTTGTAACCAAGCTCACGCAAACCACCCCACCAACTCCCTCAGTGTCAATTTCCTCCTTCCCCAGGAATGCCAATAGTCCTGCAGGCCATGTCACTGGCAATTCTGATGATTCCTCTCCTGCCTGGGATTCCTCCGATGCATCCTTGCGTGTAACGCCTACTGCTGCTGGCGCTGCTGTTGTTGCTGCTGGGAGTCGATGGTCATCCCAGAGGGGAAGTCGTAAGACCACTTTTACTACTTCCACCAAGCAATTGACTGTCCAACAGTCCTTTGCGAGGAAGATGAAATATCACAGCAGTCATCCTACTGCAAAGCGGATAACTGAGGCCTTGGCATCCTGGGTGGTGAGAAACGTGGTTCCAGTATCCATCATTACTGCAGAGCCAACTAGAGACTTGTTGGAGGTGCTGTGTCCCCGGTACCAAATACCATCTAGGTTCCATTTCTCTAGGCAGGCGATACCGAAAATGTACACAGACCTCAGAAAAAGAGTCACCAGTGTCCTAAAAAATGCAGCTGTACCCAATGTCCACTTAACCACGGACATGTGGACAAGTGGAGCAGGGCAGGGTCAGGACTATATGACTGTGACAGCCCACTGGGTAGATGTATGGACTCCCGCCGCAAGAACAGCAGCGGCGGCACCAGTAGCAGCATCTCGCAAACGCCAACTCTTTCCTAGGCAGGCTACGCTTTGTATCACCGCTTTCCAGAATACGCACACAGCTGAAAACCTCTTACGGCAACTGAGGAAGATCATCGCGGAATGGCTTACCCCAATTGGACTCTCCTGTGGATTTGTGGCATCGGACAACGCCAGCAATATTGTGTGTGCATTAAATATGGGCAAATTCCAGCACGTCCCATGTTTTGCACATACCTTGAATTTGGTGGTGCAGAATTATTTAAAAAACGACAGGGGCGTGCAAGAGATGCTGTCGGTGGCCAGAAGAATTGCGGGACACTTTCGACGTACAGGCACCACGTACAGAAGACTGGAGCACCACCAAAAACTACTGAACCTGCCCTGAGGTTGGAGGAGCAGCAAAAGGCCATTCAAGCCTATACAATTGAGCACGATATAGGAGGTGGAATGCACCTGTCTCAAGCGCAGTGGAGAATGATTTCAACGTTGTGCAAGGTTCTGCTGCCCTTTGAACTTGCCACACGTGAAGTCAGTTCAGACACTTCCAGCCTGAGTCAGGTCATTCCCCTCATCAGGCTTTTGCAGAAGAAGCTGGAGACATTGAAGGAGGAGCTAACACGGAGCGATTCCGCTAGGCATGTGGGACTTGTGGATGGAGCCCTTAATTCGCTTAACAAGGATTCACGGGTGGTCAATCTGTTGAAATCAGAGCACTACATTTTGGCCACCATGCTCGATCCTAGATTTAAAGCCTACCTTGGATCTCTCTTTCCGGCAGACACAAGTCTGCTGGGGTTGAAAGACCTGCTGGTGAGAAAATTGTCAAGTCAAGCGGAACGCGACCTGTCAACATCTCCTCCTTCACATTCTCCCGCAACTGGGGGTGCGAGGAAAAGGCTCAGAATTCCGAGCCCACCCGCTGGCGGTGATGCAGGGCAGTCTGGAGCGACTGCTGATGCTGACATCTGGTCCGGACTGAAGGACCTGACAACGATTACGGACATGTCGTCTACTGTCACTGCATATGATTCTCTCACCATTGAAAGAATGGTGGAGGATTATATGAGTGACCGCATCCAAGTAGGCACGTCACACAGTCCATACTTATACTGGCAGGAAAAAGAGGCAATTTGGAGGCCCTTGCACAAACTGGCTTTATTCTACCTAAGTTGCCCTCCCACAAGTGTGTACTCCGAAAGAGTGTTTAGTGCCGCCGCTCACCTTGTCAGCAATCGGCGTACGAGGTTACATCCAGAAAATGTGGAGAAGATGATGTTCATTAAAATGAATTATAATCAATTCCTCCGCGGAGACATTGACCAGCAGCAATTGCCTCCACAAAGTACACAGGGAGCTGAGATGGTGGATTCCAGTGGGGACGAATTGATAATCTGTGAGGAGGGGGATGTACACGGTGATATATCAGAGGATGATGATGAGGTGGACATCTTGCCTCTGTAGAGCCAGTTTGTGCAAGGAGAGATTAATTGCTTCTTTTTTGGGGGGGGTCCAAACCAACCCGTCATATCAGTCACAGTCGTGTGGCAGACCCTGTCACTGAAATGATGGGTTGGTTAAAGTGTGCATGTCCTGTTTTGTTTATACAACATAAGGGTGGGTGGGAGGGCCCAAGGACAATTCCATCTTGCACCTCTTTTTTCTTTTATTTTTCTTTGCGTCATGTGCTGTTTGGGGAGGGTTTTTTGGAAGGGACATCCTGCGTGACACTGCAGTGCCACTCCTAAATGGGCCCGGTGTTTGTGTCGGCCACTACGGTCGCTAATCTTACTCACACAGCTACCTCATTGCGCCTCTTTTTTTCTTTGCGTCATGTGCTGTTTGGGGAGGGTTTTTTGGAAGGGACATCCTGCGTGACACTGCAGTGCCACTCCTAAATGGGCCCGGTGTTTGTGTCGGCCACTAGGGTCGCTTATCTTACTCACACAGTCAGCTACCTCATTGCGCCTCTTTTTTTCTTTGCGTCATGTGCTGTTTGGGGAGTGTTTTTTGGAAGGGCCATCCTGCGTGACACTGCAGTGCCACTCCTAGATGGGCCCGGTGTTTGTGTCGGCCACTAGGGTCGCTAATCTTACTCACACAGCTACCTCATTGCGCCTCTTTTTTTCTTTGCGTCATGTGCTGTTTGGGGAGGGTTTTTTGGAAGGGACATCCTGCGTGACACTGCAGTGCCACTCCTAAATGGGCCCGGTGTTTGTGTCGGCCACTAGGGTCGCTTATCTTACTCACACAGTCAGCTACCTCATTGCGCCTCTTTTTTTCTTTGCGTCATGTGCTGTTTGGGGAGGGTTTTTTGGAAGGGACATCCTGCGTGACACTGCAGTGCCACTCCTAAATGGGCCCGGTGTTTGTGTCGGCCACTACGGTCGCTAATCTTACTCACACAGCTACCTCATTGCGCCTCTTTTTTTCTTTGCGTCATGTGCTGTTTGGGGAGGGTTTTTTGGAAGGGACATCCTACGTGACACTGCAGTGCCACTCCTAGATGGGCCCGGTGTTTGTGTCGGCCACTAGGGTCGCTAATCTTACTCACACAGCTACCTCATTGCGCCTCTTTTTTTCTTTGCGTCATGTGCTGTTTGGGGAGGGTTTTTTGGAAGGGACATCCTGCGTGACACTGCAGTGCCACTCCTAAATGGGCCCGGTGTTTGTGTCGGCCACTACGGTCGCTAATCTTACTCACACAGCTACCTCATTGCGCCTCTTTTTTTCTTTGCATCATGTGCTGTTTGGGGAGGGTTTTTTGGAAGGGACATCCTGCGTGACACTGCAGTGCCACTCCTAAATGGGCCCGGTGTTTGTGTCGGCC
This sequence comes from Pseudophryne corroboree, assembly GCF_028390025.1. Taxonomy (NCBI): domain Eukaryota; kingdom Metazoa; phylum Chordata; class Amphibia; order Anura; family Myobatrachidae; genus Pseudophryne; species Pseudophryne corroboree. Next base: position 764,138,532 of record NC_086449.1, on the reverse strand, counting down.
ACTAGGGTCGCTTATCTTACTCACACAGTCAGCTACCTCATTGCGCCTCTTTTTTTCTTTGCGTCATGTGCTGTTTGGGGAGTGTTTTTTGGAAGGGCCATCCTGCGTGACACTGCAGTGCCACTCCTAGATGGGCCCGGTGTTTGTGTCGGCCACTAGGGTCGCTAATCTTACTCACACAGCTACCTCATTGCGCCTCTTTTTTTCTTTGCGTCATGTGCTGTTTGGGGAGGGTTTTTTGGAAGGGACATCCTGCGTGACACTGCAGTGCCACTCCTAAATGGGCCCGGTGTTTGTGTCGGCCACTAGGGTCGCTAATCTTACTCACACAGCTACCTCATTGCGCCTCTTTTTTTCTTTGCGTCATGTGCTGTTTGGGGAGGGTTTTTTGGAAGGGACATCCTGCGTGACACTGCAGTGCCACTCCTAGATGGGCCAGGTGTTTGTGTCGGCCACTAGGGTCGCTTAGCTTAGTCATCCAGCGACCTCGGTGCAAATTTTAGGACTAAAAATAATATTGTGAGGTGTGAGGTATTCAGAATAGACTGAAAATGAGTGGAAATTATGGTTTTTGAGGTTAATAATAATATGGGATCAAAATGACCCCCAAATTCTATGATTTAAGCTGTTTTTTAGGGTTTTTTGAAAAAAACACCCGAATCCAAAACACACCCGAATCCGACAAAAAAAATTCGGCGAGGTTTTGCCAAAACGCGGTCGAACCCAAAACACGGCCGCGGAACCGAACCCAAAACCAAAACACAAAACCCGAAAAATTTCAGGCGCTCATCACTAATTATCACGTGGCTCCTTGCTGGATGATCATAGACCCAGATTGGGGTAATGGAGGTGTGGGGTGTGGTGCCCCTGGATTGGCTGGGTTGGATGGCTCTAGTGTGGCATATCTTAACATTCTATTAACACTTATCACTAATTTCTTCACTAACACTATTTCTTTATTTTAATTATATCTCATTATTTTTGTATCACTTTCTATATATAGCTTCGGCTTCTTAACACTAATTTATTAACATTATAGTTTTTCACTGGTATGCTGCCCTGGGCTTTCTGTCTTATGCTGATTTTTGGGGTGCCACACCCTGCACCTAAATATAGCGCTAGGGACCCCCAATATACAGAGAGGCCTTGACGCGGCTTGGGGGCTTATTGATACGTTTGCACAAATATATGTAACCAAGATCTCTGAATTGTATTATTGTGTAGGATTTAAATCTGGTTACTGGTTTCATTCGGGGTGCCGGGGGAAATAAAATGCTATTTTTCTTGCTTAGGAATACCCCTCCCTTGCATGCACCTGAGTGATATCACTAAGCTAATTGAGCATCTACCACTATATATGAGTATGTCTGTTGTGAGAGGTAGATAGAATCCTGCATTAGGAGGAGGTGCAAGTCCTGATATGCCATATGGAGCACTATGGCATTGCTCCAAGGTAGGTAATTCTTAGCTTAGATATATTAAGTAAGGAGCCATTATCATGCTGGCTCCTTGCTGGATAATCATAGACCCAAAATGGGGAAATGGAGGTGTGGGGTGTGGTACCCGTGGATTGGCTGGGCTGGATGGCTCTAGTGTGGCATACCTTTACATTCTATTAACACTTATCACTTACTAATTTCTTCACTAACGCTATTTCTTTATTATAATTACATTTCATTATTTTTGTATCACTTTCTGTATATAGCTTCGGCTTCCTAAAACTAATTTATTAACGTTATAGTTTTTTCACTGGTATGCTGCCCTGGGCTTTCTGGATTATGCTGATTTTTGGGTTGCCGCACCCTGCACCTAGATATAGCATTAGGGACCCCCAATATACAGTGAGGCCTTGACACAGCTTGGGGGCTTATTTATACATTTGCGCAAATATATGTAACCAAGATCTCTGAATTGTAATATTGTGTAGGATTTAAATCTGGTTACTGTTATCATTCAGAGTGCTGGGGGAAACAAAATATTTTTTTTCTTGCTTAGAAATACCTCTCCCTTAACGCAACGAAATGTAGAATTGCTTGCCACTGGTAATTCCACCCTGTTCCATCCATGGCTGCCATTACCGCTGCTGTATGGGATATGTATCATCAGAGGCATAGCTAGGGTTTTCGGAGCCCAGGGCAAGATGGAAAATGGCGCTCCCCCCCCCCCAAAAAAAAAAAAACACACACAAAAAGAAGCATGTGCGTGCGCCAGAAAAATGGGCGTGGTCACACTCCAGAAGGGGTGTGGCCACACTCCAGAAGGGGTGTGGCCACTGAAAATGGCCCACAGTGCCAGTTACATTGCCCCACAGTGCCAGATACAATGCCCCACAGTGCCGGATACATGCCCCACAGTGCCAGTTACATTGCCCCACGTTGCCGGATACATGCCCCACAGTCCCGAATACATGCCCCACAGTACCGGATACATTGCCCCACAGTGCCGAATACATTGCCCAACAGTGCCAGATACATTGCCCCACAGTGCCAGTTACATTGCCCCACAGTGCCAGTTACATTGCCCCACAGTGCCAGATACATGCCCCATTTGGTGCCAGTTACATTGCCCCACAGTGCCAGATACATTCCCCACAGTGCCAGTTACATTGCCCCACAGTGCCAGTACATGCCCCACAGTGCCAGGCCCCACTCAGTGCCAGTTACATGCCCCATTTGGTGCCAGTTACATGCCCCACAGTGCCAGGCCCGACTCAGTGCCAGTTACATGCCCCATTTGGTGCCAGATACATGCCCCACTGTGCCGCCGCCGCCCCACCCCCCCAGTCACTCACCGGCCGCTTGTTGTTATGTGAGGGGAGGAGAGTGCAGCGCAGCGCCTCTCCTTCCCCTCACCGCTCCAGGTCTCCGGCGGCTGTCTGGCGCCGGTTTGCTAGCCAATCAGAGATCGCGGACCGGCAGCCAATCAGGAGCCAGTCCGCAAGCTCTGATTGGCTAACGCCGGAGACCGGACACAGCAGCGCTGCTAGTGCTGGCAGCGGCGTTGAGGGGAGGGAGAAACGCTGCGCTCTCCTTCCCTCACATTTCGGGTTGACAGGGGCGAGTGGGGCATGATGCCTTGGCCGCCGGCGGCGCCCCCCTCTCCTGGGCCTGCCAAGGCGCCCAGGGCACGTGCCCCACTCGCCCTACCTTAGATACGCTTCTGCGTATCATATGGAATTGCTGTCCAGTGTAGTCGAATGTAAATCATCACCCTTCACAGAATCACGGGCCCCCTGGTTGACTTATCATAGAGCTCCTCCCCCTCTGACATATGGCTTTTTAAAACGGTTTGATATTTGGGGGGTCACGTATCCCTTAACTATATTTGGTCACATTTCTTGTGCCCTGAGATATCTAACAGGACAGCGTTAGTTGTTCTAGATTTGTGCATTGATGGTTTGACGTACTGTATTTACTGCTTGTTTGTATACTAATTATTATGCTGTTTGAAGCTGCACTCCCCTCTGTTTCCCTTGTACCCTTCTTTCCTTCTGTCTAACCCTCCCCCCAACTGTTTACTTATAATTAAAATGTAAAAAACTTGTGTCGACCATATATGTATCGACCGTTGTCATGTTGACCATTTGAAACTGTTGATATTTTACATGTTGACCTTTTACCATGTGGACTTTTTGTACCTGTCAACCTAATGCATGTTGACCATATGGGGTTGACCTATTGACTGTCGACCTATCATCTGGAACCCACTTCTATTGCCCAGTGTATATTACAGGCAGACGTATACACTAGGCAAAGGGAGAGGTCTAATAACAGCAACTATAACTACATACAAGGCTCAGGTGTGGAAGATGGCATCACAGGCCTCACAGGAAAATGTGGTGAAGAGCTCACTAATGTTGCTCTACCTGCCGCCCATGCTCTGTGGGGCATCATCTGAGAGCACAGCGTGGCATGGCATTGCTTGACTACTTCGGGATGTAGATAAAATATTGCCGGATATGATCCCGGCAGTCCAAATACCGATGCCGGAATCCCGAACGGTGGCATAAGACCGCCATCAAAATCTTAACAGAGGACGGGATACCAGTGTCAAAATACCGACACCCGGAGTCCCGATCATTCTTTCAGCGGGACGCGCTCATGTCCTGCTGCGAGGGGTGAGAGGTTAGGTTTAGGCATTAGAAGGAGGGTTAGGGCTAGGGTACAGGGACGGGAAGGGGATGGTTAAGTACCAAGGAGGGGGGTTAGGGATAGGCACTTATAAGGGTAAGGGAGGGCAGTGAGGAAGGAGGGTTAGGCACCAATGGGAAGGGTTAGGTTTAGGCACCCACAAGTGAGGGTTAGAGTAGGGGGCAGGGGAGGGTTAGGGTACTTTCTGTGGAGCTGTCAGGATCCTAATGGTTGAAATGCTGCTGTTGGTATTCTGACCGCCGACATCTCGTCCACCGGGATATTATATCGAATGCACCACTTCTCCCCAGCTACAGTGAGGATATTTGCACCGCTGCATTGGTGAATTCATACCTAGCAAGTGTATCAGTTTTTGACTTTTGACCTACCTGACAGGAATGTCGCACAGCATACTCCGCTGTGAAGTTGTAGGTGTGTGTGAGAATAAAAAGTTGTTTATAGTGGAGTGGATGGGCCATTGGCGTTTTTATAATGTATGCGGTGAACACGGGCCCCTGGGTCCAGGGGGGTCCACACAGCACACACTGCACCAGTCTGGAAGATTTACGTCCTAACACTGTACATGCCGGTTTTGGGCAGAGTAGATTAGATCAACTCACCGATACAGTATGTACATCAATGACTGTACATCGGAAGGAATGACTGTAAGTAGAAATGGATAAATTACTCAGCCTATCAGTTGATACTTACTGATCCATCTCCAAACAGATAGTATCATTGGGAACTTTAAGGTTTGCATATTATTACTACTACTATTACTTTATGAAATGCAGGTGAGATCCCCTGAGAGCGAGATGCATTAGCCGGAGCTGTGCCAGTACCTGCTGAGATGATCGGACTCTTTACATGGCAGTAAGAAGAGCCACTACCCTCACACCGACCCAGTGTCCTCCTGGGTGGGCTGGCTTTGGTGCATTAGATCTACTTTAAAAAGGTCTACAGTCAATACTGTAGATCAACCCAAAATGGTCGACATGGAAAAGGTTGACAGAGTCAAAAGGTCTACAGGTAAAAGGTAGACAGTTAAAAATGTCAACAGGGTCAAAAGGTTAACCTGGGAATGGTCAACACAAAAAATGTTAACACAATTTTATTTTTTTCCACACAATAAACCCCTATTAGTGTACCGCCACGCTTCGGGCAAGATTACCATTCCCAATTGTAGTCCACGCTGATGGTAAATGATGAAAAATTTGAAAAAAAAAAGTTAAAAACAAAATGTAACAAAACTTATGTCGACCATATGTGTTTTTTTATCATTGTCATGTCGGCCTTTTGAACCTCTTGACCCTTTTGTACTGCCTACCTTTTACATATTGACCTTTTGTACCTGTCAACCTAATGCATGTCGACCATTTGAGGTTGACCTATTGACATAACATAGTAACATAGTTGAGGTTGAAAAGACAAAATGTTCATAGAGTTCAACCTGTATTATAATTCTTACACTAATCTTTATGTAACTATAGTTTAACTATAATGACCCAGATGTTTTTAAGTCTAAATAACAACTAATTCATGGTTTTTCTAAAATTCTCTCCTTTAAATGCTATATCCTTGGCTGTAGATTTTTTTTACTGTCGACCTATCATCCGGAAACCATCGCGCTTACAGTTCAATGAGCAGACTTCAACTGAACGAGTCATGTGGGAGCATTATCAAAACTTCTAAAGAGGACAAGTAGAGGTGTCGCCATAGCAACCAATCAGATATTACTGTAGCTGTGATTTATCTAGTACATTTTATAAAATGATAGGTGGAATGTGATTGGTTGCTATGGGCAATACTTCTACTTGTCCCTTGTCCTATTTAGAAGGTTTGCCCTATAGTTGGGATAGGGGGTTTAGGATCCTGGCAGTCATAATACCGATGCCAGGATCCCAATGTTGGAAAGACCGACAGGAGTGAGTGTGTGGTGTTCTCTTCCCTCCCCTACCCCCTAACCCTCCCTTCCTGCAGCCTAATCCTAACCTCCCCCTAGTGCCTGACCCTAACCACCCCCCAAAGGAGCCTAAACCTAAGTCCCCATCCCCGCTGCCTAAACCTAACCCTCCCTTTCCCACAGCATGACCCTAACCCCCCTCTGGGGGAGCTTAACCCTAACCCTCCCTCCCACAGTCTAAACCTAACCTCCCCCCCCACACACACACAGCCTAAACCTAAACCCCCTCCCCTGGTCCTAAACCGAGCGGCTATACTTACGGTCGGGATTCCGGCATCGGTCACCTACCCCTTTCGGAGGTCCGGCGTCGGGATTCCAACGGGTGTCGGGATTTAATTGTCAGTATTTCGACTGCCAGAATCCCAGCAGTCGGCATTCCGACTGCATCCCGGGATAGGGGATCCTGCTCTCCCGCCTACATTGGTGCTGTGACCATCCCCCATGAGAAGCCATATTGGTAATCAGGGGCTCTGTGTCACAGGGATACAGAGAGAAGTTTGCTACAGTGCAATCGCAGACCCCTCTTGCTGCCTCCGGACCATATAGAAAAAAAAATGCAGATGCACACTCTATAGCTCTAAACCCTGCGAGTCATATGTTAGATTGCAGAGTTATTTTCATTATTTTGATTAGCAGTGCTTAGACCTATGGAGTGTGCATCTGCCTTTTTCTGTGTGGAACTACAAGTCTCAAAACCTCTTATTATGTTTAGAATCATGGGGTGCAGTTCAATATCCTCCCTGCCCCTCCCATATTTCCTCCAGGCCATGAAAGAGTGAGAATGAGAGACAGGCAGAGAGGGAAGGAGATAGGTGGAGAGATAAACAGTCATGCAGGAGAGAGAAGGGGAGAGGGGGGTGGATCTGAGAATCTGAAATGCAGTGTATGCAGTAGATTGTCTCATATTTAGAATATTTGTGAAACGCTATCCAGCTGCACCTAATATTTCATGTACCGTAAACTGACTGCGAGCTTAGTACAGAGTATACGAACTGTCTCTGACCTATGTGTGATAGTCTTCACTTTCTTTCATTCATACCTCCTCCTACTGTATATGATATCCTTAGCGAGACTTTTTGCACCCAAAATGCCACTTATTACACCCAAGTTTCACCCAATTCAGTGGAAGCGCTTTCTCAAGTCTGTCACACAAGAATGTTGTAGGTGATAGTGAAAGATTTGGTTACTACTATTATTAGTAACCAGCACTGATTTCTCTGCTGACAGCTACTGGAGAACTGCACTGACAGCCATTCTCCAGTTTATGGCAGACAACACATGCTGGAACATGTATTTCCACAGACACATTTTAAATAATGTTTATCCAAATAAAACATCCCTTAGCTATTGTACCTCTTTAAGGTGTATATTCATTATTAAAAAATTGTGAAATGAGAATTTTTCATTTTCAATTCTCACCTTTTCATTTCCCTTTTTTTCACTATTCATCATGCCTCTCTAATAAAAATATCAGATTTTCGTAAAAAGTTATATTTCCCCCCCCTGCAGCTGAGGTGTCTATAAGGATTTCCTCACACTGTGCATGCTGGCACCTTATTGCCAGGACTGTCCGGCTGCAGCTGCGGCTCCTCCCCTTCCCTTGCTAGCACCTTATTGCCGGGTCTGTCTGGCTGCAGCCGCGGCTCCTCCCCTTCCCCTGCTAGCACCTTATTGCCGGGACTGTCCAGCTGCATCCCCGGCTCCTCCCCTTCCCTTGCTAGCATCGTATTGCTGTGTCTGTCCAGCTGCAGCCACGGCTACTCCCCTTCCCCTGCTAGCACCTTATTGCCGGGACTGTCCAGCTGCAGCCACGGCTCCTCCCCTTCCCTTGCTAGCATCTTATTGCCGGGTCTGTCCAGTTGTAAAAGTCGGGCTGCAGCTTTGGGTGAAAGGCGGAAGGCTTCTATAGGGTACTGCATCCTAGAACATATGCGAAATGCGGCAAACGTCGAAAACTACCGTTTTTGGGAAGGGGGGTGGTTCCCGCATTTTCCCTTGAGTACATCTCACCCCTTTTTTCTCTAACGTCCTAAGTGGATGCTGGGGACTCCGTCAGGACCATGGGGAATAGCGGCTCCGCAGGAGACGGCACAAAAATAAAGCTTTAGGATTAGGTGGTGTGTACTGGCTCCTCCCCCTATGACCCTCCTCCAAGCCTCAGTTAGGTTTTTGTGCCCGTCCGAGCAGGGTGCAATCTAGGTGGCTCTCCTAAAGAGCTGCTTAGAAAAAGTTTTTAGGTTTTTTATTTTCAGTGAGTCCTGCTGGCAACAGGCTCACTGCATCGAGGGACTTAGGGGAGAGAATTTCAACTCACTTGCGTGCAGGATGGATTGGATTCTTAGGCTACTGGACACCATTAGCTCCAGAGGGAGTCGGAACACAGGTCTCACCCTGGGGTTCGTCCCGGAGCCGCGCCGCCGACCCCCCTTACAGATGCTGAAGATTGAAGGTCCAGAAACAGGCGGCAGAAGGCTCTTCAGTCTTCATGAAGGTAGCGCACAGCACTGCAGCTGTGCGCCATTGTTGTCACACACTTCACACCAAGCGGTCACGGAGGGTGCAGGGCGCTGCTGGGGGCGCCCTGGGCAGCAATATTTAATACCTTTATGGCAAAAGAATACATCACATATAGCCATTGAGGCTATATGTATGTATTTAACCCATGCCAGATATCTAAAACTCCGGGAGAAAAGCCCGCCGAAATAGGGTGCGGGGCTTATTCTCCTCAGCACACAGCGCCATTTTCCTGCTCAGCTCCGCTGTGAGGAAGGCTCCCAGGACTCTCCCCTGCACTGCACTACAGAAACAGGGTAAAACAGAGAGGGGGGGGCATTTTTTGGCGATATTTTGATATATTTAAGCTGCTATAAGGAACAACACTTATATAAGGTTGTTCCCATATATATTATAGCGCTTGGGTGTGTGCTGGCAAACTCTCCCTCTGTCTCCCCAAAGGGCTAGTGGGGTCCTGTCTTCGATAAGAGCATTCCCTGTGTGTCTGCTGTGTGTCGGTACGTGTGTGTCGACATGTATGAGGACGATGTTGGTGTGGAGGCAGAGCAATTGCCGATAATGGTGATGTCACCCCCCAGGGAGTCGACACCGGAATGGATGGCTTTGTTTATGGAATTACGTGATAATGTCAGCACATTACAAAAATCAGTTGACGACATGAGACGGCCGGCAAACCAGTTGGTACCTGCCCAGGCGTCTCAGACACCGTCAGGGGCTGTAAAGCGCCCTTTACCTCAGTCGGTCGACACAGACACAGACACTGAATCTAGTGTCGACGGTGATGAAACAAACGTATTTTCAAGTAGGGCCACACGTTATATGATCACGGCAATGAAGGAGGCTTTGCATATCTCTGATACTGCAAGTACCACAAAAAGGGGTATTATGTGGGGGGTGAAAAAACTACCTGTAGTTTTTCCTGAATCAGAGGAATTAAATGATGTATGTGATGAAGCGTGGGTTAACCCAGATAGAAAAGTGCTAATTTCAAAAAAGTTATTAGCATTATACCCTTTCCCGCCAGAGGTTAGGGCGCGCTGGGAAACACCCCCTAGGGTGGATAAGGCGCTCACACGCTTATCAAAACAAGTGGCATTACCGTCTCCTGATACGGCCGCCCTCAAGGATCCAGCTGATAGGAGACTGGAAACTACCCTAAAAAGTATATACACACATACTGGTGTTATACTGCGACCAGCCATAGCCTCAGCCTGGATGTGCAGTGCTGGGGTCGTCTGGTTGGATTCCCTGACTGAAAATATTGATACCCTGGATAGGGACAGTATTTTATTGACTATAGAGCAATTAAAGGATGCTTTCCTTTATATGCGAGATGCTCAGAGAGATATTTGCACTCTGGCATCGAGAGTAAATGCGATGTCCATATCTGCCAGAAGGAGTTTATGGACGCGACAGTGGTCAGGTGATGCGGATTCCAAACGACATATGGAAGTATTGCCGTATAAAGGGGAGGAATTATTTGGCGTCGGTCTATCGGATCTGGTGGCCACGGCAACTGCCGGAAAATCCACCTTTTTACCTCAGACCCCCTCCCAACAGAAAAAGACACCGTCTTTTCAGCCGCAGTCCTTTCGGTCCTATAAGAACAAGCGGACAAAAGGACAGTCATATCTGCCTCGGGGCAGAGGAAGGGGTAAGAGAGGGCAGCAAGCAGCCCCTGCCCAGGAACAGAAGCCCTCTCAGGGTTCTGCAAAGCCCTCAGCATGACGCTGGGGCCTTACAAGCGGACTCAGGAGCGGTGGGGGGTCGACTCAAGAATTTCAGCGCACAGTGGGCTTGCTCACAGGTGGACCCCTGGATCCTGCAGGTAGTATCTCAGGGTTACAGGTTGGAATTCGAGAAGTCTCCCCCTCGCAGGTTCCTAAAGTCTGCTTTGCCAACGTCTCCCTCAGACAGGGCGACGGTATTGGAAGCCATTCACAAGCTGTTTTCTCAGCAGGTGATAGTCAGGTACCCCTCCTACAACAGGGAAAGGGGTATTACTCCACGCTATTTGTGGTACCGAAGCCGGACGGCTCGGTAAGACCTATTCTAAATCTGAAATCTTTGAACCTGTACATACAAAAATTCAAGTTCAAGATGGAGTCACTCAGAGCAGTGATAGCGAATCTGGAAGAAGGGGACTTTATGGTGTCCCTGGACATAAAGGATGCTTACCTGCATGTCCCAATTTGCCCTTCACATCAAGGGTACCTCAGGTTCGTGGTGCAAAACTGTCATTATCAGTTTCAGACGCTGCCGTTTGGATTGTCCACGGCACCTCGGGTCTTTACCAAGGTAATGGCCGAAATGATGATTCTTCTGCGACGAAGAGGCGTATTAATTATCCCTTACTTGGACGATCTCCTGATAAGGGCAAGGTCCAGAGAACAGCTGGAGGACGGAGTAGCACTAACCCGACTAGTGCTGCAACAACACGGGTGGATTCTGAATTTTCCAAAATCTCAGTTGACCCCGACGACACGTCTGCTGTTCCTGGGAATGATTCTGGACACGGTTCAGAAAAAGGTGTATCTTCCGGAGGAGAAAGCCAGGGAGTTATCCGAACTTGTCAGGAACCTCCTAAAACCAGGGAAAGTGTCTGTGCATCAATGCACAAGAGTCCTGGGAAAGATGGTGGCTTCTTACGAAGCGATTCCATTCGTCAGATTCCACGCACGAACTTTTCAGTGGGATCTGCTGGACAAATGGTCCGGATCACATCTGCAGATGCATCAGCGGATAACCTTATCGCCACGGACAAGGGTGTCTCTTCTGTGGTGGTTGCAGAGTGCTCATCTGTTAGAGGGCCGCAGATTCGGCATACAGGACTGGGTCCTGGTGACCACGGATGCCAGTCTGAGAGGCTGGGGAGCGGTCACACAGGGAAGAAACTTCCAGGGAGTATGGTCAAGCCTGGAGATGTCTCTTCACATAAATATACTGGAGCTAAGAGCGATTTACAATGCTCTAAGTCTGGCAAAACCCCTGCTTCAGGGTCAGCCGGTGTTGATCCAGTCGGACAACATCACGGCAGTCGCCCACGTAAACAGACAGGGCGGCACAAGAAGCAGGACAGCAATGGCAGAAGCTGCAAGGATTCTTCGCTGGGCGGAAGATCATGTGATAGCACTGTCAGCAGTATTCATTCCGGGAGTGGACAACTGGGAAGCAGACTTCCTCAGCAACAAAAAACTGGACAGGTATTGCGCCAGGTCAAGAGACCCTCAGGCAATAGCTGTGGACGCTCTGGTAACACCGTGGGTGTTCCAGTCAGTGTATGTGTTCCCTCCTCTGCCTCTCATACCAAAAGTACTGAGAATTATACGGCAAAAGGGAGTAAGAACGATACTAGTGGCTCCGGATTGGCCAAGAAGAACTTGGTACCCGGAACTTCAAGAGATGCTCACGGAGGATCCGTGGCCTCTACCTCTAAGACGGGACCTGCTTCAGCAGGGACCGTGTCTATTCCAAGACTTACCGCGGCTGCGTTTGACGGCATGGCGGTTGAACGCCGAATTCTAAGGGAAAAAGGCATTCCGGAAGAGGTCATTCCTACACTGGTAAAAGCCAGGAAGGAGGTGACTGCACAACATTATCACCGCATTTGGAGAAAATATGTTGCGTGGTGTGAGGCCAGGAAGGCCCCCACGGAGGAATTTCAACTGGGTCGATTCCTACATTTCCTGCAAACAGGATTGTCTATGGGCCTCAAATTGGGGTCCATTAAGGTTCAAATTTAGGCCCTGTCGATTTTCTTCCAGAAAGAATTGGCTTCAGTTCCTGAAGTCCAGACTTTTGTAAAAGGAGTACTACATATACAGCCCCCGGTTGTGCCCCCAGTGGCACCGTGGGATCTTAATGTAGTCTTGGATTTTCTCAAATCCCATTGGTTTGAGCCGCTCAAATCGGTGGAGTTGAAGTATCTTACATGGAAAGTAACCATGCTACTGGCCCTGGCTTCAGCCAGGAGAGTATCAGAATTGGCGGCTTTATCATATAAGAGCCCATATCTGATTTTCCATACGGACAGGACAGAACTGCGGACGCGTCCTCATTTTCTGCCTAAGGTGGTGTCAGCGTTTCACATGAACCAGCCTATTGTGGTGCCTGCGGCTACTAACGATTTGGAGGATTCCAAGTTGTTGGACGTGGTCCGGGCATTGAAAATATATATATTTCAAGAACGGCGGGAGTCAGAAAGTCTGACTCACTGTTTATATTGTATGCACCCAACAAGATGGGTGCTCCTGCTTCTAAGCAGACGATTGCTCGTTGGATTTGTAGCACAATTCAACTTGCACATTCTGTGGCAGGCTTGCCACAACCTAAATCTGTCAAGGCCCATTCCACAAGGAAAGTGGGCTCATCCTGGGCGGCTGCCCGGGGGGTCTCGGCATTACAACTCTGCCGAGCTGCTACTTGGTCAGGGGCAAACACGTTTGCAAAATTCTACAAATTTGATACCCTGGCTGAGGAGGACCTTGAGTTCTCTTATTCGGTGCTGCAGAGTCATCCGCACTCTCCCGCCCGTTTGGGAGCTTTGGTATAATCCCCATGGTCCTGACGGAGTCCCCAGCATCCACTTAGGACGTTAGAGAAAATAAGAATTTACTTACCGATAATTCTATTTCTCGTAGTCCGTAGTGGATGCTGGGCGCCCATCCCAAGTGCGGATTGTCTGCAATACTTGTACATAGTTATTGTTACAAACAAATTCGGGTTGTTATTGTTGTAAGCCGTCTGTTCAGAGGCTCCTACGTTTGTCATACTGTTAACTGGGTTCAGATCACAAGTTATACGGTGTGATTGGTGTGGCTGGTATGAGTCTTACCCGGGATTCAATATCCTTCCTTATTGTGTACGCTCGTCCGGGCACAGTATCCTAACTGAGGCTTGGAGGAGGGTCATAGGGGGAGGAGCCAGTACACACCACCTAATCCTAAAGCTTTATTTTTGTGCCCTGTCTCCTGCGGAGCCGCTATTCCCCATGGTCCTGACGGAGTCCCCAGCATCCACTACGGACTACGAGAAATAGAATTATCGGTAAGTAAATTCTTATTTTAATTAACATATTAAAAAAAAAACTCTTTTGTTCTTTGTGATAATATTATGGCACCTTTGTCCTATTCACTGTACAACTTTTCAATTCAGTTACAAAGCCAGCAGGATTTTCGACTGGACGGAAGAACAACAAAAGACATAGGGGTCCATTTATCAATGAGTAATAAAATTAGTTGTGAATGATAAAACGCGATGACAATCAGCTCCCAACTGTCATTTTTTTCAAACACATAACAGTTGGGAGCACCATTTATCATACGCAACTCGTTTTATCATTCACAACAAGTTTTATCACTCATTGATAAATGAGCCCCATATAATGGGAGTACATCCCAAAGGCTAATGGGCTGGGCCTAGAAGACAATGGAGCCTAGAAGACAATGGGGTAAGTATGGCAGCTGGGGAGCATAGCGTTGGGCGGTGGGATAGGACGACGGGGGAGCGAGGTGTTGGGGGCCAGAACAGCAGAAAGACGTGGGCTGAACAGATTGGAGGGTGGAACGGGGAGGATGAGGAGGGGACTGAGTTGACCCGACATATACTGGGTCTACTAGACTAGTAATTATCATAAAGTGGTAAAGAAGAAGGACTAGATGCATCATTGTTTGGAGAGTGATAAAATGGAAAGTGATAAATCACCAGCTTACCAGCTCCTAACTGCCATTTTTCGAACAGGGCCTGTGACCGTTAGGAGCTGATTAGTTGGTGCCTTTTCTCTTCATTTTATCACTCTCCAAGTGATGATGCATCTAGCCCGAACAGTTTGGACATTGGGGGTCATTCCGAGTTGTTCGCTCGTTGCCGATTTTCGCAACAGAGCGATTAAGGCAAAAATGCGTATGGTACGCACTGCATGCGCTAAGTATTTTAGCACAAAACTTAGTAGATTTACTCACGTCCGAACGAAGAATTTTCATCGTTGAAGTGATCAGAGTGTGATTGACAGGAAGTGGGTGTTTCTGGTCGGAAACTGACCGTTTTCTGGAGTGTGCGGAAAAATGCATGCGTGCCAGGATAAAAAGCGTGAGTGTCTGGAGAAACGGGGGAGAGGCTGGCCGAACGCAGGGCGTGTTTGTGACGTCAAACCAGGAACGAAACGGGCTGAGCTGATCGCTGTGTAGGAGTAAGTCTCGAGCTACTCAGAAACTGCTAAGATATTTCTATTCGCAATTCTGATAATCTTTCGTTCGCAATTCTGCTAAACTAAGATACACTCCCAGAGGGCGGCGGCTTAGCGTGTGGAATGCTGCTAAAATCTGCTAGCGAGCGAACAACTCGGAATGAGGGCCAATGTTCCATTCAAATAAACTTTTTTTGTTGATTGTGTTTAGATGTGTTTAATAATTTGTTATCATGGACCAGTGATAGGGACCTGATTCTGGGACATTGCCAAGTTCGGATACTGACCTCTATTGTCTCCTTCAGAGTGGTAATATTACTGGCGTGAACTATGTATTCTGTTTATCATTATTAGGGTTACATAGAGACAGTAGCCTCTCTGCTCCAGCTGATATGTAAATCGATGTGATTCACTTTTGATGACGTATAATATGATTCATTGACAAACCTTTACTTATATTTAATCTAGCAGTAAAAAGAGAACGCACTTGATAAATGTTACCTCAAAGCTGATTGGTTTCTACGGGTAAGTTCTCCACTGGTACACATCTCCACTCCCCCCAAAGATATTAACTATCTGGCTCCCTTTATAATCTGAGGGATTATTAGTAGAGATGAGCGGGTTCGGTTTCTCTGAATCCGAACCCGCACGAACTTCATGTTTTTTTTCACGGGTCCGAGCGACTCGGATCTTCCCGCCTTGCTCGGTTAACCCGAGCGCGCCCGAACGTCATCATGACGCTGTCGGATTCTCGCGAGACTCGGATTCTATATAAGGAGCCGCGCGTCGCCGCCATTTTCACACGTGCATTGAGATTGATAGGGAGAGGACGTGGCTGGCGTCCTCTCCATTTAGATTAGAAGAGAGAGAGAGAGAGATTGACCTGATTTACTGGAGCTTAGGAGTACTGTAGAACTGTAGAGAGTGCAGAGTTTACTAGTGACTGACCACAGTGACCACCAGACAGTGCAGTTTTATTTAATATATCCGTTCTCTGCCTGAAAAAAACGATACACAGTGACTCAGTCACATACCATATCTGTGTGCACTGCTCAGCCCAGTGTGCTGCATCATCTATGTATATATCTGACTGTGCTCAGCTCACACATCTTATAATTGTGGGGGAGACTGGGGAGCACTGCAGTGCCAGTTATAGGTTATAGCAGGAGCCAGGAGTACATATTATTATTAAAATTAAACAGTGCACACTTTTGCTGCAGGAGTGCCACTGCCAGTGTGACTGACCAGTGACCTGACCACACTGACCACCAGTATAGTTAGTAGTATAGTATACTATATTGTGATTGCCTGAAAAAGTTAAACACTCGTATCTGACTGTGCTCAGCTCACACATCTTATAATTGTGGGGGAGACTGGGGAGCACTGCAGTGCCAGTTATAGGTTATAGCAGGAGCCAGGAGTACATATTATTATTAAAATTAAACAGTGCACACTTTTGCTGCAGGAGTGCCACTGCCAGTGTGACTGACAAGTGACCTGACCACACTGACCACCAGTATAGTTAGTAGTATAGTATACTATATTGTGATTGCCTGAAAAAGTTAAACACTCGTCGTGTGACTTCACTTGTGTGGTGTTTTTTTTTTTATTCTATAAAAAACTCATTCTGCTGACAGACAGTGTCCAGCAGGTCCGTCATTATATAATATATACCTGTCCGGCTGCAGTAGTGATATATATATATTTTTAATATCATTATTTATCATCCAGTCGCAGCAGACACAGTACGGTAGTTCACGGCTGTAGCTACCTCTGTGTCGGCACTCGGCAGTCCGTCCATAATTGTATACCACCTACCCGTGTTTTTTTTTTCTTTCTTCTTTATACATACATACTACTACTACATCTCTTTATCAACCAGTCTATATTAGCAGCAGACACAGTACAGTACGGTAGTCCACGGCTGTAGCTACCTCTGTGTCGGCACTCGGCAGTCCGTCCATAATTGTATACCACCTACCCGTGGTTTTTTTTTCTTTCTTCTTTATACATACATACTACTACTACTACATCTCTTTATCAACCAGTCTATATTAGCAGCAGACACAGTACAGTACGGTAGTCCACGGCTGTAGCTACCTCTGTGTCGGCACTGGGCAGTCCGTCCATAATTGTATACCACCTACCCGTGGTTTTTTTTTCTTTCTTCTTTATACATACATACTACTACTACATCTCTTTATCAACCAGTCTATATTAGCAGCAGACACAGTACAGTACGGTAGTCCACGGCTGTAGCTACCTCTGTGTCGGCACTGGGCAGTCCGTCCATAATTGTATACCACCTACCCGTGGTTTTTTTTTCTTTCTTCTTTATACATACATACTACTACTACTACATCTCTTTATCAACCAGTCTATATTAGCAGCAGACACAGTACAGTACGGTAGTCCACGGCTGTAGCTACCTCTGTGTCGGCACTGGGCAGTCCGTCCATAATTGTATACCACCTACCCGTGGTTTTTTTTTCTTTCTTCTTTATACATACATACTACTACTACATCTCTTTATCAACCAGTCTATATTAGCAGCAGACACAGTACAGTACGGTAGTCCACGGCTGTAGCTACCTCTGTGTCGGCACTGGGCAGTCCGTCCATAATTGTATACCACCTACCCGTGGTTTTTTTTTCTTTCTTCTTTATACATACATACTACTACTACATCTCTTTATCAACCAGTCTATATTAGCAGCAGACACAGTACAGTACGGTAGTCCACGGCTGTAGCTACCTCTGTGTCGGCACTCGGCAGTCCGTCCATAATTGTATACCACCTACCCGTGTTTTTTTTTCTTTCTTCTTTATACATACATACTACTACTACATCTCTTTATCAACCAGTCTATATTAGCAGCAGACACAGTACAGTATGGTAGTCCACGGCTGTAGCTACCTCTGTGTCGGCACTCGGCAGTCCATCCATAATTGTATACTAGTATCCATCCATCTCCATTGTTTACCTGAGGTGCCTTTTAGTTGTGCCTATTAAAATATGGAGAACAAAAATGTTGAGGTTCCAAAATTAGGGAAAGATCAAGATCCACTTCCACCTCGTGCTGAAGCTGCTGCCACTAGTCATGGCCGAGACGATGAAATGCCAGCAACGTCGTCTGCCAAGGCCGATGCCCAATGTCATAGTACAGAGCATGTCAAATCCAAAACACCAAATATCAGTAAAAAAAGGACTCCAAAACCTAAAATAAAATTGTCGGAGGAGAAGCGTAAACTTGCCAATATGCCATTTACCACACGGAGTGGCAAGGAACGGCTGAGGCCCTGGCCTATGTTCATGGCTAGTGGTTCAGCTTCACATGAGGATGGAGGCACTCAGCCTCTCGCTAGAAAAATGAAAAGACTCAAGCTGGCAAAAGCAGTAGCACCGCAAAGAACTGTGCGTTCTTCGAAATCCCAAATCCACAAGGAGAGTCCAATTGTGTCGGTTGCGATGCCTGACCTTCCCAACACTGGACGTGAAGAGCATGCGCCTTCCACCATTTGCACGCCCCCTGCAAGTGCTGGAAGGAGCACCCGCAGTCCAGTTCCTGATAGTCAGATTGAAGATGTCAGTGTTGAAGTACACCAGGATGAGGAGGATATGGGTGTTGCTGGCGCTGGGGAGGAAATTGACCAGGAGGATTCTGATGGTGAGGTGGTTTGTTTAAGTCAGGCACCCGGGGAGACACCTGTTGTCCGTGGGAGGAATAGGGCCGTTGACATGCCTGGTGAAAATACCAAAAAAATCAGCTCTTCGGTGTGGAAGTATTTCACCAGAAATGCGGACAACAGGTGTCAAGCCGTGTGTTCCCTTTGTCAAGCTGTAATAAGTAGGGGTAAGGACGTTAACCACCTCGGAACATCCTCCCTTATACGTCACCTGCAGCGCATTCATAATAAGTCAGTGACAAGTTCAAAAACTTGGGCCGACAGCGGAAGCAGTCCACTGACCAGTAAATCCCTTCCTCTTGTAACCAAGCTCACGCAAACCACCCCACCAACTCCCTCAGTGTCAATTTCCTCCTTCCCCAGGAATGCCAATAGTCCTGCAGGCCATGTCACTGGCAATTCTGACGAGTCCTCTCCTGCCTGGGATTCCTCCGATGCATCCTTGCGTGTAACGCTTACTGCTGCTGGCGCTGCTGTTGTTGCTGCTGGGAGTCGATGGTCATCCCAGAGGGGAAGTCGTAAGCCCACTTGTACTACTTCCAGTAAGCAATTGACTGTCCAACAGTCCTTTGCGAGGAAGATGAAATATCACAGCAGTCATCCTGTTGCAAAGCGGATAACTGAGTCCTTGACAACTATGTTGGTGTTAGACGTGCGTCCGGTATCCGCCGTTAGTTCACAGGGAACTAGACAATTTATTGAGGCAGTGTGCCCCCGTTACCAAATACCATCTAGGTTCCACTTCTGTAGGCAGGCGATACCGAGAATGTACACGGACGTCAGAAAAAGACTCACCAGTGTCCTAAAAAATGCAGTTGTACCCAATGTCCACTTAACCACGGACATGTGGACAAGTGGAGCAGGGCAGGGTCAGGACTATATGACTGTGACAGCCCACTGGGTAGATGTATGGACTCCCGCCGCAAGAACAGCAGCGGCGGCACCAGTAGCAGCATCTCGCAAACGCCAACTCTTTCCTAGGCAGGCTACGCTTTGTATCACCGCTTTCCAGAATACGCACACAGCTGAAATCCTCTTACGGCAACTGAGGAAGATCATCGCAGAATGGCTTACCCCAATTGGACTCTCCTGTGGATTTGTGGCATCGGACAACGCCAGCAATATTGTGTGTGCATTAAATATGGGCAAATTCCAGCACGTCCCATGTTTTGCACATACCTTGAATTTGGTGGTGCAGAATTTTTTTAAAAACGACAGGGGCGTGCAAGAGATGCTGTCGGTGGCCAGAAGAATTGCGGGACACTTTCGGCGTACAGGCACCACGTACAGAAGACTGGAGCACCACCAAAAACTACTGAACCTGCCCTGCCATCATCTGAAGCAAGAAGTGGTAACGAGGTGGAATTCAACCCTCTATATGCTTCAGAGGTTGGAGGAGCAGCAAAAGGCCATTCAAGCCTATACAATTGAGCACGATATAGGAGGTGGAATGCACCTGTCTCAGGTGCAGTGGAGAATGATTTCAACGTTGTGCAAGGTTCTGATGCCCTTTGAACTTGCCACACGTGAAGTCAGTTCAGACACTGCCAGCCTGAGTCAGGTCATTCCCCTCATCAGGCTTTTGCAGAAGAAGCTGGAGGCATTGAAGAAGGAGCTAAAAGGGAGCGATTCCGCTAGGCATGTGGGACTTGTGGATGCAGCCCTTAATTCGCTTAACAAGGATTCACGGGTGGTCAATCTGTTGAAATCAGAGCACTACATTTTGGCCACCGTGCTCGATCCTAGATATAAAACCTACCTTGGATCTCTCTTTCCGGCAGACACAAGTCTGCTGGGGTGCAAAGACCTGCTGGTGACAAAATTGTCAAGTCAAGCGGAACGCGACCTGTCAACATCTCCTCCTTCACATTCTCCCGCAACTGGGGGTGCGAGGAAAAGGCTCAGAATTCCGAGCCCACCCGCTGGCGGTGATGCAGGGCAGTCTGGAGCGACTGCTGATGCTGACATCTGGTCCGGACTGAAGGACCTGACAACGATTACGGACATGTCGTCTACTGTCACTGCATATGATTCTCTCAACATTGAAAGAATGGTGGAGGATTATATGAGTGACCGCATCCAAGTAGGCACGTCACACAGTCCGTACTTATACTGGCAGGAAAAAGAGGCAATTTGGAGGCCCTTGCACAAACTGGCTTTATTCTACCTAAGTTGCCCTCCCACAAGTGTGTACTCCGAAAGAGTGTTTAGTGCCGCCGCTCACCTTGTCAGCAATCGGCGTACGAGGTTACATCCAGAAAATGTGGAGAAGATGATGTTCATTAAAATGAATTATAATCAATTCCTCCGCGGAGACATTGACCAGCAGCAATTGCCTCCACAAAGTACACAGGGAGCTGAGATGGTGGATTCCAGTGGGGACGAATTGATAATCTGTGAGGAGGGGGATGTACACGGTGATATATCGGAGGATGATGATGAGGTGGACATCTTGCCTCTGTAGAGCCAGTTTGTGCAAGGAGAGATTAATTGCTTCTTTTTTGGTGGGGGTCCAAACCAACCCGTCATATCAGTCACAGTCGTGTGGCAGACCCTGTCACTGAAATGATGGGTTGGTTAAAGTGTGCATGTCCTGTTTATACAACATAAGGGTGGGTGGGAGGGCCCAAGGACAATTCCATCTTGCACCTCTTTTTTCTTTTATTTTTCTTTGCGTCATGTGCTGTTCGGGGAGGGTTTTTTGGAAGGGCCATCCTGCGTGACACTGCAGTGCCACTCCTAGATGGGCCAGGTGTTTGTGTCGGCCACTAGGGTCGCTTAGCTTAGTCATCCAGCGACCTTGGTGCAAATTTTAGGACTAAAAATAATATTGTGAGGTGTGAGGTATTCAGAATAGACTGAAAATGAGTGGAAATTATGGTTTTTGAGGTTAATAATAATATGGGATCAAAATGACCCCCAAATTCTATGATTTAAGCTGTTTTTTAGGGTTTTTTGAAAAAAACACCCGAATCCAAAACACACCCGAATCCGACAAAAAAAATTCGGTGAGGTTTTGCCAAAACGCGGTCGAACCCAAAACACGGCCGCGGAACCGAACACAAAACCAAAACACAAAACCCGAAAAATTTCAGGCGCTCATCTCTAATTATTAGTTACATGAACTGACTTTTTCTTTTGTTTATTCCTGATTTTGTTTAAACCAGGCAGATGTTTTCACGAAAGCAGCAGCTGTGAGAGCTCTAGTCTTTCCTCAGTGCCATTGCACTTTGTTTTTTCCCGTACACAAACTAATATCTTCTGAGATCAACATTTCTGCCATGGCCCTCATTCCGAGTTGTTCGCTCGCTAGCTGCTTTTAGCAGCATTGCACACGCTAAGCCGCCGCCCTCTGGGAGTGAATCTTAGCTTAGCAGAATTGCGAACGAAAGATTAGCAGAATTGCAAATAGAAATTTCTTAGCAGTTTCTGAGTAGCTCGAGACTTACTCCTACATTGCGATCAGCTCAGTCCGTTTCGTTCCTGGTTTGACGTCACATACACGCCCTGCGTTCGGCCAGCCACTCCCCCGTTTCTCCAGACACTCCCGTGTTTTATCCTGGCACACCTGCGTTTTTCCGCACACTCCCAGAAAACGGTCAGTTTCCGCCCAAAAACACCCACTTCCTGTCAATCACACGCCGGTCACTTCAACGATGAAAATTCTTAATTCGGACGTGAGTAAATCTACTAAATTTTGTGCTAAAATACTTAGCACATGTGCACTGCGTACCATGCGCGTGCGCATATTTGCCTTTATCGCTCCGTTGCGAAAATCAGCAACGAGCGAACAACTCGGAATGACCCCCATCATATTTGATATAGAGGCCTACCTATACTAAAGCCTGTGTTTGTATTCAGCAAGCAAAATTTTACTTACATCATGTGGAAACAAATGGTTACACATGATTTAAGTATCCCAGCTATGTAAGAAAGACGTTGGGTACGGGTTGCCAGCGTTCAAAATCCCGACGGTCATCCCGGGATCCTGGCTGCTAGAATGCCGTCAGGGGGGTGAGCGCAACGAAGCTGCGCTTGCCACAGGTTCTATTCCCACTTTATGGGTGCCGTGGACATCCACGAGTGGGAATAAGCCCTGTTAGCCGTTATTACAGCTGGCTGCATTGTCAGTCATCTGTATCTTGACCGCTGGGATCCCGACTGCTGGCAATCTAACTGTATCCCCAGGAAAGGGCTAACGGAGAAGATACAGTAACTACATAATTTTTACATTAATACCCGACTCCTACAACATCGCACTATAGAGAGCAATTCATTGCATTCTACAGCGTTTAATATTTTCTGGTAATCATGTAGTATAAAACCATTAAAAAAAATCCCTAAAGGCTTACATAATATAATGCCACCTGACCATGGCAACCAATCAGCTGCTATGTATAATTTTATAGAGTGCACTTTGGAAATGTTACCTCAACACTGATTGGCTGCCATGGGCAACTTCTCCACCGGCTCACTTCTCCGCTCTTTTCAGTGTTTCATGAATAGACCCCTTAGTCCCTGCAGCCAGCTGCAACTCCTCCCGCTCTCCTCCCCTCATTCTGGCATTACACTCTCAGTGCTGTCGGCAGTATAATTACACAGCTTTGTAAATAAATAATGCAAAACTGCTTGCGGGGACTACGCAGGGACAGTTGTTAACGCAACCACTGTCCCTGAGAAGTTTTTTCATAAATAGCGGGAAAACTGTATTGGTCAAAAATATTTGGTCCATATCAACGTAGTTGCTGAATAGACCCCAAGAGGTGAAACAAATGGGGAGTCGACCAAAATGAAACCCCCTCCCAAGTCCTTTGAGAATGTTAGGAGACTTCTTTTTGTGGAATACAATTTACTTGCACCTTCAAGTCTCCGAGTGCCGCCTCTTTTTTGCTATTGTATATATATAAATATATATATATATCTCAGTAGTGGATCTTGCCACGGGCAAGCAGGACTTTTGCCCGGGGCGCCGCCTTCCGGAGGGCGCCGCACCAGGGCAAGATCCGCTGCTGCTGTGCCCCCCGCTGCCTGCTGTGTCCCGCTGCCCTCCCGTCCTCTCCACGAAGGGAACCAAACGCATAGTGTCTAGTTTCCCTTTGTGGAGAGGACCTTTGCTGTGCGGTGCGCGATGACCCCGCACATCATTTCAGCGGCGCTACTACTGTACAGGGGGCGTAACTGACCACGCCCCCTGTATGAAGCCACACCCCCTATTGCCACCCGCGGCGCAAAAAGCCCCTGAACCGGCCCTGTTATATATATATATATATATATATATATAGCGTCCAGTCGGCGGCACTCCGGTAATACAAATACACAGAAGCAGGTTATGCAGAAACAACGTTTCGAAGCTTTAATCACTTCGTCCTCAGGTTCAAACAGACACAGTAACCAGAGGCGGAACTACCGCCAGTGCAACCAGTGCGTTGCACTGGGGCCCGCCTCTGTCCAGGGGCCCAAGGCATGTAATGAGTCAAACTGACTCATTACATGCCGCTGTGTGCTGTGGGCAACCGCTGCCCGCAGCACACAGCCAGGCTCAGACTGGGCCACCGGGGAGCCGAGGAGATCACCGGTAGGCCCTACTGGTTCTTAGCCATGCCCTCTTTTGTGTGAGGGTTGGGCCTACCAGAGTTGGACCGAGGGTTAGGAGAGGCGCGCTGCGCGCTCCTCCCCGGTCCTCAGACGGAGATGCAGGCAGCAGCAGCGAGAGCGGCAGCAGAGCCCGAGTGGCTGTGGTGCTTGAATATCTTCACGGATGCTGGGTCTCCGCCGGGTCTTCCGCCTCCCCGGGCTCCGTCCTCTCCCCGCCCCCTGGAGTGCCAGTAACGAGGTGGCCGGGCCTGGTGCAGTCTCCAGCAAGTGTGTCTCTCCGGGTCCCGGCATGGATCTGACAGCGGAGAGCCACCGCCTACCCTTGAGTGACGGCAAGAGCATCGCGTTCCTGGGGCTGGGCACCTGCTCCGCTTCCCACACGGTCAGTGACTCCGCCTGGCAGCTACTGCCTCTGTGACCTGCCCCCCTATGCTGCAGCTCTGACCACCTGTACTGCAGTGCAGACCTGACCACACATACTGCACACCTGACCCCTTGTAATGCTAACCTGACCCCTGTACTGCAGACCTGACCACACATACTGCACACCTGACCCCTTGTAATGCTAGCCTGACCCCTGTACTGCTGACCTGACCCCTGTACTGCTGACCTGACCCCTGTACTGCACACCTGACCCCACATACTGCTGACCTGACCCCCTGTACTGCACACCTGACCCCACATACTGCTGACCTGACCCCTTGTAATGCTGACCTGACCCATTGTAATGCACACCTGACCCCACAAACTGCTGACCTGACCCCTGTACTGCTGACCTGACCCCTGTACTGCACACCTGACCCCACATACTGCTGACCCGACCCCCTGTACTGCTGGCCTGACCCCTGTACTGCTGACCTGACCCCACATACTGCTGACCTGACCCCTTGTAATGCTAACCTGACCCCTTTTAATGCTAACCTGATCCACTCTAATGCACACCTGACCCCATATACTGCTGACCTGACCCCTGTACTGCTGACCTGACCCCACATACTGCTGACCTGACACCTTGTAATGCTGACCTGACCCCTTGTAATGCTAACCTGACCCCTTTTAATGCTAACCTGACCCCTGTACTGCTGACCTGATCCCCTCTACTGCACACCTGACCCCACATACTGCTGACCTGACCCCTGTACTGCTGACCTGACCCCTGTACTGCACACCTGACCCCACATACTTCTGACCTGACCCCCTGTACTGCTGGCCTGACACCTGTATTGCTGACCTGACCCCACATGCTGCTGACCTGACCCCACATACTGCTGACCTGACCCCCTGTACTGCTGACCTGACCCCACATACTGCTGACCTGACCCCTGTAATGCTAATCTGACCCCACGTACTGCTGGCCTGACCCCTGTGCTGCTGACCTGGCCCTCTGTACTGCTGACCTGACCCGATATATTGCTGACCTGACCCCCTGTAATGCTGACCTGAACCCATATACTGCTGACCTGACCCCTGTGCTGCTGACCTGGCCCTCTGTACTGCTGACCTGACCACATATACTGCTGACCTGACCCCCTGTAATGCTGACCTGAACCCATATACTGCTGTTCTGACCCCCTGTAATGCTGACCTGAACCCATATACTGCTGACCTGACCCCTGTGCTGCTGACCTGGCCCTCTGTACTGCTGACCTGACCACATATACTGCTGACCTGACCCCCTGTAATGCTGACCTGAACCCATATACTGCTGTTCTGACCCCCTGTAATGCTGACCTGAACCCATATACTGCTGACCTGACCCCCTGTACTGTTGACCTGACCCCCTGTAATGCAGACCTAACCCCATATACTGCTGACCTGACTCCATATACTGCTGACCTGACCCCCTGTAATGCTAACCTGACCCCTGTGCTGCTTTCTTTCTTTCTTTCTTTCTTCTCTTTCTTTCTTTCTTTCCAAAAAGGGGGACAGTGTCTACCGTAATGTGTAAAAAGGGGGAATCTGCCTGCCGTAATGTGTAAAAAGGGGACGCTGTCTGCCGTAATGTGTAACAAGGCATGCTGTCTGCCGTAATGTGCAAAAAGGGACGCTGTCTGCCGTAATGTGTAAAAATGGTACGCTGTCTGCTGTAATGTGTAAAAAGGGCACGCTGTCTGCCGTAATGTGTAAAAAGGGCACGCTGTCTGCCGTTATGTGTAAAAAGGGACGCTGTCTGCCGTTATGTGTAAAAAGGGACGCTGTCTGCCGTTACGTGTAAAAAGGGGACGCTGTCTGCCGTTATGTGTAAAAAGGGGACGCTGTCTGCCGTTATATGTAAAAAGGGGGATGCTGTCTGCCTTAATGTGTAAAAAGGGGGACGCTGTCTGCCTTAATGTGTAAAAGGGGGACGCTGTCTGCCGTAATGTGTAAAAAGGGGAATCTGTCCGCCGTAAGGTGTAAAAGGGGCTCTACCTGGTGTAGTGATGCTACAGTGCGGCGTAATTTGAATAATGGAGAATACTGTGCACCGTTTTATGAATTGGTATTATTTTGTGGCCACGCCCCTTCCCCACGAAGCCACACACCTATGTATTTTTGCGCATGCCTACGGCGCGCACTGCCCCTGTTTTCCATGCAGGGGTGGGGCTCCGATGCCGTTTCTTGCACACAGTGCTAAAATGTCTAGTTACGGCACTGTTGCTAGGTATCCATTTCTCTGGCCCTGAGCAGGTCCCCCTCACCAGATCCTCTCCCGGGGTGAGGGGGTGGACTTGAATGGGATGGGGGGGGGGGGGGGCCCAAAGCATTTTGTCGCACCTGAGCCCACCGCTCGCTAGTTCCGCCACTGACAGTAACCACATACCTTATATCCCCTTCCCATGTGCGGTGAGCTCCGGCGTGGACCCGGCGTTCAGACGCCCACAGATGACGTCATCCTGCCGTCCCTCCTACCAAAAGCGTCACCCTGAAGTCAATGCAAAATGCAACATGTAAAACCACAGAGAGTATAACATTACAAAGAAACACACATAACATAAAATTAAAAACAGATGTAGCTCAGGCACAGATACAGTCATAACATGCATAGACCAACCTGAAAAATTGCAATATAAGCATAAAATGTCCAACACAAAATATTACTCCACAATCAAGCCTTCTGACACGGACCATCGTCTAATTAGACTATAAAAAACAATGCAACCCCAATGTCTCATTGAGACCCTTTGGAGACAATGTTTGAAGTTCATGAATCCATTTTGACTCTTTCTGCAAAAGCCGCAAAGATCTACAGATGGGTCCACATTTATCTTGACCATTAATAGGATTAACTGTGACTGGCCAGTCATACTTAATCCCCTGCTGTAATGACTTAATCCCCTGCTGTAATGACTTAATCCCCTGCTGTATTGTTCTCTGTATTGTATACAGAACAATAGATGAAGGGTTTATGCTAATAAATCATGTTGTGACTAGGCACAGAAAACTACTCAAGATAACGGTGGACCCATCTGTATTGCCCCCTCTCAAATTGGCTGGTACATGATCAATAATAATATATTTTAAACATGCTATACTGTCACGTGCCAATATATATATATATATATATAAATTAGCTTTCTTAATTTACAGTATTATATGCAGGGGGGGATGTGTAGTCTGCAGCACTTTATTGCTATAAGCAAAACATAGTAAGATACATAGCCACACAATAAGGCAACCAGCATGGTAGCACTGCTACCCATTAAGGAAAAAGGATGTGAGGGGAGGTATTTTACATTTTAACTTTCATTTACGCAAGCAACAGATGACACTGCAGCCTCAGAGGTCTGGTGATAGATGTATTCCGTTAGTTAAACAGAACAATTGAGCAAGAGTGGAAGGAGACGAAGGAGCTGGAGGAAAAGAGATACAAGACTGCAGCATTTCGGAATGTCTTTGCGTGCGCTATGTGTTATTGTCATTGTCTGTAGCCTCCTGGACCTCTCCGAGGCTGCCTGCGCAAAAGGTAAAAGCAACTCGTTTGTGTGCCCTGTCCTTTAAATGTCTTCTTTCTGAATCTTCAACTTGCACGTTTTTAAAAATGTTGCCCAACCATTAATGCATTTGCCAGGCTTATTGTGAACAGCAGCAAATGCAAAACACATTTTAGAAGAATCTCTTTGACCTTCAACTATAAAGAGGTCATGAATTTAAAGCAGATGTTAGCGCAGAAAAACCATATGTAGCTCTTCTCCAAGCGTTCTTCGTCTAGATTATTGTATATGTTTTCATAGATAACCCGTTATGTGCTCACAGTTTCTATCAGTCTGCTCCTAGTACATATATGGAAGACTCATTGCTCTGTTGTTTATGGTGGTACTCAGGGGTACGCAGTACAGCCGCCTCTTCTTGTGGGCTGGTTTTAAACTGTTCCAGAAACAAGTAATAAATCAGTGAAATTATTTTCAAAACTAATAACATAATTGTCTGTGCACTTATCCATAGTGTGGACCGTACGTTGAATCCTGTATCAGCTGTAGGTGATTACTGGCACTGGTTTTCATCCAAACAAACATTGAAAGGTTCATATTGTAGCTAAATACTGGGTGTGTTTACAATAGAAACATAGGGCAGATTAGAACCTCTTGGCCAATCTAGTCTGCCCTTTTTTTAACCTTATAATAACCACAAAACCTAGTTATTCTTTAGGTGTTTGTAAGGATATCCTTATGCCTATCCCAAGCATGTTTAAATTGCTCTAAAGTCTTAGCCTCTACCACCTCTGATTGTGGGCTGTTCCACTTGTCCACTACCACTTCTGAGAAGTAATTTTTCCTCAAATTTCCAGTTAACCTCCCTCCCTCCAGTTTTAGCATGTGTCCTCCTGTTCTTATACTTCTTTTCCTTTGAAGAATGTTTCCCTCCTGTACCCCTAATATATTGGAAAGTTTCTATCATGTTCCCCCTTTCCCTCCTCTACTCCAAACTAAAATAATGGCAGTTCATAGTAGAGATGTGCACCGGAAATTTTTCGAGTTTTGTGTTTTGGTTTTGGATTCGGTTCCGCGGCCGTGTTTTGGATTCGGACGCGTTTTGACAAAACCTCCCTGAAAATATTTTGTCGGATTCGGGTGTGTTTTGGATTCGGGTGGTGTTTTTCAAAACCCCCTCAAAAACAGCTTAAATCATAGAATTTGGGGGTAATTTTGATCCTATAGTATTATTAACCTCAATAACCAGAATTTCCACTCATTTCCAGTCTATTCTGAACACCTCACAATACTATTTTTAGTCCTAAAATTTGCACCGAGGTCGCTGGATGACTAAGCTAAGCGACCCAAGAGGGCGGCACAAACACCTGGCCCATCTAGGAGTGACACTGCAGTGTCAGACAGGATGGAACTTAAAAAAATTGGCCCCAAACAGCACATGATGCAAAGAAAAGAGAAAAAGAGGTGCACTGTGGTCGCTGGACGGCTAAGCTAAGCGACACAAACACCTCAAAATCACAGGAATTATTCGTTCTAATCAATGGTATTATTGGTCCAAATCACTGGAAGAAAATGACAAAATCACTGGAATTATATGGCAGTAATGTCGGGAATTATATCAAATGGCAGTACCACTGGACATATACGGAAGTGTCAGACAGGATGACACTTAAAAAAATAGTCCCCAAACAGCACATGATGCAAAGAAAAGAGAAAAAGAGGTGCACTGTGGTCGCTGGATGTCTAAGCTAAGCGACACAAACACCTCAATATCACAGGAATTATTTGTTCTAATCAATGGTATTATTGGTCCAAATCACTGGGAGAAAATGACAAAAGCACAGGAATTATTCGTTCTAATCAATGGTTTTATTGGTCCAAATCACTGGAAGAACATGACAAAATCACTGGAATCATTTGGCAAGATCACTGTAATTAATAATTAATTATAAATCACTGATATTAATTGGTAAAATCTCGCTATCGCCTGCCTAATGAAGGGGAATCTAGATAGGATTTTGTACCGGGTACACAATAACTTCATCAATTGTCTAATCCCAATGCACTAATGGCGGAAAATGGGCGCATGTCTAACAGCGCACTGATTATACTGAGAACTGATTATACTGATCAATCACTGATTATACTGAGCACTGATTTTACTGAGCACTGATGATACTACGGAGAACTGACACTGAGCAGTGAGAACAGCATTGGACTATTGTACTGTAGTATACTGGTCACCACAATGCTGCACTGTCCTACTATATACTGCTCACAATAATGCCGCACAGATATGGATAGTATACTTGACACAGAGCTGCAAGATACAGCAATGGCCTACTTGTACTGTACTGTACTATATGTATACTGCTGGTCACCAAAATGCTGCACTGTCCTACTATATACTGCTCACAATAATGCAGCACAGATATGGATAGTATACTTGACACAGAGCTGCAAGATACAGCAATGGCCTACTGTACTCAGGGCCGGTTCTGGGGCTCTGTGCGCCCCGGGTGCCAATAGGGCGGTGGGGGTGGCTTCGTACAAGGGGCGTGGTCACTTACGCCCCCTGTACAGACTACTGTAGCGCTGAAATGTGCGGTGCGCGATGACGTCATCGTGCACAGCAAAGGTCCTCTCCACGAAGGGAAACTAGACGCGTAGCGTCTAGTACCCTTCATGGAGAGGACCTTTGCTGTGCGGTGCGCGATGACGTCATCGCGCACCGCACAGTAAAGGACCTCTCCACGAAGGGAAACTAGACGCGTACGCGTCTAGTTTCCCTTCACAGCGGCCAGCGGCAGCAGGGGGCACAGCAGCAGCGGATCTTGCCCTGGTGCGGCGCTCTCCGGGAGGCGGCGCCCCAGGCAAAAGTCCTGCTTGCCAGTGGCAAGATCCGCTACTGACTGTACTGTACTACTATAATTATATACTGGTGGCCCCCACAATGCAGCACACTGAGCACAGATATTTGCAGCACACTGAGCACAGATATGGAGCGTTTTCAGGGAGAGAACGTAGATATTTGCAGCACACTGAGCACAGATATTTGCAGCACACTGAGCACAGATATTTGCAGCTCACTGAGCACAGATACGAAGCTTTTCGGGGAGAGAACGCAGCCACGTCCTCTCCGTTCAATCTCCAATGCACGAGTAAAAATGGCGTCGTCGCGAGGCTCTTTATATAAAATACGAATCTCGCGAGAATCCGACAGCGGGATGATGATGTTCGGGCGCGTTCGGGTTATCCGAGCAAGGCGGGAAGATCCAAGGCTGCCTCGGAACCGTGTAAAATAGGTGAAGTTCGGGGGGGTTCGGATATTTTGGGGATGTTGTCAGGGTAATTTTAAGAGAGGAAGGGGCCCGCGTGCGGCCTTCATTGCGGGCCCCCTTTCTGGCAGCAAGTGGACTTTGGCATTATGCCAGAGCCTACTGTGCATGCGCAGGTCTCCGGGAACATGGCTTCCATGCCATGTTCCCGGGGACATCTCCAGTACGCATGTGAAATTCACTTGGCACACAGGACTCCCGAGGTGTAAGTATAATAGTGCAGGGTGTACAGGGGCCCGTGTACACCGCACACCTTGCACCCATTTTAGAAATGCCTATTGATGTAGTAAAAAAGCTAGTTATTATGTTGGCAAATGTCAACACATTGCCTATCGACATTTTAACATTTTCAGAATGTCGACAGGTGAAATGTTGGCATTAGCTGAATATCAACATTAGGGTTAGGTTGCGGAAGGAGTGGAGGTTATGATTTAGCACTAGAGGGAGGGTTAAGGGTAGGGTTAAGGATTAGTGATGGTCACATGACCGCTGGGATCCAGCTGCCAGGTGAAAGTAAGACACAGAGGCGATATGTCAACAGTCTGCCATGTCAACATTTCATCACTCTCTACATGATGAATGTCAGCACGGTCAACCTCAATATTAAGGCTGTCAGCATATCATACCCAACCCCATATATTGGTGTGCTTTGCAATAGATTTCTGGATAGAATCAAACCTAAATACCAAAATCAGCCATGCTTACCACTGTGCCATCTCACCATTCCAGCTACTTTCAAAAAGGGGAACAAGCAGTTAAAAACAGGGCACAGCTAAAACTTACAAGCAGCCTTGTGATATAATGCAGCACATTTGTGAACAGTACATACTGTACCTAAAGTCACACACTGAGGGTGATTCAGAGGTGGATGCAAGTAAAACATATGGTGCAAGCATCCGAAAGGCCATCCGGTTACCACCAGAGGATGCAAAACAGAATTGCATGGAGATCAATGCAGTGTCGAAGGGCATTCCTGGGCGGTAACTGATGGGTGGCTATCGATGGTGGGATTTAACTGTGCATTAGCCCCAGTGACTGTAATCCAAGAATACTTTATTCGCAGCAAGGCTAAAAGATGAGGTTCAGCATCCCATTTTACTATATGCTTATGAGTCAGTGGTTGTCAGCTAAGAGTCAGTGGTTGTCAGCTAATGCTGTCAGGAATCTCTGCCTTCTTTTACAGATGTCAGATTCAGACCTGGACAAAATTACTGCATAGTTTTTTTTTTACTGTTGATTTATGAACCCTTAGCTGTTTGTTTGTGAGAATTCTGGCTTTTTATGGAATTTTACAGTGTTTAATGTGCAGTTATGTCTGTAGGCTCCCAGAGGTGTTAAAGGACAAACTGTTCACTTTAACAATGGTCATTAGCACAACATCTCGTCTATTTCAAATATTTAAGATAAATAATTTAGCTATGCCTATAATAAATGCCCATAATCTCCTATATAATAGCCCAGATCTGTGACTTTGTGCCTCATTTGCTAATGCTGGGCGGAGTCACAACACTGGGTGGAGTTAGTCAAATGAGTCACAGATCTGGGCAAATCTATAGGAGACTAGGAAAAGAAGCAGATGGTATGGGCATGGCACAGGCAGGGGTGCATACCTCCCAGCTTTCTTCAGGCAGAAGGAGGGACACGTTCGGCGAAAAGGGGGCGTGGCCACTGAAAAGGGGGCGTGGCTTCCCGGTTTCACCAGTGAGGGGGCATGCCCAGCGCTCTGTGAGCTGCTGGCATGCCCCCAGGGACGGATTATGAGTCCGGGGGGCCCAGGGCACTTGAGACAGGGGGTCCCTATCTCATTGCTGTGCCTGCTGTGGGTTTGGGGGCGTGGCCTAATCACGGGACGCGTGGCTACGCCCCTTATGCAAAATCCGGGAACTGTTTTTTTTTTTTAATGGGATTTTGGCCCCTCAGCTAGGGGTAAATCCAGAGGGGGTGGTCGCTCCCCTCTACACACCCGCACAGGCAGAAGAAAGCAGGGAGGCTGCTGCCTCCCTGCAACACCACAGACTTGCCAACACGCAGCAGCGTGTGCAGACTGTAGCACAATGCTGCTGCTGTTGCTGGCAGGACGGGGGAGCTTCAGAGCTGGGACAGAGCTACTCTAGCCGGGGGGGCCCCTAAAACTGTGGGGCCTGCGGTACATAGCCCCTAGGCCCCCCCTTAATCCGGCTCTGCTGCCGGACCCCCCCTTAATCTGTACCCCCTGATGCCCCTTCTCCCTCTGTCTCCACTAAATAGATGCTGTGCGCATGCGCACAGCGTCTGTTCACCGCTGCTCTGCTAAGCAGAACAGCGAGTACAGGAGCTTCCCAACTGCCCCCCCCCTTCCCCCCACCGCGGGACACTGCGGCCCGCGGGTGGGACAGCGGGACAGACCCAAAAAAATGGGACTGTCCCGCGAAAATCGTGACAGTTGGGAGGTATGGGGGTGTGTGAGGGGGTATGCCGTACAGACAGACGGGCACCGGCTCACTGTGTACTTGACCCCCCACATCAGCATACTCAGCAGGGGCTCTCTGGCGCGGAGGAGCGTCACTTTCTGGCACACTCCACACTTCTTAGCTGCAGTTTTGTGGGGCATCTGCCGCTGTGCAGGTTCCGTACTGCCTCTGTTATCTCCACCCCCGGCAACCCCACCATTAGCTGCAGCGCTGCCGCCCGCAGTGATGTGCGTCCAGGTCCTTCTCACACTTTAGCTGGCGGGCAGCGCTGCAGAAGTCCGCGCTGCTTGCAGGCACCGACCCCCTCCTCCCTCCAGTCGCAGAGTCTCCTGGGGGCTAATCAGTCACTCCCAGTCTCCCTTTACCACATTGCCCGGCAGCCGCGAGGTCTGCGCCGCGTGCATGCTATGACCTCCTCCTCCCTCCAGCCGCAGCGTCTCCTGGGGGCTAACCAGTCACTCCCAGTCTCCCCTTACCACAGTGCCCGGCAGCCGCGCGAGGTCCGCGGTGTGACTGAGGAGTGGGGGGGGGGAGGGATGTGGATGGGCAGAGGAAGCAGGACTCCAGCCTGAGAGAGTCAGCCATGCCAAGTCTCCACCAGCAGCAGATCCCAACAGGTTGGAGTGGAACAGCAGCAGCCAGCAGCAGTGACTCCGGTAAGACACATCTGTCTGTCACCACTGTTTTGTCCCTAATACCAATCTCTCCCGTGCCCTGTGTTCTGTCATGTCCCTGTCACCCCTGGCCTTGCCCTGTCACCCCTGGCCTTGCCCTGTCACCCCTGCCCTTGCCCTGTCACCCTTATCCTGGCCCTTTCGCCCTTATCCTGGCCCGGTCACCCTTATCCTGGCCCTGTTACCCCTGTGCTTGCCTTGTCACCCCTATCCTGGCCCTGTCACCCCTGTCCTGGTCCTGCTGCCCCTACCCTGGCCCTGTCACCCCTAACCTGTCCCTGTCATTTCTGTCCTGGCCCCGTCACCCCTGTTCTGACCCTGTCACCCTGTCCTGGCCCTATTACTGCATACCCTCCAACTACCTTTTTGGCAGGTACAGTACACGCAGCGCCTCCAGACCCCTCCCCAATGCACCACACCTCCGCACCTTCCCTTCCACACCCCCTACACCAACCATGGCTCCCACTCCCCCACCCCTCCACCATCCACAGCACCTCCAGACCCCCTCCACCATCCACCACCCATATATGTCTCCCCCCACACCTGCCCCCCCTCCGCCCACAGCATCTGCAGACTCCCTCCTCCATCCGCGATCCCCCCCCCCTCGACCACCCCTCCCCCACCCACGGCACCCCCGCACCTGCCCCTCCGCCACCTGCAGCGCCTCCAGACCCCCTTCCCCATCCGCTGCACAACCCGCACCTTCCCCTCCCCCACCTGCGGCGCCTCCGGACCCCCTACCCCACCCCCGGCACCCCCGCCCCTTCCCATCCCACAGCACCTCTGGAACCCTTCACCCATCCGCAACAACCCCACACCTGCCCCTCCCCCACCCATGGCACCCCTGCCCCTCCCCCACCTGCAGTGCCTCCGGACCCCTCCCCCATCTGCAGCCCCCACTCCTCTGCCCCTCCCCCACCCGAAGCACCTCCCGACCCTTCCCCATCCGGGCCCCCCCACCCCGCATCCGCCCCCCCTCCACCCGCAGCGTCTACAGACACCCTCCCCCATCCGCAGTCCTCCCGGCACCCGCTACATTCTATACATCGTGCCCTGCAGGTGCTGTTCACTCCGTCGCAATGGGCTGCGCCTCCTTCACCATCGCACGTCCTTTCATTGTGCAATATTTAAATACTAATATTGGAATGCAGGTAATACTCCATATAATACAAATATTGAACGCCAGAAAGGCATGCAAGGGTTAAGGGGGCGTAGCCCCTTGCGACGGTGTGAAGAGCGCCCGTAGGGCGCGATGAAGCACCTAGTATAAACATATACTACTAAAAAAAGATAAGCACTTAACGAATGTCATCTGCAGCAATAGGGAAACTGACAGTATTCTATAACAGTGGGGCAGGTACAGAACGAAGCAGCATTAACATTACCTATAAAACATGACAATTTTTTGGCATTAATCAGCGGAATAGGATATGTTGATTGAATAACATACAGCGGTGTTTCTCAAACTAGGTCCCGCAGAACGTCAAAGAGTGTCACACTTCAATATTAACATAAGGGGCCAGGTGTAATGGCGCCCGAATCGACGGCCGTGCGGGATGTCGGCTGAACACGGACATTTTTTTAAAGGGGCAATCACTTACACAGCAAGGCAGTGAGCCCCATTATCATACCCTCTATTCCCCTAGGTGTGGATCGTTGGGTGACAGTAACTAGGTCGACAGTCATTAGGTCAACCACTATGGGTCGACAGTGACTAGGTCAACACATGAAATAGGTCGACATGGTCATTAGTTTTAAAATAAAAATGTTGGTGTTTTTTTCTTCGTAAAGTGACCGGGAACCCCAATCAGTGCACCGCGTCCCCTCGCATGGCGAGCGAACTTCAGACAAGGTGCGCTGCGCTCGGCACAGGTTACTATTCCCAATCGTAGTCCATGTGGATCGTCCTAAATTCAATGAATTAATACCAAGGACTTTCCCGCAAGCCAAGCTCCGCATACTGGTGAGGATTGAGAACATGCTACCAACTCCCAATTGAAGGATCTTCTATGGGTTATTTCTCCCTCCAGCAGCATAAGAAGCGGTAATATTCCTATGGGACTGTGCAATCAGCTCCTAAGCCTATATATTCTGCCTAAACTGGTGTCCAGTTATTTAAAAGGAATGGACATTTTTGGTTCATTAATTCTGCCGGTGGTCATATTGACTTTTTATTGGTTACTAATCAGAGTTATTATTAAATATTTTAATCTGTTTTCATTCAATCCATCTCACTTTTTATTAATTCATTGAATTTAGCGCTGCTATTAATTATTTCTTTCTTTGTATGCATGTCCAGGTATCAGGATTGACTAATCCTGTTGTTTAGCAGCAGCATTAGAACAACAGCCCATAACGCGCCCAAGCACCACTCTTGGTATCCCCCTTTTTTTGTTGCATCCATGTGGATCGTAAAGTATGAAAAAGTTAAAAAATGTGAAAATCTCATGTCGACCTTTTCATGTGTCCGCCTTTGCCATGTCGATCTAATGACCATGTTGACCTAATGCATGTCGACCAATAGTGGTTGACCTAATGGAGTGTCGACCTAAGTGTTGTCGACCTAAAGACCGGATACTATTCCTCCCTGCTTTCACTGTCTTTGGTTTTGTCATTGTGCTTATGGGAATTCCATGTATTGATGCTATACAGTACTTGTGTAATTGTGGGGGAGATTTATCAAAGATAAAGTATCAACCAATTAGCACATTCAGTGACTCTTTTTTCAAACACATACATGGCAGTTAGTAGCTGATTGGTTGGTACTTTATCTCTCTCCAACTTTGATAAATATCCCCCCTGTATTCTTATCACTATATGGTGCTGCGGACACCTTATGTCACCCTATAAATTACATTATAATAATAGGCCTCTGAGACATACGCCTAAGCCTGAGGCTATTTGTATTTGCATAGATGTTACAATAGCAATGCATTACTTACAAATTAAGGCATCTGCTGAAAACTTCCCAGGCTAAACACAGATGTTTTGTTTTCATGAAGTGTTTGTTAACCTGTCTTCCGTCACTAAACAACATTGACGAAGGAGAGAGGATCTCAGTTTGTTGGAAAATACTTATTTATTGCAGCCATTGGTTCATGTCATAGTTGACTACTCTCCAGGAACCTGCAGGGAACTCCAGATCTTTCGGGTTATCCACCACACCCCTGGAAGAGTAGGCACCCCTCCCACATCAAGCCCACTTCCTAGTCAAGTGGGCAGAATGGGACATAAAAACCAAAAGAGGAGGAGCCTAATAACGCAACTAGGCCGGCCCCGCCCCCATCACAGCCCACCTGCTTCTCTCCCGGCTTCTCTAGGATAGGAAAATTCAAAAAAGTCAGTAAATATGGTTCCGTACATTTTGCTCCTGGTAACGTCTGGCATTAAGCTGAGCACTTAGTCGACAGTTACTATGTTGACATCTGTCATGTCTATATGGATGTTGTATGTCGACACGGTGAACTGTTGACAAAAGTTTGCTGGTGGTCTAGCAGTGTCATACCTTTTGCCTAACTCTAAACCCCCCTTAGTGCCTAACCATAAGGCCACTCCCCCTCCCATGCAGTCTAACCCTAACCCCCCTCCCCCCGCAGGCTAACCCTAACTCTCCAAACAGCACCTAGCTCTAACAGTCGTCATTGTCCGATTGACAGCACTTCAGATGTCTACATTGTGAACATGTCGGCATTCTGATGACAGTTTGAACCATGTTGACATATTTGGTGTAGACATTAGAAATGCTGAAGTGGTTACTGTCGTCCTTATGATGAATGGATCCCCTGGGATGAGTACTTACCGGCACTCATTAAGCAGCTTCAGAACTGCATCAGCCCAGTGCGGTAGTCTGTTGCCCCATAATTATCTGTTTTATTAGTTTATAGTGGAAGTGTGTGGTTTGATAATTCTGAGGCTGAGTAACTTTGTGGACTTTATTCACCTTACATTCTGCTATTACTACCACTTCTCCATTCTGGGGAGCGGTATATTCTCTGTTTCTCACAGATACAATCTACACAATGGACACAGAGTGGGGGTAATTCAGACCTGATCGCTAGCAAGCGATTTTTGCACTGCTGCGATCAGATAGTCGCCGCCTACAGGGGAGTGTATTTTAGCTGTGTAAGTGTGCGATCGCATGTGTAGCAGAGCTGTACAAACAGATTTTGTGCAGTCTCTGCGCAGCCCAGGACTTACTCAGCTGCTGCGATCACATCAGCCTGTCCGGGGCCGGAATTGACATCAGGAACCCTCCCTGCAAACGCACAGACACACCTGCATTTTTCCAACCACTCCCTGAAAACGGTCAGTGGCCACCCACAAACGCCTTCTTCCTGTCAAACTCCTTGTGATCGCCCATGCGAACGGATCCGTCGCACAAACCCATCGCTGAGCGGCGACTCGCTTTGTACCCATGCGAGGCTCCTGCTCATTGCAGTGCATACGTCTGCGCAGTTTGGACCTGATCGCCCGCTGTGAGAAAACGCACAGCAGCAATCAGGTCTGAATTACCTCCAGTGTTAATTATGAAACTGCTGCTACAGATGTGTCCACATACACACCTTTGTACAATCGGACTTTGTGACTTAGCCGCGACAACCATCCTGACTTTTCATAATATTCATCTTAGTTGCATCACTAATGCGACAAGTGTACAAAGCACGTGTGCCCTGACTGCTGGCATTTCCTGTAGCTTCTCTCTGTGACTCAGTCTACAGTAATATGAGTAAACAGGCAGAAGACAGATTTCCGATATGAGTTACCATGCCTGACGCCATGTAAAGTTATGCTAGGTCTGTGATTGTACACCAATTCCTGGGCACCAAGAATGCTAGCCTGGTGTGCCGGGTGCACTGAGATCACCATTGTGTGTAGCTATCATGAGTAAAAGATGCAAAATGTAGGAAAAAAGTAGAAATAACTCCCCATGGTGCAGCGTCTAAGTGGCGCCAAGCATCACATGTGGCACAAAACCGCTCGGTGAATGAGGATACATCTGCACTTCTTAGGTGTATTTTATGTACCATGTATGAAATTGTGTTTTTACTACTGATTTATCAATATTTTTAGGGGCCTATTCATGATGATAGATAAAAAAAAAAAGACTAGCGTGGAATATGTATCTAACTCGCCGCATGTTTATAGTAAAAATCACTGCCATTCATCATTCTGCTTTCCTTATGTATCACTTCCGAAAAGCTGCATGGAGGAGACTACATGGAATGTATCCGAGCAGCCCCCTCTCCTGTCACCTGCAGCGCCCACGCACAGAGCCGGCCCTAACCAATATGATGCCCTAGGCAAGATTTTGGCTGGTGCCCCCTATCACCACCGCTGGTTCTACCTCTGACCTTGCTCCTCTTTCCCAGCACCATTACCCCTCACCCATAACAGTCCTTATTTTGGTGTTTGTACCTCCTATATTTTAAATAGGAACAGTTCACACATTTGGCGCACAGCCCAAAAAGGGGTGTGTTTTTGCTGGCAAGGGGCATGGCCACACAATAGTAACCCCAATTCAAATTACGCCACACAATACTGCAACTTTATTCACATATGATCATGAGATAGTGTCCATAATTCACATTACATCCCACAGTAGTATCACTTTACCTTATCAATGTAACTCCTCACAGTACAGCTTCTGATTCACATTACATCACACCCTATTGCTCTTTATTCACATTAGATGACACAGTAATGCCCTTTCTATATGCAATGCCACATAGTAGAGCACCTTTTACACATAATACCACACATTAGTAATGCATTTACACACATTCCACACAGTAATGCCCCTACACATATGAGACACATTATTAATGTACTTATAAACATAATGCGCCTTACACAATATGACAACCTTTATTAATGCCCTTTTACACATAATGTCCCTTACACATATGCCGCACATTATTAATGCCCTTATACACATAATGACACACAGTGCCCCCTACACATTTGCTGCACATTATTAGTGCCCCTATACACATAATGACACACATACAGTAGTACCCTGTTACACATATGCCGCACATTATTAATGTCCTTATACACAAAATGACACACATAGTGCACCCTACACATATGTTGCACATGATTAATGCATTTTTACATGACACACATAATGCTCCTTACACATAATCTGAACACTACTGCACAACCAACCCACTCACATGCACACAGCACTCACACTGCCACTAACACTGTGAGCTCTGCCTCTGATTGGATACAGATGTGTCCTCATAAATCTTGCCTCAATGCTAATGTCGGGCACCTTTTTTTATATTAAAATGCATCTTATTTGCATTGCTATGTAGCTAGGATGCACAAGCAGCTTCTGCTGATTAAAATTATATGCAGCATGCCTATATACTGTGTGAGACTGTGGCTGTATCTGCATATGAAATGCTACACACAGAATATAGGCATGCTGCATATCATTTTAATCAGCAGAAGCTGCTGATGCCCATAGGCATAGCAAATGCCCTAGGCAATTGCCTAGTTTGCCTATGCCTATGACCGGCTCTGCCCACGCAGACTCCTTTCTCCCGTCACCCACAGTGTCCCTGCAGCCTCCTTTCTCCTGTCACCCACAGTGTCCCTGAAGCCTCCTCTCTCCCGTCACCCACAGTGTCCCCGCAGCCTCCTCTCTCCCATCACCCACAGTGTCCCTGCAGCCTCTTTTCTCCCGTCACCCACAGTGTGCCTGCAGCCTTCTCTCTTCCGTCACCCACAGTGTCCCCGTAGCCTCCTCTCTCCCATCACCCACAGTGTCCCCGCAGCTTCCTCTCTCCCGTCACCCACAGTGTCCCTGCAACCTCCTCTCCCATTCACCAGCACTGTCTCTACTTCACTCTCCTTCTAGCCTGCTAGTGTTCCATTACAGGCTGCTGGTACCAAGGAGGGGCAGAGGTGAAGCTGAGAGCCAAAGGCAGTGGAGACACAGCAGGGAGGAATCTGAAAATTATTCCACTGCTGCAAGCTTGTGAACACTATTGGGGACTGTACGCTATCTCAGGATGGCGTACAGTAACACTCACAAGTTCCCAAAATAATCAATACTGGCAAGACAAACGTTGATTCGTACATATTGCACTTTATTGAGGAGCACCCTTTTTTTCCTTCTCTATCCACAAGAAACACCCCTGAAAATGTCACCCCCTCTCCTTTATGCTATTCCCTTAATCTCACGCCGCAAAACAAAATCTAATTTTTGCACATGTCCAAAAGAGTAGTGTGACTATTCTGCAGGCTTCTATTATCATAACTTTGCGTTACGCTGCTCCTCACTGTGGGGGAGATGTATCAACTATCCTAAAGAGGAAGGTGGAAAAGTTGCCCATAACAGCTAGTCCCCTTTAAAAGGTTTAATACATCTGGCCAAATACTGTATCTCTCTTGCTGGCTGTACATGGAACATGCTTGTCTACTCTACCGGAACAACAAATCTTGGGTGGCTCTTCGCAAAGGGGCAGACCAGGAATCAGTAAGTATGATGTACAGGTAGAGTCATATTCCCAATATTTTGATGGAAAAAATGGCCTCTCCCACCAAAGGTCACTCCTGGTTTGTTCCACTCATGCAGTCAGTCAGACCATGGGGGTAATTCTGAGTTGATCGCAGCAGGAACTTTTTTAGCAGTTGGGCAAAACCATGTGCAGTGCACTGCAGAGGAGGCAGATATAACATGTGTAGAGAGAGTTAGCTGTGGGTGGGTTATTTTGTTTCTGTGCAGGGTAAATACTGGCTGCTTTAGTTTTACACTGCAATTTAGATTGCAGATTGAACACACCACACCCAAATCTAACTCTCTCTGCACATGCTAAATCTGTCCCATCTGCAGTGCACATGGTTTTGCCCAACTGCTATCAAAATTCCTGCTGCGATCAACTTGGAATTACCCCCCATGTCTTTTTTGCGTGTGGCAAATAATCAAAACTGCCCCTCCAAAAATGGTCTGCATATAAGTAATTTCAATGAAAGACTTACCTCAGATATTTCTATGATTCTCTGTTGGAAAAGGCTAGACAAGAAATCTAGAATATGAAACATTTCCAAGAGTTCTGCTTACATGAAACAAGTAACTCTATTCTTTTAAAATGATGTCTTCAAATACATGTTCAAGTATATGAAAATGAATTAATGTTACCTCTTCCTTACAGCTGCTAAGAAAAAAGGCAGAGTCACACGCCTGGATAATTGTAATTCTTCAATTCTAGACGATGACATTCGGGGACACCTGGAATCTACCATGGCAACCACCATTGTCCCATCCTTCTATAGTATCGTATTCATTTTGGGCCTTCCAGCCAATGGCATTGCTTTGTGGGTGCTCGTTTTCAAAGCCAAGAAGATCCCGTCCACGCTCTTACTAATGAACCTGGCAGCCGCTGACTTGCTATTTATGTTGGCGTTGCCCTTTAAGATTACTTACCACTTCCTGGGGAACAACTGGATTTTTGGTGAAGCTCTGTGCCGGATTGTCACGGCTGTGTTCTATGGAAACATGTATTGCTCCGTCTTCTTTCTCACAGTCATTAGTGTTGACCGTTACTTTGCTTTGGTTCATCCTTTTTGGTCCAAAGGCGTGAGGAGTTGGAGAAGCTCTACGGCTATTTCCATTGGAATTTGGTTGGTGGTAATAGCCGGCGTATCAATGTTTCTGTTTGTGCCTCAGACAAAAACATTTACCAGCCCAGGTATTACGACCTGCCATGAAATCTGGCCACACTGCAAGGGCTACGAATGGTACACCAACTATTTTATTGTACTTTTTATCGTTGGATATGTTATTCCTTTGGTAGCCATTTTGTTTTCGTATGTGCCAATTTTGGTGACTCTGGCAACGAACAGGGAATCTCATAGACACGTGATAAGACTAATCATTTTGGTACTCCTCATGTTCATCCTGTGCTTTACACCCAGTAATATTTTACTTATCCTTCATTACTTGGAGACAGACTGGGATTGCCATAATCAACTCTATATATGGTACACTGTGGCTCTGTCTTTGACGTCATTTAACAGTTGTATTGACCCTTTTATCTACTATTATATTTCAAATGACTTTTGGGTAATGGTAAAAGATACGCTTTGTATCAACAAAGAAGGAAACAGCGAATCAAGTGAGAGCACTAAAAGAACTAGGATTCCATGCTCTTCAGACAATAAAGAGATGGTAAGAAGAACGGATGCTTATTAGACTAACACCTGGAGAAAAACTGTTTATCTGGGATCTATATACCATACTGACAAATTAAAATGTTTACTTAAATATATATACAGTATATTTAGAGTCTGTTATAAATTAATTACAATATATATCTCTTTGGCGATAGTTACTAATAGTGACTGAGAAATTTACTGTTTTGACAATAAAGATTTTCTTCTATAGAACTGTTATTTCATAATATTATATAATATAATAAAATAAAATATGTACTTATTACCTACATACTGTGGGGCTTATATAGAGTTGAACGTTCGTTCTGCGGCAGGGCCGATTCTAGCCCTTGTGG
Organism: Pseudophryne corroboree; assembly: GCF_028390025.1. NCBI lineage: Eukaryota > Metazoa > Chordata > Amphibia > Anura > Myobatrachidae > Pseudophryne > Pseudophryne corroboree. Next base: position 764,094,568 of record NC_086449.1, on the reverse strand, counting down.
CGCCCTGGGTGAAAATAGGGCGTGGCTTCATAAAAGGGCGTGGTCAGTTATGCCCCCTGTAGAGTTGTGCCCCCATTTGTGCCCCCAGTAGAGTTGTGCTCCCGTTTGTGCCCCCAATAGAGTTGTGCCCCCATTTGTGCCCCCAGTAGAGTTGTGCCCCCGTTTGTGCCCCCAGTAGAGGTGCGCCGCTTACAAAAAAAAATTAATTAATACTCGCCATCCCCGCTCCTGGTTCCCGAACGCTGCTGCCATCCATCTCCAGCTGCCGGCGGCAATCCTCATCTGATCTATGGGAGAGACATCATTACGTCTCTCCCATAGCACCACATAGACACTAGAGGTCAATCATAACCCCTAGTGTCTATATGCCGCTCCCACAATGCCGTGCAGTGCGCGATGACTTCATTGCGCACCGCACGGCATCACCGCACTGCACAGCATCTACCAAGCACCGGAGGTACCAGTAGCGGATCTTGCTATGGCGGCGGCGCCCTCCGGATGGCGGCGGCACCCTTACGTAAGGCAGCGCCCCGGGCAAAAATCCTGCATATCCGTAGCAAGATCCGCTACTGTTCTGCAGACACGTCTTGCAGATTTTTTAGAACTGGGCTTGCACCATAACCATTCACACTCATTTATGGGTGATTAATAGATGTATACATCTCCGCGTGCAGCTGCAGTGGTGTACCTTGGTGCTTTCGCACCCGCCTAGCAGCCCCCTGCCTGTGCAGCTGCCGCGGCCCACCCCTGCAATGGTCCGGACACGCCTGCGTTGTCCGGACCGCGCCCCACCGACAACGTTCTAACGTTATTGGCACACCCCCTCCCATCCCGCGACCGCCTCTGCCTGTCAATCAGTCAGAGGCAATCGCACCAGTGAGATACTTTTAGCACAATAGGCTTCAGACTGCGATCGCTGCCGTTGCAGCGATCGCCTCTTAATCATCCCCATAGACCACGTCACTTATTGTGACAATTCTCCTCTTTTCACATTACAATTAGTTCCACAGTAATCCACACAGTTTTTAGTAAATCAGTGATGCAGATATGCTTTGTTTGTTTGGTTAGTACAGTTGGGGCTAATTCAATTAGGCGTGAGTTTACAGAAGGCAAACTCACTTAGTTACGCTCGCACACTTTGCCCTCATACGTGCACCAGAGATTCACACAATTTAATTAGAAATGCCAGTTTGCACCACTAGCAGTGAATGTGTGCGAATTTTGTCCAAAAGGCGAATTGGGAAAAGAGCATGAAAAAGTGGGAAGACCTTCCTGGACCCCAAAAGAGTGACAGCATCATTAGTAGGACCATATAGAAGGCTGTTAGTGGGCATAAGGAAAGTACTGCACACTTTTAAAAGGTGTCAAAATGCTGATTTGTAGATCTTAAAAAAAAGTTAAATAATGTAAAATGTTTTTGAATTTATTTCATTATGACGTAATTAAACGAAAAATGCAAAACAAGTAGAACAAAGGTGATTTGGGGGTAATAAAATAAAAAAATCTTTAAAAAAAATGATAAAAGCTATTTTTTTTTAAATTATTGAAATACTTTTTTATTATTGAAATAGGTACTTCAGTGTACATAGTACATATGAAGGCTGGGACTCCTTCAGCTTGGAGTGACACTCCTCCCACCTGGCCTGAATGTTTTTAACTAACATAGGGGGTCATTCCGAGTTGATCACTAGCTGCCGTTGTTTGCAGCGCAGCGATCAGGCTAAAAATCGGCATTTCTGCGCATGCATATGCACCGCAATGCGCACGTGCGACGTACGGGTACAAAGCCCTTTGTGGTTGTGCACAGGTTCTAGCGAAGTTTTCTGTCGCACTGACGGCCGCAAGAAGATTGACAGGAAGGGGGCGTTTCTGGGTGTCAACTGACCGTTTTCAGGGAGTGTTTGCAAAAATGCAGGCGTGTCTGAAAAAACGCAGGCGTGGCTGGGCGATCGCTGGGCGGGTGTATAACATCAAATCTGGACACGAATAGGCTGAAGTGATCTCAAGTGCTGAGCAGGTTCAGAGCTACTCAGAAACTGCACAAACTGTTTTTGCAGAGCTCGGCTGCACAAGCGTTCGCACTTCTGCTAAGCTAAAATGCACAATAACCAGTGGGCGGCGGCAGAGCGTTTGCACGGCTGCTAAAACTAGCTAGTGAGCGATCAACTTGGAATGACCCCCATAGTCTCTGGTACTCACAGACTGCATATTGAAACTTAAGGCACAATGAGGGTAATAATTGTACAATTTGTCAGTTTTAGGAGTTTGGGGCGCGGCTCCTCATAGATTGGTGCGGCCGGGTTGCCTTGGGTGTGGCACACTATAACATTTAATTTAGCATTTTAACACTCTTTAATATTTTTTCTACTAATACTAGACTTTAGTATTTTAGGGCGGGATGTACTAAAGGGACAATGCGGTAAAACCCCCGTTTTGGGGGTTTTTACCGCATTTTCATATGTACTAACCCCCGGCCGCCGGGTTTTCGCCACCGAGGGTATCACTAATGGGCTTCTTACCGCCGCCACATCCCGCTGCTGCCCTGCGTCGCTCACGATGACCTCCCCACCCCGGCATACCTCCCGGGTCTAGGAGGTGACGGAGACCCACGCTGACCCTGCAGACAACATCGCGGAAGCCTCGTATACCGCATTGCGATGTTAATCACATATGTTAGTACATATGCGATTAGCATCGCTGCGGTAGGTGGCAAGGGGCGGCGATCAGTGACAGTACATCCCGCCCTTAGTAACTACTTTCACCTGTGTAACACTTTTTAATACATAACTTTTGCTTCTTACTTATTAACACTCACTAACACCTCAGCTTTTCACTAGTGTGCTGCCCTGGGGTGGCTGGCTTTTGCCGGCTTGTTGGGGTTTTGCACCCCGAGTTTAAACTTAGTATTATGAACCCACCAGAGACGAGGTCGCCAGTACACCTTTTCCACGGATCTGAAAATCCCGGGTTATTGCGCAGCAGCCCAGGATTTAGCTCAGTGGAAAAAGGTTGACCCACGTCCTGTCACACGGGAATTCTTGTCAGGTACCTAACAGGGTTTTACTGACCCGGGACCCATTTACAGGATGTGGTAAGCCGCTGAGCGATGAGATGACGTGATGCTTGATGCTGATTGGTGGGCTAGTATTTTTGGGACAATCGTATACCAAGAACCTCTATTTGCTCTATATTAGATTGCAGAGTTTATTATAATTATTTTGACTAGCGGGGCTTGGTATTGTGCGTCGGCACTGTACTTTCTCTATCTGTGTGGAACTACAAGTCTCAGCATGGTAGCACCTCTTACTATGGGGGTTTTTGATAGCAATTGGGCATTCCGAGTTGTTCGCTCGCTATTTTTTTTTCGCAACGGAGCCATTAGTCGCTAATGCGCATGCGCAATGTCCGCAGTGCGACTGCGCCAAGTAAATTTGCTATGCAGTTAGGTTTTTTACTCACGGCATTACGAGGTTTTTTCTTCGTTCTGGTGATCGTAATGTGATTGACAGGAAGTGGGTGTTTCTAGGCGGAAACAGGCCGTTTTATGGGTGTGTGCGAAAAACGCTACCGTTTCTGGGAAAAACGCGGGAGTGGCTGGAGAAACGGAGGAGTGTCTGGGCGAACGCTGGGTGTGTTTGTGACGTCAAACCAGGAACGACAAGCACTGAACTGATCGCAGATGCCGAGTAAGTGTGGAGCTACTCAGAAACTGCTAAGAGGTGTCTATTCGCAATTTTGATAATCTTTCGTTCGCAATTTTGATAAACTAAGATTCACTCCCAGTAGGCGGCGGCTTAGCGTGTGCAAAGCTGCTAAAAGCAGCTTGCGAGCGAACAACTCGGAATGACCCCCCATGTGCACTGCAGGGGAGGCAGATATAACATGTGTAGAGAGAGTAAGATTTGGATGGGTTATTTTGTTTCTGTGCAGGGTAAATACTGGCTGCTTTATTTTTACACTGCAAATTAGATTGCAGATTGAACACGCCACACCCAAATCTAACTCTCGCTGTACATGTTATATCTGCCTCCCCTGCAGTGCACATGGGGGGTCATTCCGAGTTGTTTGCTCGCAAGCTGCTTTTAGCAGCTTTGCACACGCTAAGCCGCCGCCTACTGGGAGTGAATCTTAGCTTATCAAAATTGCGAACGAAAGATTCGCAATATTGCGAAAAAACTTCTCTGTGCAGTTTCTGAGTAGCTCGAGACTTACTCTGCCAGTGCGATCAGTTCAGTGCTTGTCGTTCCTGGTTTGACGTCACAAACACACCCAGCGTTCGCCCAGACACTCCTCCGTTTCTCCAGCCACTCCCGCGTTTTTCCCAGAAACTGTAGCGTTTTTTCGCACACACCCATAAAACGGCCAGTTTCCGCCCAGAAACACCCACTTCCTGTCAATCACATTACGATCACCAGAACGAAGAAAAAACCTTGTAATGCCGTGAGTAAAATACCAAACTGCATAGCAAATTTACTTGGCGCAGTCGCACTGCGGACATTGCGCATGCGCATTAGCGACTAATCGCTCCGTTGCGAGAGAAAAATACCGAGCGAACAACTCGGAATGACCCCCATGGTTTTGCCCAATTGCTAACAAAAATCCTGCTGAGATCAACTTGGAATTACCCCCTATATGTGTAATTAGCCTGTGTAGTCCAAGATCTCCCTCCCCCACAAGATCCTATTCTGCTTGTACAACATACTTACCGACATTCTGGCTGCTCTCTGCGGGAGAGAGCAGCCAGGTCGGCTCAACAGGCGGGCCGGGAGCACTCTGACGAATGGAGGGGGTGGGCCGGAGGCGGCACGGGGCGGAGCAAGGGCGGGACGGGGGCGTGGTTACGGTGATGTCTCCTTTAAGCCACGCCCACCGCTCTGTAATGCCGCGATCACCGGCATTACAATGCAGGGGGCGTGGCTATGATGACGCGATTCAGCAAGAATCGCGTCATCGTCTGCCCGGACCGCCCACTTTACACACAAAGTGGGCGGACGGGCAGGGGGGACCCCGTCAAATCGGGAGACTTGCCTGCTCTTCCGGGGGGCCGGGAGGGTCACCCGATTTTCGGGAGCCTCCCGGCCATTCCTGGAGAGTAGGCAAGTATGTTGTACAATTAGCAGGAAATTAGCCTCCAAAGTGGGGAATAAGCCTCCCAATCCACTCCTGTCTTGCTGTATCTGTACGAAGATGTGATAATGCAAATAAAGCACAGAGGGGCAGATGTATTAACCTGGAGAAGGCATAAGAAAGTGATAAAGCAGTGATAAGTGCAAGGTGATCAACGCACCAGCCAATCAGCTCCTAACTGTTAATTTACCTATTGGATCTGATTGGCTGGTGTGTTTATCACCTTGCATTTATCACTGGTTTATCACTTCCTTATGCCTTCTCCAGGTTAATACATCTGTCCCAGAGTTACCTCCGGATCAGCTCCTTAACACATTTTACGGCTTACAGTGTTATCAGAAGCTTCTTCAGATCATTTTTGTTATTAAAAATGTTCAAAACACCTGTTAGGTGAAAGGAAAGAAGAGGGAGGGCAGGTCACAGCACAGTAAGTTCCACATAGCAAATACAGAGGTAGTCAGAATATACGATTTGGCAGCTAATTAACCTACTGTACTAGTATGTTTTTGCAGTGTGGTTAACCAGAGTACACTGAGTATACCCACAGAACCACAGGGAGAACATTAACACACGCCTGAAGCGCCCCCCCCCCCTCCCTTCCTGTTCTTGTAGTCAATTTACACTCTGGTGTAACTTTTGCTAAGGTACAATCAGTGGTATAAGTGGGTGGGTACCCTTAAGAATTTAGCTGTGGGTGTGCCATACCCACCGCTGCCGGGCCGCTGCTCTCTCCCTCCCTCCCTCCGCTGCTCACCGCGCCGCTGCTGCATGAGGGGAGGAGGAGAGTGCAGCGTGCACCTCTCCTGCCCCTCAGTGTCTACCTTCAATTCGGCGCAGGCCCATGAGCCAATCAGAGCTTGCGGACCGGCAGCCAAGACTCCTGATTGGTTGACAGACCACGAGCTTTGATTGGCTCATGGATCGGCGCCTAATTGAAGGTAGAGTGACACCCGCACCGCTGCTGGAGACTGAGGGGCAGGAGAGGCACACGCTACGCTCTCCTCCCCTCACACACAGGAACAGGACGACAGCAGCAGCGCGGTAAGCAGCAGAGGAAGGGGGGGCATGTGTACCTGGTGCTTGGGGCATCTCTGGCACTGGGGGCATCTCTCTCTCTGGCACTGGGGGCATATCTGGAACTGTGGGGGCATTTCTGTATAGAAACATAGAAACAAAATTTGACGGCAGATAAGAACCACTTGGCCCATCTAGTCTGCCCCTTTTTTTATCCTTTAGGTAATCTCAACCCTTTTTGAACCTGAATTCTTTGTAAGGATGTTCATATGCCTATACCTACCAAGCATGTTTAAATTGCTCTACAGTCTTGGCCTCTACCACCTCTGATGGGAGGCTATTCCACTTATCCACTACCCTTTCTGTGAAGTAATTTTTCTTTACATTTCCCCTGAACCTGCCTCCCTCCAGTTTCAGTGTATGTCCTCGAGTTCTAATACTTCTCTTCCTTTGAAGAATGTTTCCCTCCTGAACTTTGTTCTGGCACTGGGAGGCATATCTGGCACTGGGGGCATCTCTGTATCTGGCACTGGGGGCATCTCTGTATCTGGCACTGGGGGCATCTCTGTATCTGGCACTGGGGGCATTTCTGGCACTGTGGGGACATATGTATCTGGCACTAGGGGTATTTCTGTTTCTGGCACTGGGGGCATATATGTATCTGACACTGGGGGCATATCTGGCACTTTGGGGGCATTTGTGTATCTGGCACTGGGGGAGCAATGTATATCTGACACAGTGGGGGCATTTGTGTATCTGGCACTGTGGGGCAATGTGTATCTGGCACTGTGGGGCAATGTATATCTGGCACTGTGGGGCAACGTGTATCTGGCACTATTGGGGTCATATGCGTATCTGCCCCCCCCCATATGTGTATCACGCCCCCATTTTAATTGGCGACGCCCCATGCAGCATTTGGCCACACCCATTTTTGGCGTGCTCGCCTTCGGCACGCTCATACAGTACCTGTAAGACATTTTTTCTACTTGCTCCACTGGGTACAATTGGCTTAATTCAGGCCTGATCGCTCGCTAGGGTTTTTCTGCACTGCTGCGAACAGATAGTCGCCGCCCATAGGGGAGTGTATTTTAGCTTTGCAAGTGTGCAAACCCATGTGTAGCAGAGCTGTACAAACAGATCTTGTCCAGTCTCTGAGTAGCCCAGGACTTACTCAGCCGCTGCGAACACTTCATCCTGTCCAGGCCCGGAATTGACATCAGGAACCCTCCCTGCAAACGCTTGGACACGCCTGCGTTTTTCCAACCACTCCCTGAAAATCGTCAGTTGCCACCCACAAATGGCTTCTTCCTGTCAATCTCCTTGCGATCGCCCGTGCGAATGGATTCTTCACAGAAACCCATCGCTGAGCGGCGATCCACTTTGTACCTGTGCGACGCCCCTGCGCATTGCGGTGCATACGCCTGCGCAGTTCTGACCTGATCGCTGCGCTGCAAAAAATGCTAGCGAGCGATCAGGTCTGAATTACCTCCGCAGATGTAAGATCATGCATAGATTGACAACTGGTCTCACGGCCAAGGGACAGCCCTCCCATGCAGGTGAAGCAGCAGTAGGGCAGCAGACCCATCCCTCAACAGCTTTGAGTACTGAGCCCTCAGCTTCATACCCCACAGTGTGTGCTGCTTGTAACATTGGATAGGCAGTGCATGGCCCATGAAGACCTGGCCCTCTCATTACTAGCGCAGGCATGCAACCCCCCACCAGAAGTGGAGCTATGGAGAAAGAAACAGGGACGAGAGAATTCAGCAGAAGGAAGGGCAATGTGAGTGGTGGGAAGGGATAAGGTGAAAGTGAGACAGACCAGATGTGTGTGCCAGGTCCCTCCCATGGGGAGTCAGCAGCATAACTGCAGGGCAAGCTCACTTTATGGCCTGCAATGGTCGGAATCGGCATAGTGTCTGGTGGCTTTCCTCTGAAGACCCGTCCTGCCCCCCAGCCCCGCCTAGCCCGATATTGCAGGGAGGGAAAAGGCGTTGCGACCTGCAGTCAGGAAGGCGGGGTCTCGGATGGACACTAGAAGCTACTATATCAGGAATATAAAATCCTGTCTGCAGCACAGCAGCAGATGCTATGGGTCTATTTTGATGGGGAGCCTGGAGCTGCAGCTCCACCTGATCACATCCCAGGGGGTGTGACACGTGCAGTCACAGTAGGAAGGAAGGGAGATAACGAGGACAGCCGGGAACGCATTCATTGCTGTAGCGGTGGGGAAGCCTGTATGCTGCAGTATGACTGGGTGCAGGGCAGCAGCCCTGCAGTTATCCCAGGCCCTGTAGCAGCCGCATCCCCTGTACCTATAGCAATGCCGTAACTATACATTTTAGCGCTGTGTGCAAGAAACGGCATCGGCGCCCCCCCCCCATGTAAAATAGGGGCAGTGCGCGTCGTAGGTGCGCGCAAAAAATATAGGGGCGTAGCTTCATGGGGAAGGGGTGTGGCCACAAAATAATACCAATTCTTATAACGGTGCAAAGTAGTCTTCATTATTCAAATTACGCCACACAGTAGCGCCACTACACCAGGTAGAGCCGCTTTTGCACATATAGGCGGACAGATTCCCCTTTTTACACATTACGGCAGACAGCGTCCCCTTATTTACACATTACGGCAGACAGCGTCCCCTTTTTTACACATTACGACAGACAGAGTCCCCTTTTTTACACATTACGGCAAACAGCGTCCCCTTTTACCCATTAAGGCAGACAGAGTCCACCTTTTACACGTTACGGCAGACAGAGACCCCCTTTTACACATTACGGCAGGCAGAGTCCCCCTTTTACACGTTACGGCAGACAGAGACCCCCTTTTACACATTACGGCAGGATATGTCCCCCTTTTACACAGTACGGCAGGCAGATTCCCCCTTACACCCCCCCTACCCTTAGAGTGTAGTGTAGTGTAGTGAAGTGTACTGTGGTATAGTGTAGTGTAGTATAGTGTAGTGTAGTGTAGTGTAGTGTAGTGAAGTGTAGTGTAATATAGTGTAGTGTACTGTAGTGAAGTGTAGTGTAATATAGTGTAGTGTAGTATACAGTAGTGAAGTGTACTGTGGTATAGTGTAGTGTAATATAGTGTAGTGTAGTGTACTGAAGTGTAGTGTAATATAGTGTAGTGTATTGTATTGTAGCGAAGTGTAGTGTAATATAGTGTAGTGTAGTATCTGTGTAGGCACTTACGTGATGTGTACGTTCTTCCAGCGCTGTTGCCAGCTCCTGACTCCTCTGCACAGTCTGTCCACTTCACAGGAAGAGAGGGGGCGGACAGCGGGAGTGCAGCAGCGCAGTGGGGATATCCTGTTCAGCGCTGCTGCTGACTTGACACAGCATGACAGCGAGCGATCAGCGGCTCCAGCTGGTTGGAGCTTGGGGCTGCTGCGGGCACAAGGAACAGGGGAGCGGGAGCGGGAGGGCGACCGTCAGCGGGAGGGATATTTTTCGGCCACTCGGGGTGTATGTAGAAGGTGCACCCACAGGGCAAGTGCGCTGTGGGCAATGCACCTTCCGCACACACCTAGTTACGGTCCTGACCTATAGTAGTTAACCCACCCTTCCTACAGCCTAACTGTCCCTCCTGCAGCCTAACCCTAACTGGCCCCCAGCCTAACCCTCCCCCTAGTCCCTAACCCTAACCTCAACCCCAGTGCTTACCATTGAGAGCAGTCAGGATTCTGATCATCGGGATGCCACTGTTGCTATTCTGACTGCCAGGATACTGACCACATCCCTAATGGAGCATATGACCTCAGTAATACTAATCACCACGCCAACCTTGCTGAGAAGCCCCATAGTGGTCATGCCAGGAGCACTATATTGCTTAACATTTTTCTTTATTCACTCTATATTATAAGAAAACCAGACCATTTCAGTCATGGTGCCTAAGAGGAATTTGGAATTTCCCAGAATAGGAGCTCTGACCACGTGCACTGTTACAGCCTGGCTGCAACTTCCTGCCCCTACTGTCCATGTAGCTGTTCTGTAAATGGGACACCTATAAATACACCAAGCAAACGCCTTGTAGTCTAGTCAGGGCAGCCATCAGGGGGGGACTGTGGGGACTGGTGTCCCGGGCCCTTACAGAGAGGGGGGCCCACCTCTGGCTCCTACCGCCAATACCTGTCAAGCTGCAGCAGTCTGTGAATCAACAGCAGGCTGATGCCCTGGGAGGACTTCTTAAAACAAGCCTAATCTGCACATCAGTTCTCTGTAAACTGGTCCGCAACACCCCACCTATATGTAATGTCACAATGTATGACATCACATAGGAGTGGAGCAGTGCGGCAGAATCTTTTTTGGGAGGGGCCCTGTTTATTTTGTCAGTCCCGGGCCCCACAATTTCTGATGGCAGCCCTGGGTCTAGCAGTAGGTCCTGCAAAGGCTGAGATTCATAGGTGGGCTACACCCAAGTGTCATAGAGAATAACGACGCCCCTGTTTCTCTGCACTTTATGAGGCCTATTTATTATCAATAAAATGTCACAACTTCTACAGGGTGTGGTTCGTTGGGTTGACAGTAACTAGGTCGACAGTCATTAGGTCGACCACTATTGGTTGACAGTGACTAGGTCAACACCTGAAATAGGTCAACATGGTCATTAGGTCGACACGACAAAAGGTCGGCATGAGTTAGTTTTTTTGGGGGGGTATCGTTTTCTTTGTAAAGTAACCGGGAACCCCAATTAGTGCACCGAGTCCCCTTGCATGGCTCGCGGCTTCGGGCAAGGTTACTATTCCCAATCGTAGTTCACGCGGATCGTAAAGTGGAAAAGTAGGGGGGGAAAAGGAAATTTTTTGGGGTGAAAAACTGATGTTGACCTTTTCATGTGTCGACATTTGCCATGTCGCTATAGTGCCCATGTCGACCAATAGTGGTAAACCTAATGAGTGTCGACCTAAGTGCTGTCGCCCTAAAGACCGGATACTATTTCTACACTCCCCATGAGATGTAGAAATTGTGACATTCATTAAACTCCGAAAAAAGCATTTTTTTTTGTTTGATTGACAATTTGTTCGCCATCCTGCCGTTTAGACGGCAGCTTGTGAAGCAGATGGGGGTTTGGAACCACGACTACGGGAGCTATTGTGTTCCCCCTGGGCTGCCCCGGCAATTACGAGCCGCCTGGGAGGGACACTGCAGTGATGTGGGGGCCGCAGCTGCAGTGTGAGCTCTGCAGCCCCATGAAAATAAAGGAGTCGGCAGCTGGGAAGCGGAGGAGAGGGGCCCCAGCTGCATTGTTAGCACGGCAGCCCTGATCGTAAAGGAGCTGGCGGCAGGGAAGCGGGGAAAGGGGGCCGTCGGCGAGGTACAGCAGGACACACAGACCCGGCACTGGGAGCGTTGGGGCGGGTGCGGCGAGGAAAAGCGAGGCACATGGAGCCGGCACTGGGAGCGGTGGAGCGGCTGCGGCGAGGTACAGCAGGGCACGCAGAGCCGGCGGTGAGGCAGCTGCGGCTGTAGAAAGGTGAGCTGGCCAGCGGGACACATGGAGCTGGAACTTAGCGGTGGCGGTGGAGTTTGTGTTATTTTTTACCATGTTTTATGAACCATACCATCAAGGTGAGCCGGGCAGCTGGACACACTGCCGACAGTGGGTGCAGGGAGGTGCCGAGGGGAAAATTATCACTTTTTTATAGTGATGAGTGGGTTCGGTTCCTCGAGATCCGAACCCCCCCGAACTTCACCCATTTTACACGATTCCGAGGCAGCCTCGGATCTTCCCGCCTTGCTCGGTTAACCCGAGCGCGCCCGAACGTCATCATCCCGCTGTCGGATTCTCGCGAGATTCGTATTCTATATAAGGAGCCGCGCATCATCGCCATTTTCACTTGTGCTTTGGAGATGATAGCGAGAGGACGTGGCTGTGTTCTCTTAGTTTCTGTGTTCAGTGTGCTGCAAATATCTGTGCTCAGTGTGCTGCAAATATCTGTGCTCAGTGTGCTTGCAAATATCTGTGCTCAGTGTGCTGAAAATATCTACGTTCTCTGCCTGAAAAACGCTCCATATCTGTGCTGCATTGTAGTATATAGTAGGAGGACAGTGCAGAATTTGGCTGTGACCACCAGTATATATATAGCAGTACGGTACAGTAGTCCACTGCTCTACCTCTGTGTCGTCAAGTATACTATGCATCCATACCTGTGCTGCATTTTAGTTGTGCGCAGTATATAGTAGGAGGACAGTGCAGAATTTTGCTGACCACCAGTATATATATAGCAGTACGGTATAGTAGTCCACTGCTCTACCTCTGTGTCGTCAAGTATACTATGCATCCATACCTGTGCTGCATTTTAGTTGTGCGCAGTATATAGTAGAGGACAGTGCAGAATTTTGCTGACCACCAGTATATATATATATATAGCAGTACGGTACAGTAGTCCACTGCTCTACCTCTGTGTCGTCAAGTATACTATGCATCCATACCTGTGCTGCATTTTAGTTGTGCGCAGTATATAGTAGGAGGACAGTGCAGAATTTTGCTGACCACCAGTATATATATAGCAGTACGGTATAGTAGTCCACTGCTCTACCTCTGTGTCGTCAAGTATACTATGCATCCATACCTGTTCAGCATTTTAGTTGTGCGCAGTACATAGTAGGAGGACAGTGCAGAATTTTGCTGACCACCACTATATATATATATATATATATATATATATAGCAGTACGATACAGTAGTCCACTGCTCTACCTCTGTGTCGTCAAGTATACTATGCATCCATACCTGTGCTGCATTTTAGTTGTGCGCAGTATATAGTAGGAGGACAGTGCAGAATTTTGCTGACCACCAGTATATATATAGCAGTACGGTACAGTAGTCCACTGCTCTACCTCCGTGTTGCCAAGTATACTATGCATCCATACCTGTGCTGCATTTTAGTTGTGCGCAGTATATAGTAGGAGGACAGTGCAGAATTTTGCTGACCACCAGTATATATATAGCAGTACGGTACAGTAGTCCACTGCTCTACCTCTGTGTCGTCAAGTATACTATGCATCCATACCTGTGCTGCATTTTAGTTGTGCGCAGTATATAGTAGGAGGACAGTGCAGAATTTTGCTGACCACCAGTATATATATATAGCAGTACAGTACAGTAGTCCACTACTTTACCTCTGTGTCGTCAAGTATACTATGCATCCATACCTGTGCTGCATTTTAGTTGTGCGCAGTATATAGTAGGAGGACAGTGCAGAATTTTGCTGACCACCAGTATATATATAGCAGTACGGTACAGTAGTCCACTGCTCTGCTTCTGTGTCGTCAAGTATACTATGCATCCATACCTGTGCTGCATTTTAGTTGTGCGCAGTATATAGTAGGAGGACAGTGCAGAATTTTGCTGACCACCAGTATATATATAGCAGTACGGTACAGTAGTCCACTGCTCTGCTTCTGTGTCGTCAAGTATACTATGCATCCATACCTGTGCTGCATTTTAGTTGTGCGCAGTATATAGTAGGAGGACAGTGCAGAATTTTGCTGACCACCAGTATATATATAGCAGTACGGTACAGTAGTCCACTGCTCTACCTCTGTGTCGTCAAGTATACTATGCATCCATACCTGTGCTGCATTTTAGTTGTGCGCAGTATATAGTAGGAGGACAGTGCAGAATTTTGCTGACCACCAGTATATATATAGCAGTACGGTATAGTAGTCCACTGCTCTACCTCTGTGTCGTCAAGTATACTATGCATCCATACCTGTTCAGCATTTTAGTTGTGCGCAGTACATAGTAGGAGGACAGTGAAGAATTTTGCTGACCACCACTATATATATATATATATATATATATATATATATATATATAGCAGTACGATACAGTAGTCCACTGCTCTACCTCTGTGTCGTCAAGTATACTATGCATCCATACCTGTGCTGCATTTTAGTTGTGCGCAGTATATAGTAGGAGGACAGTGCAGAATTTTGCTGACCACCAGTATATATATAGCAGTACGGTACAGTAGTCCACTGCTCTACCTCCGTGTTGCCAAGTATACTATGCATCCATACCTGTGCTGCATTTTAGTTGTGCGCAGTATATAGTAGGAGGACAGTGCAGAATTTTGCTGACCACCAGTATATATATAGCAGTACGGTACAGTAGTCCACTGCTCTACCTCTGTGTCGTCAAGTATACTATGCATCCATACCTGTGCTGCATTTTAGTTGTGCGCAGTATATAGTAGGAGGACAGTGCAGAATTTTGCTGACCACCAGTATATATATATAGCAGTACGGTACAGTAGTCCACTACTTTACCTCTGTGTCGTCAAGTATACTATGCATCCATACCTGTGCTGCATTTTAGTTGTGCGCAGTATATAGTAGGAGGACAGTGCAGAATTTTGCTGACCACCAGTATATATATAGCAGTACGGTACAGTAGTCCACTGCTCTGCTTCTGTGTCGTCAAGTATACTATGCATCCATACCTGTGCTGCATTTTAGTTGTGCGCAGTATATAGTAGGAGGACAGTGCAGAATTTTGCTGACCACCAGTATATATATATAGCAGTACGGTACAGTAGTCCACTGCTCTACCTCTGTGTCGTCAAGTATACTATGCATCCATACCTGTGCTGCATTTTAGTTGTGCGCAGTATATAGTAGGAGGACAGTGCAGAATTTTGCTGACCACCAGTATATATATATATATATATCAGTACGGTACAGTAGTCCACTGCTCCACCTCTGTGTCGTCAAGTATACTATGCATCCATACCTGTGCTGCATTTTAGTTGTGCGCAGTATATAGTAGGAGGACAGTGCAGAATTTTGCTGACCACCAGTATATATATATAGCAGTATGGTACAGTAGTCCACTGCTCTACGTCTGTGTCGTCAAGTATACTATGCATCCATACCTGTGCTGCATTTTAGTTGTGCGCAGTATATAGTAGGAGGACAGTGCAGAATTTTGCTGACCAGCAGTATATATATAGCAGTACGGTACAGTAGTCCACTGCTCTACCTCTGTGTCGTCAAGTATACTATGCATCCATACCTGTGCTGCATTTTAGTTGTGCGCAGTATATAGTAGGAGGACAGTGCAGAATTTTGCTGACCACCAGTATATATATATATAGCAGTACGGTACAGTAGTCCACTGCTCTACCTCTGTGTCGTCAAGTATACTATGCATCCATACCTGTGCTGCATTTTAGTTGTGCGCAGTATATAGTAGGAGGACAGTGCAGAACTTTGCTGACCACCAGTATATATATAGCAGTACGGTACAGTAGTCCACTGCTCTACGTCTGTGTCGTCAAGTATACTATGCATCCATACCTGTGCTGCATTTTAGTTGTGCGCAGTATATAGTAGGAGGACAGTGCAGAATTTTGCTGACCATCAGTATATATATATAGCAGTACGGTACAGTAGTCCACTGCTCTACCTCTGTGTCGTCAAGTATACTATGCATCCATACCTTTGCTGCATTTTAGTTGTGCGCAGTATATAGTAGGAGGACAGTGCAGAATTTTGCTGACCACCAGTATATATATATATATAGCAGTACGGTACAGTAGTCCACTGCTCTACCTCTGTGTCGTCAAGTATACTACAAAAGTTCAGTAAAATGACCCAAAAATCAAAATTAAAAGCATCTGATGAGAAGCGTAAACTTGCCAATATGCCATTTACGACACGGAGTGGCAAGGAACGGCTGAGGCCCTGGCTTATGTTCATGGCTAGTGGTTCAGATTCACATGAGGATGGAAGCACTCATCCTCTCGCTAGAAAACTGCAGTGCCACTCCTAGATGGGCCAGGTGTTTGTGTCGGCCACTTGGGTCGCTTAGCTTAGTCACACAGCTACCTCATTGCACCTCTTTTTTTCTTTGCATCATGTGCTGTTTTGGGGACTATTTTTTAAATCTGCCATCCTGTCTGACACTGCAGTGCCACTCCTAGATGGGCCAGGTGTTTGTGTCGGCCACTTGGGTCGCTTAGCTTAGTCACACAGCTACCTCATTGCACCTCTTTTTTTCTTTGCATCATGTGCTGTTTGGGGACTATTTTTTAAATCTGCCATTCTGTCTGACACTGCAGTGCCACTCCTAGATGGGCCAGGTGTTTGTGTCGGCCACTTGGGTCGCTTAGCTAAGTCACACAGCTACCTCATTGCACCTCTTTTTTTCTTTGCATCATGTGCTGTTTGGGGACTATTTTTTAAATCTGCCATCCTGTCTGACACTGCAGTGCCACTCCTAGATGGGCCAGGTGTTTGTGTCGGCCACTTGGGTCGCTTAGCTTAGTCACACAGCTACCTCATTGCACCTCTTCTTTTCTTTGCATCATGTGCTGTTTGGGGACTATTTTTTAAATCTGCCATCCTGTCTGACACTGCAGTGCCACTCCTAGATGGGCCAGGTGTTTGTGTCGGCCACTTGGGTCGCTTAGCTTAGCCATCCAGCAATCTCGGTGCAAATTTTAGGACTAAAAAATAATATTGTGAGGTGTGAGGTGTTCAGAATAGACTGGAAATGAGTGGAAATTATGGTTATTGAGGTTAATAATACTATGGGATCAAAATGACCCCCAAATTCTATGATTTGAGCTGTTTTTGAGGGTTTTTTGTAAAAAAACACCTGAATCCAAAACACACCCGATTCCGACAAAAAATTTTCAGGGAGGTTTTGCCAAAACGCGTCCGAATCCAAAACACGGCCGCGGAACCGAATCCAAAAACCAAAACACAAAACCCGAAAAATTTCCGGTGCACATCACTACTTTTTTAAAAACTGTCTTCTCAAAAAGAGAATTCAATGAGAACTGAAAACTAAAAATTCTCATTGCACAGTTTTTTCATGATGAATATGCCCCAAAATCTTACCAGGCTCTGATAAACCTCCCCATAAGTGAGAGTGACAGGATATAAGTCCGATCACTTCCTGCTTACTATTTGTGTCACAAAGGAATAATATAAAGCCATAGATTAAGCACAATGACGAGTGCACTGCTCGCTTGTATCAGTCCTCAGTCTTTTGTGTTTTTACACAGGTTGGTGTCTGAGTCATAATCAGCAACTACACACAATGCCAGTGTCTAGCTAGGGTATATGTGGATTGTACTTTTGTCACATCAGATATGTGAATAAAACGCATATTTAAAAATGTGTGGTGACAAGTGGTGTGGCTTACAGTAGTTGCAGACTCAGTGGCATGCCAAACAGGGCTACTAGAGGATAGGCGGATGCATACCTCCCTACATTTGTGATGGCTGAGGGACCAGGGCTGGCTCCAGGCCTACTAGCACCCTGAGCAAGAAAATTTCAAAGCGCCCCCTTCCATGCTCCTGGAAAGTGGGCGTGGCCTCCTGGGAAAAGTGGGCGGGGCCTCACAACTTCATATCATCAAACTATAAATAAATATATTTTCACACCCCCTCTACGCACAAAAATTAGCAGCATTACCCATAACAGCTACAGTAGTGTTCCTTACACACAATGGGGGTAATTCCAAGTTGATCGCAGCATGAATTTTGTTAGCAGTTGGACAAAACCATGGGGTTCATTCCGAGTTGTTCGCTCGTTGCCGAATTTCGCTATACTGCGATTAGTCGCTTACTGCGCATGCGCAAGGTACGCAGAGCGCATGCACTTAGTTATTTTACTAAAAACGTATCTGTTTTGCTGTAGCGTCTGCGGCGCTTTTCAGTCGCACTGGTGTTCGGTAAATGATTGACAGGAAAGGGGCGTTTCTGGGTGGTAACTCAGCGTTTTCCCGGCGTTGGCTAAAAAACGCAGGTTTGTCAGGGAAAAACGCGGGAGTGTCTGGAGAAACGGGGGAGTGGCTGGCCGAACGCAGGGCGTGTTTGTGACGTCAAACCAGGAACTAAACGGCCTGAGCTGATCGCAGTGTAGGTGTAATTCTCGAGCTACTCAGAAACTGCTAAGAATTATTTATTCGCTATTCTGCTAATCTTTCGTTCGTAATTCTGCTATGCTAAGATACACTCCCAGAGGGCGGCGGCCTAGCGTGTGCAATGCTGCTAAAATCAGCTAGCGAGCGAACAACTCGGAATGACCCCCCATGTGCACTGCAGGGGAGGCAGATATAACATGTGCAGAGAGAGTTAGATTCGGGTGTGGTGTGTTCAATCTGCAATCTAAATTGCAGTGTAAAAATAAAGCAGCCAGTATTTACCCTGCACAGAAACAAAATAACCCACCCAACTAACTCTCTCTGCAAATGTTATATATGACCCCCCTGCAGTGCACATGGGGGGTCATTCCGAGTTGTTCGCTCGTTGCCGATTTTCGCAACGGAGCGATTAAGGCAAAAATGCGCATGCGGTTAGTATTTTAGCTCAAAACTTAGTAGATTTACTCACGTCCGAACGAAGATTTTTCTTTGTTGAAGTGATCGGAGTGTGATTGACAGGAAGTGGGTGTTTCTGGGCGGAAACTGCCCGTTTTCTGGGAGTGTGCGGAAAAACGCAGGCGTGTCAGGGAAAAACGCGGGAGTGTCTGGAGAAACGGGGGAGTGGCTGGCCGAACGCTGGGCGTGTGTGTGACGTCAAACCAGGAACGAAACGGCATGAGCTGATCGCAATCTGTGAGTAGGTCTGGAGCTACTCAGAAACTGCTAAGAAATTTCTATTCGCAATTCTGCTAATCTTTTGTTCGCAATTCTGCTAAACTAAGATACACTCCCAGAGGGCGGCAGCTTAGCGTGTTCAATGCTGCTAAAAGCAGCTAGCGAGCAAACAACTCGGAATCACCCCTATGGTTTTGCCCAACTGCTAACAAAATTGCTGCTGCGATCAACTCAGAATTAGGCCCATAATGTCTACAGTAGTGCAGTGCCAGCTACACATGACATGCCCCCCAGCAGTGCCAGATAGACATGATATACCCCCCAGCAGTGCCAGATAGACATGACATGCCCCGCTGCAGTGCCAGCTACACATGATATGCCCCCCCAGCAGTGCCAGCTACACATGATAGTGTTCACTCTAGGATTTTTTTAGGGCAGGGGTGCTGATCACGGGGAGGGCACATTTTGCATTCGGGAGGGCACATATTTAAGTTAGAAGGGCAAAATGATGTACATACTGTAATTCTTATTGCTCCGTTCGAAATCATGGACCTTTCGCATTAGTAGTGCAGCTAATACACATTGCACCAGGTAGAACCTCCTATACACACTGCGACAGGTAGAGCACGTTAGACACTTTGCGCCAGGCAGAGCACGTTAGACACTTTGCGCCAGGCAGAGCACTGCGACACATTGCACCAGGTATTGCACTGAGACACGGGAACACTACATGATATGCCCCCCAGCCATGCCAGCTACACATGACATGCCCCCCAGCCGTGCCAGATGCACATGACATGCCCCCCAGCCGTGCCAGATGCACATGACATGCACCCCAGCCGTGCCAGATGCACATGACATGCCCCCCAGTAGTGCCAGATGCACATGACATGCCCCCCCAGCAGTGCCAGATGCACATGACATGCCCCCCCAGCAGTGCCAAATGCACATGACATGCCCCCCAGCAGTGCCAAATGCACATGACATGCCCCCCAGCAGTGCCAGTTACATAAATGCCCCCACAGTGCCAGAAACATAATTGCCCCCACAGTGCCAGATACATAAATGCCCCCACAGTGCCAGATACATAAATGCCCCCCACAGTGCCAGATATGCCCCCACAGTCCCAGATAGATAAATGACCCCACAGTGCCAGAAATGCCCCCACAGTGCCAGATACATTAATGCCCCCTCACAGTGCCAGATAAATGCCCCCACAGTGCCAGATAAATGCCCCCACAGTGCCAGATAAATGCCCCCACAGTGCCAGATACATTAATGCCCTCCCACAGTGCCAGATACATTAATGCCCCCCCACAGTGCCAGATACATTAATGCCCCCCACAGTGCCAGATAAATGCCCCCACAGTGCCAGATAAATGAATGCCCCCCACAGTGCCAAATAAATTAATGCCCCCCACAGTGCCAGATAAATGCCCCCCACAGTTCCAGATAAATGCCCCCACAGTGCCAGATACATTAATGCCCCTAGGCCCCCACAGTGCCAGATAAATGCCCCCACAGTGCCAGATAAATGCCCCCCACAGTGCCAGATACATTAATGCCCCCCACAGTGCCAGATAAATGTGCCCACAATGCCAGAAATGCCCCCACAGTGCCAGATAAATGCCCCCACAGTGCCAGATAAATGAATGCCCCCCACAGTGCCAGATAAATGCCCCCACAGTGCCAGATAAATGCCCCCACAGTGCCAGATAAATGCCCCCACAGTGCCAGATAAATTAATGCCCCCCACAGTGCCAGATAAATGCCCCCACAGTGCCACATATGCCCCCAGTACCTGCTCTGCCGACTATGAGGGAGGGGGAGTGCTGCTGTGCGCGACGCTGTCTGAAACAGAACTGTGTGCGCTGTGCTGCGCCGGTGTCTGACATCAGACGAAGGCGCCGCATAGCGCGCACAGCTCACTGTACAAGCAGGAGGCGCGGGAGGACAGCAGGCTACAGGACAGGGCCGGCTCCAGGCTCCGACATGGCGGTGCCAGCGTGCGGCGCCCTTCAAGGGTGGCGCCCTGCGTGGCCGCTCAAGTCGAACATGCCTCGAGCCGGCCCTGGGAGGGACATTTGCGCGACGAAGGCACGCCGGATTTTCAAAAGGGGCGTGGTCTATAAAAAGCGGCACGGCTTCGTGGGAGTGCCACAATCATGAGCCACACACCCCCATTTTTGGCACTGAGGGGGCATGCCCTCTGTGAGCTGCTCGCATGCCCCCTGTGAGCTGCTGGCATGCTCCCTCCCTCTGTCTATTCACCGCTGCTCTGCTAAACAGGGCAGCGATGACAGGAGCCTCCCAGCTGCCCCACCCCCCACCGAAGGACATTGCGGCCCGTGGGTGGGACAGCGGGACAGTCCCAAAAAAACGACACTGTCCAGCGAAAATCGGGACAGTTGGAAGGTATGCGTATATGTGGACACATCTGTAATATGAACATGTGTGTGGCTTGCATAAGCTACTGTCTGCTGTATTCTCAGTGCCGGCAGCGCTTGTGATGTCACCACTATTTATTTTTTTAGCCTGTGTGGGCAGGAGGACGGAGGCCATTCCACTGTCACAGGCTCTGACTACAGTACAGTCACCTTATAGCTATAAAGGCAGCATAGGCGAATCTAGGGGTGGTCCTGGGGTGTACCGGACCACCCATTAGCCCAAAACTCGATTTATGAATGCATTAGTTTAATTAGTGTCCTCATGGTCACGAATGCATTTGCTGGCCGGGAGGACGATACTCGGCCCGCGCTGCAGCTCCTCTGCTCCAGGGCCCCGTGTGTGTTGAATTCTATTGCGGCGTGACTAGATGACGTCATGCCGCATGCCGCACCTGCCCGGTCACCACAGCCTTGAGGTGGAGCTGCCTTGATTGAAGTTCCACGGCTGCACGCCCACCCGCTCGCTTGTCTGACTGTGGGCGTGGGCTGCGGCAGTAGTGCAAATGGTTGTGCAGATACCGGCAGACGACAGCCCAGGCCAGGAGTCCAAACTAATTGCAGTGTGGCCATCCGTCAGCCAGTGTCTCTGTCTCTGAGACAGCCAGATGAAAAGCTGTGGGTTGGGTTTTTTTTTTTGGGGGGGGGGGGGGGTGGTGAGAGAGACACAGAATGAAGAAGGGGGGGACACGCAGGTTAAGAGACACAGAATGAAGGAGGGTGAGGACGCAGGCTAAGAGACACAGTGAAAGAGGGGGGGACACAGGCTGAGAGACACGGAATGAAGGAGGGGGGACACAGGCTGAGAGACACAGAATGAAGGATGGGGGGACGCAGGTTAAGAGACACAGAATTAAGGAGGGGGGGACGCAGGTTGAGAGACACATTGAAGGAGGGGGGGTTGCAGGCTGAGAAACACAGAATGAAGGAGGGGGGGCGCAGGCTGAGAGACACGGAATGAAGGAGTGGGGGGCCGTAGGCTGAGAGACACAGTGAAGGAGGGGGGGCGCAGGCTGAGGAGTGAAATAGGCTGAGAGACACAGTGAAGGAGGGGAGGTCAAGTTGAGAGACGCTGAGTGAATGAGGGGCAGGCTGAGAGACATAGAATTAAAGTGGGCAGGCTGAGAGATGCAGGGGGGAGATGACGGTGTGGCTGAGAGACCCAGGGGGGAGATAATGGTGTAGCTGGGAGATGCAGGGGGTAGGTCAGGTGGCATGACTCTCTGTTGTATGACAATGACTTTGGTTATATTCCTACACAAACCATCATCTGCCAGACCATGTGATTTCCTACATGAATAGTGAATACCGACTAAAGAAGACGCCGTCTCACCAGGGAGGACATTTCTTCAGAGGTTTCCCATCTGTTGTGAGAAACCACCATTAAGGTAAGGTGCATATGGAATGGAAATTAATGTTCTCAGAGTGAAGGGAAATGGAGCGTATCACGTTGACACACACCTATTTACATTGGCCATGCCCCTTGTGACACATGGCCACGCCCACACACACAGTACCAGTAAGAATTTTTTCTCTACTTGGGACCACCCATTACCAGATCTCTAGTTTCGCCTATGAGAGGCAGTACTGTCAGTGTTAAATCATTGATCAGTCTACTGTATATGGCAATACGTCACAAGCTACCGATGTCGCATTTCATAAACTAATTTCACTACATACCACGTTCTGTACTGTCTTATTTGACAGTACCTGCCTGCGGGCCTGAACAGCCAGCTTGTGAATAGTCTAATGCTCCCCATAAAAAATATAGTAATTGTTCATATAAGCTGAATTTATTTAGTGCATTAACAAACATTAACACCACATTTAGGGGTCTAAGTACCAAGCCTTGGACAGAGATAAAGTACCAGCCAATCAGCTCCTAACTGTTACAGGCTGTGGACTTCATTCAGAGATGGACACAGATCTTGCTTCCCGCAGCCAGATCTGCGTCCCTCTACTAATATGTCGGGGTCCACCCAGCACAGGGCAAGGCCGCCAGGCATGAGTGTGGCGCCGCCTCACGATACGTTCGCAATTAAATTGTGGACGCATCGATTTAAAGTTGACCTCTGAATGCGCTGGCAGACGGTCCGGCGCCATTTTTCTTTTAGAGCAGCTGCGTGTGACGTCACACAGCCACCATAAAAACGCTCCCGCCACCCCACCGCCAAGCAGGCGTACTGCGGCCGGTGTGCGTGCGCAGACCCTCCGAATGCAGCCGCTGCATACAGACGCTCGTCTGTGTTGAGCTCTGAATAGCCCCCTGTGTTTGAAAAATGACAGTTAGTAGCTGATTGGTTGGCACTTTAGCTCTCTCCACTTTATCTCTATTCAACACCTGGTACATAGAACCTTATATCTTCGGGCATGACAAAAACAGTCTTGGGCGGATGGATTGCTTTTCCCATGACTTTCCCCAGATTATGCTATGGATCCCGGAGATGTCGTGTTCTGCTCCAGTTCTCAGCACAAGATGGCTGACCTGCAAATTCAGCTTTGGTCTTAGCATGTATGTAGAGTTATATTAATGTAGTTTACAGAGGGGAGATGTTAGGTGTAATGAGTACAGAGTAAGCAAACACTGCAAAACCTTAACTTGTTGCTTTTTAACCTCCAGAGAACAAGTGCGGATGGGGGGGAGGTGTGTGTGGAATGATGACACAGATGACAACTAGAGATGAGCGGGTTCGGTTTCTCTGAATCCGAACCCGCACGAACTTCATGTTTTTTTCACGGGTCCGAGCAGACTCGGATCCTCCCGCCTTGCTCGGTTAACCCGAGCGCGCCCGAACGTCATCATGACGCTGTCGGATTCTCGCGAGACTCGGATTCTATATAAGGAGCCGCGCGTCGCCGCCATTTTCACACGTGCATTGAGATTGATAGGGAGAGGACGTGGCTGGCGTCCTCTCCATTTAGATTAGGGTTGAGAGAGAGAGAGAGAGATTGACCTGAGGCTGTGATACTGTAGAAGAGAGTGCAGAGTTTAGTGACTGACGACCACAGTGACCACCAGACAGTGCAGTTGTTTGTTTTATTTAATATATCCGTTCTCTGCCTGAAAAAAACGATACACACAGTGACTCAGTCACATACCATATCTGTGTGCACTGCTCAGCCCAGTGTGCTGCATCAATGTATATATATATCTGACTGTGCTCAGCTCACACAGCTTATAATTGTGGGGGAGACTGGGGAGCACTGCAGTGCCAGTTATAGGTTATAGCAGGAGCCAGGAGTACATAATATTATATTAAAATTAAACAGTGCACACTTTTGCTGCAGGAGTGCCACTGCCAGTGTGACTAGTGACCAGTGACCTGACCACCAGTATATATAATATTAGTAGTATACTATCTCTTTATCAACCAGTCTATATTAGCAGCAGACACAGTACAGTGCGGTAGTTCACGGCTGTGGCTACCTCTGTGTCGGCACTCGGCAGCCCGTCCATAATTGTATATACCACCTAACCGTGGTTTTTTTTTCTTTCTTTATAGTCATACTAGTTACGAGTATACTATCTCTTTATCAACCAGTCTATATTAGCAGCAGACACAGTACAGTGCGGTAGTTCACGGCTGTGGCTACCTCTGTGTCGGCACTCGGCAGCCCGTCCATAATTGTATATACCACCTAACCGTGGTTTTTTTTTTCTTTCTTTATACATACATACTAGTTACGAGTATACTATCTCTTTATCAACCAGTCTATATTAGCAGCAGACACAGTACAGTGCGGTAGTTCACGGCTGTGGCTACCTCTGTGTCGGCACTCGGCAGCCCGTCCATAATTGTATATACCACCTAACCGTGGGTTTTTTTTCTTTCTTTATACATACATACTAGTTACGAGTATACTATCTCTTTATCAACCAGTCTATATATTAGCAGCAGACACAGTACAGTGCGGTAGTTCACGGCTGTGGCTACCTCTGTGTCGGCACTCGGCAGCCCGTCCATAATTGTATATACCACCTAACCGTGGTTTTTTTTTCTTTCTTTATAGTCATACTAGTTACGAGTATACTATCTCTTTATCAACCAGTCTATATTAGCAGCAGACACAGTACAGTGCGGTAGTTCACGGCTGTGGCTACCTCTGTGTCGGCACTCGGCAGCCCGTCCATAATTGTATATACCACCTAACCGTGGTTTTTTTTTCTTTCTTTATACATACATACTAGTTACGAGTATACTATCTCTTTATCAACCAGTCTATATTAGCAGCAGACACAGTACAGTGCGGTAGTTCATGGCTGTGGCTACCTCTGTGTCGGCACTCGGCAGCCCGTCCATAATTGTATATACCACCTAACCGTGGTTTTTTTTTCTTTCTTTATACATACATACTAGTTACGAGTATACTATCTCTTTATCAACCAGTCTATATATTAGCAGCAGACACAGTACAGTGCGGTAGTTCACGGCTGTGGCTACCTCTGTGTCGGCACTCGGCAGCCCGTCCATAATTGTATATACCACCTAACCGTGGTTTTTTTTTCTTTCTTTATACATACATACTAGTTACGAGTATACTATCTCTTTATCAACCAGTCTATATATTAGCAGCAGACACAGTACAGTGCGGTAGTTCACGGCTGTGGCTACCTCTGTGTCGGCACTCGGCAGCCCGTCCATAATTGTATATACCACCTAACCGTGTTTTTTTTTTCTTTCTTTATACATACATACTAGTTACGAGTATACTATCTCTTTATCAACCAGTCTATATTAGCAGCAGACACAGTACAGTGCGGTAGTTCACGGCTGTGGCTACCTCTGTGTCGGCACTCGGCAGCCCGTCCATAATTGTATATACCACCTAACCGTGGTTTTTTTTTCTTTCTTTATACATACATACTAGTTACGAGTATACTATCTCTTTATCAACCAGTCTATATATTAGCAGCAGACACAGTACAGTGCGGTAGTTCACGGCTGTGGCTACCTCTGTGTCGGCACTCGGCAGCCCGTCCATAATTGTATACTAGTATCCAATCCATCCATCTCCATTGTTTACCTGAGGTGCCTTTTAGTTGTGCCTATTAAAATATGGAGAACAAAAATGTTGAGGTTCCAAAATTAGGGAAAGATCAAGATCCACTTCCACCTCGTGCTGAAGCTGCTGCCACTAGTCATGGCCGAGACGATGAAATGCCAGCAACGTCGTCTGCCAAGGCCGATGCCCAATGTCATAGTACAGAGCATGTCAAATCCAAAACACCAAATATCAGTAAAAAAAGGACTCCAAAACCTAAAATAAAATTGTCGGAGGAGAAGCGTAAACTTGCCCATATGCCATTTACCACACGGAGTGGCAAGGAACGGCTGAGGCCCTGGCCTATGTTCATGGCTAGTGGTTCAGCTTCACATGAGGATGGAAGCACTCAGCCTCTCGCTAGAAAAATGAAAAGACTAAAGCTGGCAAAAGCAGTAGCACCGCAAAGAACTGTGCGTTCTTCGAAATCCCAAATCCACAAGGAGAGTCCGACTCCAATTGTGTCGGTTGCGATGCCTGACCTTCCCAACACTGGACGTGAAGAGCATGCGCCTTCCACCATTTGCACGCCCCCTGCAAGTGATGGAAGGAGCACCCGCAGTCCAGTTCCTGATAGTCAGATTGAAGATGTCAGTGTTGAAGTACACCAGGATGAGGAGGATATGGGTGTTGCTGGCGCTGGGGAGGAAATTGACCAGGAGGATTCTGATGGTGAGGTGGTTTGTTTAAGTCAGGCACCCGGGGAGACACCTGTTGTCCGTGGTAGGAATATGGCCGTTGACATGCCTGGTGAAAATACCAAAAAAATCAGCTCTTCGGTGTGGAAGTATTTCACCAGAAATGCGGACAACAGGTGTCAAGCCGTGTGTTCCCTTTGTCAAGCTGTAATAAGTAGGGGTAAGGACGTTAACCACCTCGGAACATCCTCCCTTATACGTCACCTGCAGCGCATTCATAATAAGTCAGTGACAAGTTCAAAAACTTGGGCCGACAGCGGAAGCAGTCCACTGACCAGTAAATCCCTTCCTCTTGTAACCAAGCTCACGCAAACCACCCCACCAACTCCCTCAGTGTCAATTTCCTCCTTCCCCAGGAATGCCAATAGTCCTGCAGGCCATGTCACTGGCAATTCTGACGAGTCCTCTCCTGCCTGGGATTCCTCCGATGCATCCTTGCGTGTAACGCCTACTGCTGCTGGCGCTGCTGTTGTTGCTGCTGGGAGTCGATGGTCATCCCAGAGGGGAAGTCGTAAGACCACTTTTACTACTTCCACCAAGCAATTGACTGTCCAACAGTCCTTTGCGAGGAAGATGAAATATCACAGCAGTCATCCTACTGCAAAGCGGATAACTGAGGCCTTGACATCCTGGGTGGTGAGAAACGTGGTTCCGGTATCCATCATTACTGCAGAGCCAACTAGAGACTTGTTGGAGGTACTGTGTCCCCGGTACCAAATACCATCTAGGTTCCATTTCTCTAGGCAGGCGATACCGAAAATGTACACAGACCTCAGAAAAAGAGTCACCAGTGTCCTAAAAAATGCAGCTGTACCCAATGTCCACTTAACCACGGACATGTGGACAAGTGGAGCAGGGCAGGGTCAGGACTATATGACTGTGACAGCCCACTGGGTAGATGTATGGACTCCCGCCGCAAGAACAGCAGCGGCGGCACCAGTAGCAGCATCTCGCAAACGCCAACTCTTTCCTAGGCAGGCTACGCTTTGTATCACCGGTTTCCAGAATACGCACACAGCTGAAAACCTCTTACGGCAACTGAGGAAGATCATCGCGGAATGGCTTACCCCAATTGGACTCTCCTGTGGATTTGTGGCATCGGACAACGCCAGCAATATTGTGTGTGCATTAAATCTGGGCCAATTCCAGCACGTCCCATGTTTTGCACATACCTTGAATTTGGTGGTGCAGAATTTTTTAAAAAACGACAGGGGCGTGCAAGAGATGCTGTCGGTGGCCAGAAGAATTGCGGGACACTTTCGGCGTACAGGCACCACGTACAGAAAACTGGAGCACCACCAAAAACTACTGAACCTGCCCTGCCATCATCTGAAGCAAGAAGTGGTAACGAGGTGGAATTCAACCCTGTATATGCTTCAGAGGTTGGAGGAGCAGCAAAAGGCCATTCAAGCCTATACAATTGAGCACGATATAGGAGGTGGGATGCACCTGTCTCAAGCGCAGTGGAGAATGATTTCAACGTTGTGCAAGGTTCTGATGCCCTTTGAACTTGCCACACGTGAAGTCAGTTCAGACACTGCCAGCCTGAGTCAGGTCATTCCCCTCATCAGGCTTTTGCAGAAGAAGCTGGAGACATTGAAGGAGGAGCTAACACGGAGCGATTCCGCTAGGCATGTGGGACTTGTGGATGGAGCCCTTAATTCGCTTAGCAAGGATTCACGGGTGGTCAATCTGTTGAAATCAGAGCACTACATTTTGGCCACCGTGCTCGATCCTAGATTTAAAGCCTACCTTGGATCTCTCTTTCCGGCAGACACAAGTCTGCTGGGGTTCAAACACCTGCTGGTGAGTAAATTGTCAAGTCAAGCGGAACGCGACCTGTCAACAACATCTCCTCCTTCACATTCTCCCGCAACTGGGGGTGCGAGGAGAAGGCTCAGAATTCCGAGCCCACCCGCTGGCGGTGATGCAGGGCAGTCTGGAGCGACTGCTGATGCTGACATCTGGTCCGGACTGAAGGACCTGACAACGATTACGGACATGTCGTCTACTGTCACTGCATATGATTCTCTCCCCATTGAAAGAATGGTGGAGGATTATATGAGTGACCGCATCCAAGTAGGCACGTCACACAGTCCGTACTTATACTGGCAGGAAAAAGAGGCAATTTGGAGGCCCTTGCACAAACTGGCTTTATTCTACCTAAGTTGCCCTCCCACAAGTGTGTACTCCGAAAGAGTGTTTAGTGCCGCCGCTCACCTTGTCAGCAATCGGCGTACGAGGTTACATCCAGAAAATGTGGAGAAGATGATGTTCATTAAAATGAATTATAATCAATTCCTCCGTGGAGACATTGACCAGCAGCAATTGCCTCCACAAAGTACACAGGGAGCTGAGATGGTGGATTCCAGTGGGGACGAATTGATAATCTGTGAGGAGGGGGATGTACACGGTGATATATCGGAGGATGATGATGAGGTGGACATCTTGCCTCTGTAGAGCCAGTTTGTGCAAGGAGAGATTAATTGCTTCTTTTTTGGTGGGGGTCCAAACCAACCCGTCATATCAGTCACAGTCGTGTGGCAGACCCTGTCACTGAAATGATGGGTTGGTTAAAGTGTGCATGTCCTGTTTATACAACATAAGGGTGGGTGGGAGGGCCCAAGGACAATTCCATCTTGCACCTCTTTTTTCTTTTCTTTTTCTTTGCGTCATGTGCTGTTTGGGGAGGGTTTTTTGGAAGGGACATCCTGCGTGACACTGCAGTGCCACTCCTAGATGGGCCCGGTGTTTGTGTCGGCCACTAGGGTCGCTTATCTTACTCACACAGCTACCTCATTGCGCCTCTTTTTTTCTTTGCGTCATGTGCTGTTTGGGGAGGGTTTTTTGGAAGGGACATCCTGCGTGACACTGCAGTGACACTCCTAGATGGGCCCGGTGTTTGTGTCGGCCACTAGGGTCGCTTATCTTACTCACACAGCTACCTCATTGCGCCTCTTTTTTTCTTTGCGTCATGTGCTGTTTGGGGAGGGTTTTTTGGAAGGGACATCCTGCGTGACACTGCAGTGCCACTCCTAGATGGGCCCGGTGTTTGTGTCGGCCACTAGGGTCGCTAATCTTACTCACACAGCTACCTCATTGCGCCTCTTTTTTTCTTTGCGTCATGTGCTGTTTGGGGAGGGTTTTTTGGAAGGGCCATCCTGCGTGACACTGCAGTGCCACTCCTAGATGGGCCCGGTGTTTGTGTCGGCCACTAGGGTCGCTTATCTTACTCACACAGCGACCTCGGTGCAAATTTTAGGACTAAAAATAATATTGTGAGGTGTGAGGTATTCAGAATAGACTGAAAATGAGTGGAAATTATGGTTTTTGAGGTTAATAATACTTTGGGATCAAAATGACCGCCAAATTCTATGATTTAAGCTGTTTTTTAGGTTTTTTGGAAAAAAACACCCGAATCCAAAACACACCCGAATCCGACAAAAAAAATTCGGTGAGGTTTTGCCAAAACGCGGTCGAACCCAAAACACGGCCGCGGAACCGAACCCAAAACCAAAACACAAAACCCGAAAAATTTCCGGCGCTCATCTCTAATGACAACATCATGGGTCTGCCCTGTGTGCTACAAAAGAACGAGAAGAGATATACAGAAAGGCCTCTTTTCCTCACACAGCGTAGATGGGGGCCGATTAAATGATTCACGGCATCAAAGCCTCGTCCTCATCGCAAGAAAGACAAGTGGCATTGGCAAAGTGAGATTTTTAAAGCCACATAAAAAAGGTGGAGGGAGATATTTTTAAAGGGGCACCCAGGCATCTCATAGAAGCATAGAATTTGACGGCAGATAAGAACCACTTGGCCACCATCTAGTCTGCCCCTTTTAAATCTCCACTCTACAACAGGATTTAAATTTTGCATCACCATGTTCATTGGCTCTAGCATATAAGAGCAATTTTAAAATTGTAGAAAATGTGTTCGTATATACAATTCGTCTGTCTGTCTGTCTGTCTGTCTGTCTGTCTGTCTATATAACCTTTCAGCAGTTTCTGCAGGATTATCACTAAATTAGGTAAATGTTGTATTTAACAAGCTACTGTATATATCCAAAGTGCCTAGGCACGAAATCTATATAAGGGGCTTGAATTTTTGTGATTGGCTTAATTTGTCATCTGTTGCTAGGTAGATCAAGGTTTGTAGTGAGTTGTAATTGGTTAGGGCCAGCCTATCAGTGAGTATAGAGACAGTGATTTTAGTGTATGTAGGGAGAAGCTGACCAGGATCCTTCCTCTTGTCGATTTGGAAGAACCCACCCATCCTATTGGCTCTTGAATTTGGCTCTTTTTGATTTGGCTTACTAATATATATTTCAGAATTAGTGGGCGGGAAGGCGCTACTGGCCAGCGGTCACGTGTAGCAAAAGTGGTGTTGTGGGGCACTTACCCCTTTTGAAGGACGGCGACTGTGTCCTGCCCTTGTGGGGGGGGGAGCGATGGACGCTTCCCTCAGGAGCGTCCTCACTGTGCTATAGTAAAGGATGGTGAGACCTTCACAACACAGTTTATGCTGATACATACATAGATGGGGCATTTCAGTCGTCGCCATTTCAGTTGAGGTGTTTAGTCGCCGCCATTTTATAAGATCTGTGACTAGAGCTGGTTAGTTGTAGCGTCTTCCTGGCCACCCACTACGAATAAGGTCATTCCAATTAATAAATTCAATGACCAGTTAATCCAACGCAGTTGTGTCCGTGTCTTTATTTTTAGTTGATAAGCTAATTTAAAGTGTATTGTTAATGTCAAGCACAATAAATTAATAGACGGCTTACACTTGCAGGACCTCATACAACTTTGGACTGAAATGCAAGTTGTGACATTTTTTAGGGCCGATGTTTGGGGGGCGCCTGTAGACCCCCCAAAGTACAGTTTGGGCTTGTTGTGGGCAAGTTGATGCAAACGTTGGCCAAGATGCTCTATAATATGAGCCATATGAGCCCACTAGGGTGGACATAACCTGAGTCACACTCATTAATGCAAATACATTTAAAGTGCTGCAACTGGGATTTACAAGCAAGAGTACAGATGAACTGAATACTCGTTTTACAAGATAAAGAGAACTTATGAGCCACAAATAGCAATCCTGAATGGAACTCACTTCATGGAAAATGGGCATTCGCGGTCACACACACAACAGAATCATCTCATGGGATTGTCATAGGAGTCTCGTGAGTATGTAGCTGTATGTCTGTTCTATTCTGTGTTGCGCAAACGGCAGAGGGAAGTTTCTGATGGTTCTCTTGTACCCTGTATGGGGCTGGTGCAACTGCCGATACTGATGATGGTTGAGGTGGGAGACACAAGAACATTAGGGTGGACTGTAATTATTAGCATTTTTTGTACTCATTCGGGGTCATTCTGACCCGATCGCACGCTGCAGTTTATCTTGCGATCGGGTCAGAACTGTGCATGCGCCGGCGCCACAGTGCGCCGGCACATGCCAGATGGCCGAAGGCCGTCGGGCCACTACGATCGCCTCTGCTTGATTGACAGGCAGAGGCGGTCGCTGGGCAGGGGGGGCGGAATGGCGGTGTTTGTCCGCCGTTTCGTGGGCGCGGTCCGGCCAACGCAGGCGTGGCCGGACCAAACAGGTGCGGGCCGCAGCGGCTGCATGACGTCACACGCAGCCGCTGCGGGCTGGGGAGCGATGAGTAGCTCCTGGCCAGCACGATAAAGCTGCGCTGGTCTGGAACTACTCTTGAAGTGCAAAGGCATCGGCACTGTGCTATGCCTTTGCACTTCTGCGGGGGGGGGGGGGGGGGGCAGCACTGACATGCGGGCCGAGATAGCCCTGTTCTGGGCGTCCCCCGCATGTTACTGTGAATGATCGTAGCTGTGCTAAATTTAGCACAGCTACGATCATCTCGGAATGACCCCCATAGTCAAGCCACACATCCTATTATATTCCCAGCACCTCTGCGCCTGCTGCTCCTGTTACTTACACAGCGCATTTGTTATCTCTGCGGAGTTGGACGCATTTCGCGTCTGCAGCTGATTCAGAATAAGTCACAGGTTAAGGTTCGCAGTTCACTTTTAGATACAATGAGGCGGCTGCTTATTGAAGCAGCTAACCCGGCTAAAGGGGCAATGATATATAGGGGTGTATTTACTAAGCAATGGAATGGAGATAATGTGAACAGAGATAAAGTTCCAGCCAATCAGCTCCTAACTGTCATGTCACATGCTGAGTTTGAAAAATGACAGTTAGTCCAGAGAACATTGCGGAATCATCACGAATAGGCAGCTTTGTGTATGCACGTATATGTAACCTTGGCCTAATAGTTTGTTGTTCGTTATACATAAATGTCAAATCTACAATATAAATAGATCTGCTATAAACACATGAGACTTACATCACTGCTATAAAGTATTTTAGGTTGGCGTTAAGTCTAGACTTTTCGTGAGTCAAAAGCACATTAATTTTCATTCCTGCGCATATAAACAGTATGCCGTGTCTGGCACATGACAGTGGGTTATTTGTGTTACATCCTATGAGCGCATAGACTGTTTCCTCTTGTGGTTTGTGTGTTATTACTGACACAGATGGAATTGTATATGTGCACAGATCATAGCCTACTTTTCAAAAATAAAAAAGGCTTCGGTCAAAAGTCACTAACAGATGTGTCCTCAATGCATACACCTAGCCAGTGTCAGACTGGGCCATAAAGGGCCTATCGGGGGAACACAGTGGTAGGGGCCCATGTTTAGGGGTGTGATAAGTCTCCAGAGGGGGTGTGGCCAGCCACTACATTGGTTTTCCTAACAATTAGAGAATGCATGGTTGGGCCCTTTGATAAATATATTCAGTAAATACTGTTAGTGCATGCATGACAATGTACCAGATTAATAACAGCAATGCACTGTAGTCAATAAACCATAGTCCTGTGAAGTATAAGGTAACATATGTATAATGTATAAATCAAGAACATAGTCTGGAACCTGATCCTTATAGGAGGAGGTGGGGACACAGGACAGTGGGGCACACCGGGGGTTTCCCTGTAAGCCTGTCTAACCCCGCACCTAGCAACACAGCACAAGACGTTTCGTATTTTTCAAAGTATACTAGAGACGTTGGTCTGCGACAGAGATTAGTTTTACAGTTTACACAAGCACAAAGTTGCAGAAGTGGCACAATGGAATTTAGCGTGAGAAAAAGCCCCCCAGCATCATAGCAGTTCGTATACAGATTCAGACTCGGTTGCACACAGATATGTACAGTAAGTGTTGCACATGCGATTCATCAGTGCAAGCTAGCTAAATAGTTTATCACTTCCAGTTGTTTAATTAATGCGAATAAAATACAAATTTTGAGGAAGAAAGAAGCTTTGTGACCGAGACGCACAGGACCTAGCACCACAAGAGGGGCTGTTTGCCGTGACTTGAGCAAGAGTCTATGAGGCACATTATTTAACTTCTCATACACTATTTTATGTTTCCTCAATTATCAGTTTACAGACTGCAGATAGAAGCTGCCTTACACACTGTAGTTTGGAGGTCAGTTAGCCTGTACACCAGCAGTAATTGTCTGCATTTATGTATGGGCCCAGCTATCCTCATCTATACCTGCAGGATGAATCGAACCATAGCCACGTCTGGTTCTGTATGTGTTCATTGATCATTTGTGCTAATGGGGCCTAATTCAGATCTCGAAGGACATGATGCAAAGATCCGATGTTTGGTACTTTGCGCATATGTCACAACTGTACTGTGCATATGCAATACGGGTCCTGCGTTGTTAGATGCACTTCGGCTGCAGACATCAGTAGATTGATAGTCTGCAGCCATGAGGGGACAGCAATGGCCGCCATTTCCCACAAATGGAAGTGTGTCTGGGGAGAGTGACAAGGCAAGGATCTCTGGGGGTCATTCCGAGTTGTT
This sequence comes from Pseudophryne corroboree, assembly GCF_028390025.1. Taxonomy (NCBI): domain Eukaryota; kingdom Metazoa; phylum Chordata; class Amphibia; order Anura; family Myobatrachidae; genus Pseudophryne; species Pseudophryne corroboree. Next base: position 764,059,793 of record NC_086449.1, on the reverse strand, counting down.
CGCTCGTTATTTTTTTCTCGCAACGGAGCGATTAGTCGCTAATGCGCATGCGCAATGTCCGCAGTGCGACTGCGCCAAGTAAATTTGCTATGCAGTTAGGAATTTTACTCACGGCATTACGAGTTTTTTTCTTCGTTCTGGTGATCGGAGTGTGATTGACAGGAAGTGGGTGTTTCTGGGCGGAAACAGGCCGTTTTATGGGTGTGTGTGAAAAAACGCTGCCGTTTCTGGGAAAAACGCGGGAGTGTCTGAAGAAACGGAGGAGTGTCTGGGCGAACGCTGGGTGTGTTTGTGACGTCAAACCAGGAACGACAAGCACTGAACTGATCGCAGATGCAGAGTAAGTCTGGAGCTACTCAGAAACAGCTAAGAAGTGTCTATTCGCAATTCTGCTAATCTTTCGTTCGCAATTTTGATAAGCTAAGATTCACTCCCAGTAGGCGGCGGCTTAGCGTGTGCAAAGCTGCTAAAAGCAGCTTGCGAGCGAACAACTCGGAATGACCCCCTCTGTTAGAAGATAGAGATTTCCTGGCATCTTGGGCATAGCTGCAGCGGCCATCTTAGGTGGCCCACCCCATGGATTACGCAGCCGCCCGATAGTGTCACAGGTGATCTGATGCTGCATCCTAGGATCCAGCACTGTAGCATAAATGCTTGCGGGAGGTGTCTACTTATATAAGACGCCTCCTGCTGCATTACCATATTAGTGCAACCTCCGTCCACATCTGAATTAGCGCCTAGCTGCAAGGTGGATGCACTGGATACATATGTAATCCCGACTGACGGGATGGAGATAGCGGCATCCTGCCAGGCGGAATCCTGGCAGCGAGCGCAGTGAGATCTATTCCCACTCGGGTGGTGGCGTGGAGTGGGAATACTGAGCTGCGGTCTGCATTTTACCGGCTGTCGGGATACCGGCATCGATCTTCTGAACGCCGGGATCCCAACAGCCTGTATATTAAGTTATTAACTGTATCCCGGATGCCCGACCACGGTGCCAAGGCAAGGTTTTCCAAAATGTCTAATGGTCTGATCTATAATACTACCAGTTTGGACAAACAATGGCCCATATGTGACAGCCAAAATGACACTGCCAGAGAGCTGACTCCTAGATCTATCCGGCTGTTTTAAAAAAGTGCTTTTCTGAGTGTCTTAATACCGCTAATCCATTCTGTCATCAGCAGTTGAGAGAGGATTAGAGGAACCATTAGATTCTGTTCCTGACACTACTATTGCAGCATATAGCATTTACAGTGAAGATTATGGGGATTTTTTTTAACCCTGTATTTGGCAAACAGCGAAATTCTAAGAATACTTGTTTAAAAATGTTTCAACTAATTGCAATGTTACTTGGGAACATCACTGCCACAGAAAGAATAGAAATTTAAATGGGAGGCAGTCAATTTGCCAGCTGTCGGGATCTCGACTGTTAGGCGTCCAACGTCGTAATCCCGACACCCGGTGAAATACCGGCTGTCGGGATTGCCAGAATCCCTACTTGGGTGGTGGTCCACGCCACCACCTGAGGGAGAATATAACGTTATCACCAGGTCCAAATCGCAGAAAATTGCAGCGAGCGCACAAGCTGCGATCTACTCTGGTATTCCAGCTGTTGGTATCCCGGCATCTGTCTCCTGACTGCAGGGATCCTGACAGCAGGGATAACATACTGAATCCATTTAAACATTACTACATAAATATAATACAAACTTCATGTTGCTAAAGTGCAAAATGCCCTAATAATGGGCTAAAGAGGAAAACCTGTGATGTCACTTCCCCCAGCAATATATAGTCACAGGACTGTGTAAAACCGGGTACATATCAATCTGCCGGCCTGACATATGGTGCCGCCTGAACACACTGCATGATGGGTATCAGCAAATATCATGTATCCCCTGAATGTATCTACGGGGGATCCTCATTTTCTTACCAAAGCAGCCACAATAGAGGTCTTCAGTGCCGAATTTACCAATCCACTGAATGCATTCTGCAGATTTCTTGGTGAGAGGGATCTGCAGGAACCCTCTCCGGTGAAGTCTGCCTGCACATGCTCCAACATCTGTACCTGCATAAGGGGCAGAAGTGACTTCTTACTGATCTGATTTAGAACAAAAATTGTATTTTGTCCTGTTGTTTTGATAACCTGCAGACTTTGCAGAAGTCCCAACATAGGGGGTCATTCCGAGTTGATCGCTTGCTAGCAGTTTTTAGCAGCCGTGCAAACGCTATGCCACCGCCCACTGGGAGTGTATTTTAGCTTAGCAGAAGTGCGAACGCATGTGCAGCCGAGCTCTGCAAAAACAGTTTGTGCAGTTTCAGAGTAGCTCTGAACCTACTCAGCGCTTGCGATCACTTCAGCCTATTCGTGTCCGGATTTGACGTCACACACCCGCCCAGCGAACGCCCAGCCACGCCTGCGTTTTTTCATACACGCCAGCGTTTTTGCAAACACTCCCTGAAAATGGTCAGTTGACACACTGAAACGCCCGCTTCCTGTCAATCTTCTTGCGGCCGTCAGTGCGAAGGAAAACTTTGCTAGAACCTGAGCTCAACCACAAAGAGCTTTGTACCCGTACGTCGCGCGTGCGCATTGCGGGCCATATGCATGCGCATAAATGCAGTTTTTTCACCTGACCACTGCGCTGCGAAAATCGGCAGCGAGCGATCAACTCGGAATGACCCCCACATTCATAATTAACCTTGTGCAATCACAGTATGAGTTTCACTTACGGGTTTTTAAATAAGTTCTGCTTAGTCTCAGGTGTTGCTGACACACGTGACATCAGCATAGGAAGCTGCTGAGTTTCTAAAACAGGCTGGTTTCATTTTAGGGCAAAGTGTAGGGGTCCCAATGCATCCTGGCTTTTTTCTACCCAAAGTCATGTTAGTCACAATACGTCTAATCTTTTCCAAAAATGTCAACTCTCTATGGCTGAGATTGATCAAACCACCCTCTATGCATAGGCGTTTCTATCATGACTGCAATGTGTGCGGTGCATATGGGCCCCTGGGGGGACCCACAGTGCACACATTGCACCCATATTTTAGTACTCGCCTCTCCGGAGTCCAGCGTCAGGCGCTGCAGCCATTGCAAAAAACAAATCACCTCTAAAATGGCTGCCGCGCATACGCGGTACAAATTTTGTATCCGAACATGGCGGGCGCCATGTTTCCGGAGACCTGCTCATGCGCAGTAGGCTCCGGCACAATGCCGGAGCCTATGGTGCTGTGGAGAGGAGGGGGCCCACCTGGAGTCTGCACGCGGGCCCCCTCCTCTCTTAAGACTGCCTCTATGCACCCAAGTGAAGTATAAGATGTGGTACTGTATGCTGGGTCGTTCCGAGTTAATCGCTCGCTAGCAACTTTTTGCAGCGCTGCGATCAGGTTAAATCTCGGCAAAACTGCGCATGCGTATGCACCACAATGCGCAGGCGCATCGTACGGGTACAAAGAGGATCGGTGCTGGGCGATGGATTTAGCGAAGAATCCATTCGCACAGCCGATCGCAAAGGTGATTGACAGAAAGAGGGCGTTCGTGGGTGTCAACTGACCGTTTTCTGGGAGTGTTTGGGAAAACACAGGCGTGTCCAAGCTTTTGCAGGGCGGGTGTCTGACGTCAATTCCGGGACCAAAAAGACTGAAGTGATCACAGCGGCTGAGGAAGTCCAGAGCTTCTCAGAAAATGCAAAAAACGTTTTTGTGCCGTTGGCTGCAAAAGCATTCGCACACTTGCAAAGCTAAAATACACTCCCCCATAGGTGGCGACTATCTGATCGCAGCGCTGCAAAAAGTTGCTAGCGAGCGATCAACTCGGACCCAATGGGGGTCATTCCGACCCGTTCGCACGCTGCTTTTTTTGCAGCCGTCCGAACGGGTCTGGAATACAAAGGACTATGGTGTATTTTCTGTTTTGCATTGCTGTTGTTAAGCTGGTACATTGTCATCAGAGCTGGTGCTAGTGTGTTAGGGTGTTCGGGGGCAAACCTTCTCCTCTAGGGATCAAGTTCTAGACTGTGCACTTGAAGTATACATTATACATATGTTACCTGATACTGCACAGGACTATGGTGTATTTTCTGTTTTGCATTGCTGTTGTTAAGCTGGTACATTGTCATCAGGGCCGGTGCTAGGGTGTTCGGCGCCCCCCTGCAAACTATAAATTTGAATCCTCCCATGTTTCACAAAGAGTCAGCGCGCGCCGTAAAAAGGGTTGTGGTCTCACAAGGAAGGGGCATGGCCACACAATAGTACACCCATTTAAAATTACGCCACACAGTAGCACAATCTTATTCATCTTATACGTAACGCCCCACCCGTAGTAGTAGCGTCCTTATACATAATGCCCCCCCAGTAGTAGTAGCATCCTTATACATAATGCCCCCCCAATAGTAGTAGCATCCTTATAAGTAATGCACCCACAGTAGTAGTAGCGTCCTTATACGTAATGCCCGCCCCAGTAGTAGTAGCGTCCTTATACGTAATGCCCCCCCAATAGTAGTAGCGTCCTTATACGTAATGCCCCCCAGTAGTAGTAGCGTCCTTATACGTAATGTCCCCCCAGTAGTAGTAGCGTGCTTATACGTAATGCCCCCCAGTAGTAGTAGCGTGCTTATACGTATTGCGCCCCCAGTAGTAGTACTGTCCTTATACATAATGTCCCCTCCAGTAGTAGTAGCGTCCTTATACGTAATGCCCCCCCAGTAGTAGTAGCATAGTTATATGTAATGTCCCCCAGTAATAGTAGCGTCCTTATACGTAATGCCCCCCAGTGGTAGTAGCGTCCTTACATGTAATGCCCCCCCAGTAGTAGTAGCATCCTTATACGTAATGCCCCCAAGTAGTAGTAGCGTGCTTATACGTAATGCCCCCTCAGTAGTAGTAGCGTCCTTACATGTAATGCTCCCCCAGTAGTAGTAGCGTCCTTACATGTAATGCCCCCGCAGTAGTAGTAGCGTCCTTACATGTAATGCCCCCCAGTAGTAGTACCGTCCTTACATGTAATGTCCCCCTCCCCAGTAGTAGTAGCATCATGGCCCTCCAGTAGTAGTAGTAGTAGCGTCTTTACATGTAATGCTCCCCCCAGTAGTAGTGTCCTTACATGTAATGCCCCCCCCCATTAGTAGTAGCGTCCTTATACGTAATGCCCCCCCCCAATAGTAGTAGCGTCCTTACATGTAATGCCCCCCCAGTAGTAGTAGCGTCCTTATACATAATGCCCCCCCAGTAGTAGTGGCGTGCTTATACGTAATGCCCCCCCAGTAGTAGTAGCGTTGTTATACGTAATGCCCCCCCAGTATTAGTAGCGTCCTTATACGTAATGACCCCCCCAGTAGTAGTAGCGTCCTTACATGTAATGCCCCCCCATTAGTAGTAGCGTCCTTACATGTAATGCCCCCCCAGTAGCAGTAGCGTCCTTACATGTAGTGCCCCCCCAGTAGTAGTAGCGTCCTTACATGTAATGCTCCCCCCAGGAATAATAGCGTCCTTACATGTAATGCTTCCCCAAGGAACAGTAGCATCCTTACATGTAATGTTCGCCCCCAGTAGTAGTAGCGTCCTTATACGTAATGCCCCCCCAGTAGTAGTAGCGTCCTTACATGTAATGCCCCCCATTAGTAGTAGCATTGTTATACGTAATGCCCCCCCAATAGTAGTAGCGTCCTTACATGTAATGCAACTCCAGTAGTAGTAGCGTCCTTATACATAATGCCCCCCCCAGTAGTAGTGGCGTGCTTATACGTAATGGCCCCCCAGTAGTAGTAGCGTTGTTATACGTAATGCCACCCAGTAGTAGCATCCTTATACGTAATGACCCCCCAGTAGTAGTAGCATCCTTACATGTAATGCCCCCCCATTAGTAGTAGCGTCCTTACATGTAATGCCCCCCCAGTAGTAGTAGCGTCCTTACATGTAGTGCCCCCCCAGTAGTAGTAGCGTCCTTACATGTAATGCTTCCCCCAGGAATAGTAGCGTCCTTACATATAATGCTTCCCCCAGGAACAGTAGCATCCTTACATGTAATGTTCGCCCCCAGTAGTAGTAGCGTCCTTATACGTAATGCCCCCCCCCAGTAGTAGTAGCGTGCTTATACGTAATGCCCCCTCCCCCAGTAGTAGCGTTGTTATAAGTAATGCCCCCCCTGTAGTAGTAGCGTCCTAATACGTAATGCCCCCCGGTAGTAGCGTCCTTATACGTAATGCCCCCTCCCCCAGGAGTAGCGTTGTTATACGTAATGCCCCCCCCCCCCTGTAGTAGTAGCGTCCTTACATGTAATGGCCCCCCAGTAGTAGTAGCATCCGTAAATGTAATGCCCCCCCCCCAGTAGTAGCGTCATAATGTGCGCGCGCACAGACACACCTCATACACACCCCCACCATACACACACACACACACACACACACACACACACACACACACACACATACACCCCCCCACCCTACACACACACACACACACACACACACACACACACACACACACACTTCTCTCTCACCCTCCACTTACCCAAGTCTGGCTGGCCGCCACTGTAATTACTCTCCCTCTGTACAGCTGCCTGGTCCATGTAGCTCCGCCCGCTCCATCCCGTGTATCTCCTCCCCCTACGTCTCATGTAGCCCTGCCCCCTCTTCGGATCTGTACACAGCCTCTGTCACACAGGGGAGGGGAGTAGGCGTTTCATGCTGCCGGCGCTGCTGCCTGTCACACAGTAACAGGCAGAGCAGCCGGCAGTAGCAGCAGGGGGGACAGGGCAGCACAGCAGCAGGGAAGGGATGCAGAGCAGAGTAAGCACCCCTCCAACCTAGCGCCTCCCTGCACTGCATCCCCTTCGCTGAGCGGGTAGCACTGGGCCTGATTATCATGCAAACACTAGCAGTACTTAATATATAAATATATCAGGTGCCCAGATCAAGCACTCTCCAATTATTAACAAAGCCTCTGTGGCAGCTAGCCACCCCCACCCTTCTTCCCGGGAGAGTGGCCACACCCCTAAACATGGGCCCCTACCACTGCATCCCCCCGGTGGGCCGTTCATACCCCAGTCCGACACTGGGGGGACATGTCTGTAACTGAATACAATGTTACTAGGAGTCATAGCCCACCAAACACAGAACGCTGAAGCCGTTGTATGACGGTGTGCCCACTGCTGGACAGTTCTATGGCGTGCCCAGCGTTGCACAGTACTATAGTGTGCCCAGTGCTGAATATTACCTGCTGTCAGTGTGCCTCTTTACTCCTCATGGGCTGCTGGTAGCCGGGTAGGACGTCAACTGTGTGCTGCAGCTGAGAGTGGACCCAGCCGAAGGAAACATCCATCTCCCTTTACATTAAGCAGATCTGGTAGAAAACCCTATATGCCCCACGCTCTTTCTCTGATGTCCTAGTGGATGCTGGGTACTCCGTAAGGACCATGGGGAATAGACGGGCTCCGCAGGAGACTGGGCACTCTTAAAAGAAAGATTAGGTACTATATCTGGTGTGCACTGGCTCCTCCCTCTATGCCCCTCCTCCAGACCTCAGTTAGAATCTGTGCCCGGCCAGAGCTGGATGCACCTAGTGGGCTCTCCTGAGCTTACTAGAAAAGAAAGTATTTGTTAGGTTTTTTATTTTCAGTGAGATCTGCTGGCAACAGACTCACTGCTACGAGGGACTGAGGGGAGAGAAGCAAACCTACCTGCTTGCAGCTAGCTTGTGCTTCTAAGGCTACTGGACACCATTAGCTCCAGAGGGATCGAACACAGGGCCCGACCTCGATCGTTCGTTCCTGGAGCCGCGCCGCCGTCCCCCTTGCAGAGCCAGAAGACGGAAGAACAGGAGAAAATCGGCGGCTGAAGACTCCGGTCTTCAATAAGGTAGCGCACAGCACTGCAGCTGTGCGCCATTGCTCCCACAGCACACCACACGCTCCGGTCACTGGTGGGTGCAGGGCGCTGGGGGGGGGGGGCGCCCTGGGCTGCAATAAGTATACCTTTTGGCACAAAAAGCACATAATACAGTGTATAACACTGTATATGTGCAAAAACCCCCGCCATTAACATTATAAAAAGTGGGAGAAGCCTGCCGCTGAAGGGGCGGGGCTATCTTCCTCAGCACAGCCAGCGCCATTTTCTCTTCACAGCTCTGCTGGAAGGACGCTCCCCAGGCTCTCCCCTGCAGTATACACTACAAGAAGGGTAAAAAAGAGAGGGGGGGCACAAATTTAGGCGCAAAAGGTGATATAAGCAGCTATTGGGGGAAAATTCACTTTGTGTTAGTGTAAATCCCTCTGTTATATAGCGCTCTGGTGTGTGCTGGCATACTCTCTCTCTGTCTCCCCAAAGGAGTTTGTGGGGTCCTGTCCTCAGTCAGAGCATTCCCTGTGTGTGTGTGCGGTGTGTCGGTACGGCTGTGTCGACATGTTTGATGAGGACGCTTACGTGGAGGCGGAGCAGGAGCCGATAAGTGTGATGTCGCCCCGACACCAGAGTGGATGGATATGTGGAAGGTATTAACCGACAGTGTCAACTCCTTGCATAAAAGGTTCGATGACGGAACAGCTTTGGGACAGCCGGCATCTCAGCCCGCGCCTGCCCAGGCGTCTCAGAGGCCATCAGGGGCTCAAAAACGCCCGCTACCTCAGATGGCAGACACAGATGTCGACACGGAGTCTGACTCCAGTGTAGACGAGGATGAGACAAATGTACAATCCACAAGGGCCATCCGATGCATGATTACGGCAATGAAAAATGTGTTGCACATTTCTGACATTAACCCGGTTACCACAAAAAAGGGTATTATGTTTGGGGAGAAAAAGCAGCCAGTGACTTTTCCCCCATCTGATGAGTTAAATGAATTGTGTGAAGAAGCGTGGTGTTCCCCAGATAAGAAATTAGTGATTTCTAAGAGGTTACTAATGGCGTACCCTTTCCCGCCAACGGACAGGTTACGTTGGGAAACATCCCCTAGGGTGGACAAGGCGCTCACACGCTTATCAAAAAAGGTGGCACTGCCGTCTCAGGATACGGCCGCCTTAAAGGAGCCTGCAGATAGAAAGCAGGAGGCTATCCTGAACTCTGTGTATACACACTCAGGTACTATACTGAGACCTGCAATTGCTTCAGCATGGATGTGTAGTGCTGCAGCTGCTTGGTCTGATACCCTGTCAGATAACATTGATTCCCTTGACAGGGATACTATTTTGCTAACCATAGAGCATATTAAAGACGTCGTCTTATATATGAGGGATGCACAGAGGGACATTTGCCGGCTGGCATCTAGAATTAATGCAATGTCCATTTCTGCCAGGAGAGTATTATGGACTCGGCAGTGGACAGGTGATGCTGATTCTAAAAGGCACATGGAAGTTTTGCCTTATAAGGGTGAGGAATTGTTTGGGGATGGTCTCTCAGACTTCGTATCCACAGCAACAGCTGGGAAGTCGACTTTTTTACCTCAGGTTCCCTCACAGCCTAAGAAAGCACCATATTATCAAGTACAGTCCTTTCGGCCTCAGAAAGGCAAGCGGGTCAGAGGCGCGTCCTTTCTGCCCAGAGGCAGGGGTAGAGGGAAAAAGCTGCACCAGACAGCCAGTTCCCAGGAACAAAAATCCTCCCCTGCTTCCACTAAGTCCACCGCATGACACAGGTGGAGCCAGGTGCGGTGGGGACGCGTCTTCGGAACTTCAGCGACCAGTGGGTTCGCTCACAGCTGGATCCCTGGGTTCTACAAGTGGTATCTCAGGGATACAAGCTGGAGTTCGAGGCGTCTCCCCCTCGCCGTTACCTCAAATCAGCCTTGCCAGCTGCTCCCAAGGAAAGGGAGGTAGTACTGGCGGCAATTCACAAGCTGTACCTTCAGCAGGTGATAATCAAAGTTCCCCTCCTTCAACAGGGACGGGGTTACTATTCCACAATGTTTGTGGTACCGAAACCAGACGGTTCGGTGAGACCCATTCTAAATTTGAAATCCTTGAACACTTATATAAGGAAGTTCAAGTTCAAAATGGAATCGCTCAGGGCGTTTATTGCAAGCCTGGAAGAGGGGGATTTTATGGTGTCACTGGACATCAAGGATGCTTACCTACATGTCCCCATTTACCCACCTCACCAGGAGTACCTCAGGTTTGTGGTACAGGACTGTCATTACCAATTCCAGACGTTGCCGTTTGGTCTGTCCACGGCACCGAGGGTATTTACCAAGGTAATGGCCGAAATGATGATACTCCTTCGGAAGAAGGGAGTTATAATTATCCCGTACTTGGATGATCTCCTTATAAAGGCAAGGTCCAAGGAGCAGTTGTTAGTCGGAGTAGCGCTATCTCGGGAAGTGCTACAACAGCACGGCTGGATTCTGAATATCCCAAAGTCGCAGCTGATTCCTACAACGCGTCTGCTGTTCTTGGGCATGATTCTGGACACAGAACAGAAGAAGGTGTTTCTCCCGGAGGAGAAGGCCCAGGAATTGTCATCTCTGGTCAGGGACCTCCTGAAACCAAAACAGGTGTCGGTGCATCACTGCACGCGAGTCCTGAGAAAGATGGTAGCTTCTTACGAAGCAATTCCCTTCGGCAGGTTCCATGCAAGGATCTTTCAGTGGGATCTGTTAGACAAGTGGTCCGGATCGCATCTTCAGATGCATCGGTTGATCACCCTGTCCCCGAGGGCCAGGGTGTCTCTGCTGTGGTGGCTGCAGAGTGCTCATCTTTTCGAGGGCCGCAGATTCGGCATTCAGGACTGGGTCCTGGTGACCACGGATGCAAGCCTCCGAGGTTGGGGGGCAGTCACTCAGGGAAGAAACTTCCAAGGACAGTGGTCGAGTCAGGAGACTTCCCTACACATAAATATTCTGGAACTAAGGGCCATTTACAATGCCCTGGGTCAAGCAGAACCCCTGCTTCAAAACCAACCGGTGCTGATTCAGTCAGACAACATCACGGCGGTCGCCTATGTAAACCGACAGGGCGGCACAAGAAGCAGGATGGCGATGGCAGAAGCCACAAGGATTCTTCGATGGGCGGAGAATCACGTGCTAGCACTGTCAGCAGGCACGACCTCCACCCAGGAGAGTGGGGACTTCATCCAAAAGTCTTCAAGCTGATTGTAAATCGTTGGGAAAGGCCACAGGTGGACATGATGGCGTCCTGCCTCAACAAAAAGCTAAAAAGATATTGCGCCAGGACAAGGGACCCTCAGGCGATAGCGGTGGACGCTCTAGTGACACCGTGGGTGTACCAGTCGGTTTATGTGTTCCCTCCTCTTCCTCTCATACCAAAGGTACTGAGGATAATAAGAAAGAGAGGAGTAAGAACTATACTCATCGTTCCGGAATGGCCAAGAAGAACTTGGTACCCAGTACTACAAGAAATGATCTCAGAGGACCCTTGGCCTCTGCCGCTCCGACAGGACCTGCTACAGCAGGGGCCCTGTCTGTTCCAAGACTTACCACGGCTGCGTTTGATGGCATGGCGGTTGAACGCCGGATCCTAATGGAAAAGGGCATTCCAGATGAAGTCATTCCTATGCTGATTAAAGCTAGGAAGGATGTGACAGCAAAACATTATCACCGCATATGGCGAAAATATGTTGCTTGGTGTGAGGCCAGGAAGGCCCCAACAGAGGAATTTCAGCTGGGTCGATTTCTGCACTTCCTTCAGTCAGGAGTGACTATGGGCCTAAAATTGGGATCCATTAAAGTCCAGATTTCGGCCCTGTCTATTTTCTTTCAAAAAGAACTGGCTTCACTGCCTGAAGTTCAGACGTTTGTTAAGGGAGTGCTGCATATTCAGCCCCCTTTTGTGCCTCCAGTGGCACCTTGGGATCTCAACGTTGTGTTGGATTTCCTAAAATCACATTGGTTTGAGCCACTTCAGACCGTGGAGTTGAAGTATCTCACGTGGAAGGTAGTCATGCTGTTGGCCTTGGCCTCAGCTAGGCGTGTGTCAGAATTGGCAGCTTTGTCCTGTAAAAGCCCATATCTGATTTTCCATATGGACAGGGCAGAATTGAGGACTCGTCCCCAATTTCTCCCAAAGGTGGTATCAGCGTTTCATTTGAACCAACCTATTGTGGTGCCTGCGGCTACTCGGGACTTGGAGGATTCCAAGTTGCTGGACGTAGTCCGGGCCCTGAAAATCTATGTTTCCAGGACGGCTAGAGTCAGAAAAATTGACTCGCTGTTTATCCTGCATGCACCCAACAAGCTGGGTGCTCCTGCTTCAAAGCAGACTATTGCGCGCTGGATCTGTAGCACGATTCAACTTGCACATTCTGCGGCTGGACTGCCGCATCCTAAATCAGTAAAAGCCCATTCCACGAGGAAGGTGGGCTCTTCTTGGGCGGCTGCCCGAGGGGTCTCGGTTTTACAACTTTGCCGAGCTGCTACTTGGTCGGGATCAAACACTTTTACAAAATTCTACAAGTTTGATACCCTGGCTGAGGAGGACCTTGAGTTTGCTCATTCGGTGCTGCAGAGTCATCCGCACTGTCCCGCCCGTTTGGGAGCTTTGGTATAATCCCCATGGTCCTTACGGAGTACCCAGCATCCACTAGGACGTCAGAGAAAATAAGAATTTACTCACCGGTAATTCTATTTCTCGTAGTCCGTAGTGGATGCTGGGAGCCCGTCCCAAGTGCGGACTTTCTGCAATACATGTATATAGTTATTGCTTAACTATAGGGTTATTGTTATGAGCCATCTGTTGAATGAGGCTCAGTTGTTGTTCATACTGTTAACTGGGTATAGTTATCACAAGTTGTACGGTGTGATTGGTGTGGCTGGTATGAGTCTTACCCTGGATTCCAAATCCTTTCCTAGTAATGTCAGCTCTTCCGGGCACAGTTCCCCTAACTGAGGTCTGGAGGAGGGGCATAGAGGGAGGAGCCAGTGCACACCAGATATAGTACCTAATCTTTCTTTTAAGAGTGCCCAGTCTCCTGCGGAACCCGTCTATTCCCCATGGTCCTTACGGAGTACCCAGCATCCACTACGGACTACGAGAAATAGAATTACCGGTGAGTAAATTCTTCTTTTTTCCACTCTCCAACCCCTTGGGTTCCAGAGAAAGGAAACATGGCTCCTTATTGGTCGATCAGTAGCCTGCTATGGGTGCAGCCATTTTTTGTTAGCCCCTGCTGCTTGATAGCCATTGATCTGTGTTATTCTACCCCCCCCCCCCCCTTCCCCTGACCTAGCCCGCTCCTGAGTGAGAGTGATGAGACTGCTGCCGCTGAGCCCCGCAAGGGGCTTAGTTGCGCTCGCCCCCCCCGCCGGCCATGTAACAGCCGGGATCCCACTGTCGGTCACATAAACCCAACCCATTTATTCTGTAACCAGGATGTCTGTACAACCACTTCAGCTCAGTTATTCAAGGATAAAGAGACTGTGGACGGTATTCAATTATTTTCACCACTTTCACACCTGTTCTGTTTCTGCTGACGGTGGTGGTATTATAATTTCAGCTCGCTACACTTGGGGTAGTGAGGGGCGCCCTAACCCTTTACGCAGCTAAGCCTGATTACTATGGTGGTCATTCCGAGTTGATCGCTAGCTGCATTCATTCGCTGTGCAGCGATGATGCAAAAAAAGGCACTTCTGAGCATGCGGCGCAATGCGCACGCGCTACATACTATTACTACGAACTATGTAGTTTCACACAGGGTCTAGCGAAGCATTTCAGTCGCACTGGTGGCCGCAGAGTGATTGACATGGAGTGGGCGTTTCTGGGTGTCAACTGACCGTTTTCAGGGAGTGTTCTGAAAAACGCAGGCGTGCCAGGAAAAACGCAGGCGTGGCTGGGCGAACGCTGGGCGGGTGTGTGACGTCAAATCCGGAATTGAATAGTCTGAAGTGATCCAATGCACATATAGCATTGTATTTAGAGAGGCATGGATGGGTCAGCATTAGGAGGGATTGCTGACTCCAGAGTGCCATTGGAGAAGTTAGGGGTGTCTCCAGGTAAGCTGGCTCTCAGATACTGTAGGAGCTATTATCATGTGGCCTTACACTGGGCAATTAGACCCAGACATATTTGTATAACTCTTCCCTTACTGCTGCTCTTGACTCTGTGGCCCCCCTCTCATCTGTCCCCCTCCGCCGCTCCAAACCTCAACCCTGGCACACCAAACTCACACGATTCCTACAAAAATGTTCACGGTCTGCAGAACGCTCCTGGAGGAGATCCCACTCTCTGGCGGACTTTCTCCATTTCAAGTTTATCCTCTCTTCCTATAGCTCTGCTCTTTCTCTAGCCAAGCAATCCTTTTTCCAAACACTCATCTCTTCTCAGTCCTCCAGTCCACGCCGACTCTTTGAAACTTTCAACACTCTCCTTCGCCCCCCTCCTCCTCCCCTCCCCTCTTCCCTCACTCCCACTGACTTTGCCTCCTTCTTCATCTCCAAAATTGAGGATATTCAAAATTACATCTCCTCCCGTCACCCCTCTGCTGCCCCCCTGCACCCACCATCCCTCCCGTCCATCTATCCCACTCTGTCCTGCTTCCGTCCCACCTCAGACAAGGAAGTCCACTCCCTCATCTTATCCTCTCCCCCCACAACCTGCCACTTGGACCCCCTCCCCTCCCGTCTTCTCCGCTCCCTCCCCCCCTCTGCATGCTCCCACCTTGCTCACCTCTTTAACCTATCGCTCTCTACTGGCATCTTTCCCTCACCATTCAAACATGCTCTGGTGTCCCCTATTCTCAAAAAAGCCAACCTCGACCCTTCATCACTCACTAGCTACCGCCCCATCTCTCTTCTCCCTTTCGCCTCCAAACTACTTGAACGACTGGTCTACAGCCGTCTCACAAGCTACCTCTCTGACCACTCCATCCTTGATCCACTATAATCTGGCTTTCGCCCACTCCACTCCACCGAGACTGCCCTGGTGAAAGTCACCAGTGACCTGCTTTCGGCCAAATCCAAGGGCCACTTCTCTGTGCTCATCCTTCTGGACCTCTCTGCTGCCTTTGACACCGTGGATCACCCTCTCCTCCTCCGCACACTCCAAAATGTTGGCCTCTCTAGCACCGTCCTTGACTGGTTTACCTCATACCTCACTAACCGCTCCTTCTCTGTGTCTGCCTCCGGAACCACCTCACACCCTTCCATCCTTCCTGTTGGTGTCCCTCAGGGTTCTGTCCTAGGCCCCCTTCTGTTCTCCCTCTACACCTCTTCCCTGGGTGCGCTCATTAACTCCTTTGGCCTTCAATACCACCTCTATGCTGATGACACACAACTCTACCTCTCCTCTCCTGATCTGTCCCCCTCTGTCCTCTCTCAGGTCTCCAGCTGCCTCTCTGCCATCTCCTCCTGGATGTCTGAGCGCTCTCTGAAGCTCAACATGGATAAAACTGAACTTATTATCTTTCCCCCAGCCAGAGCAACACCCCCTACAAACATCTCTATCACTGTTGACAACACTATCATCTCCCCCGTTCCCCAACTCCGCTGCCTGGGCGTCACTCTTGACTCCTCCCTCTCCTTTGCACCCTACATCCAAGCTCTGGCGCAATCTTGTCGGTTCCAGCTACGCAACATTGCTCGCATCAGGCCATTTCTCTCCCAGAGTGCAACTAAACTAATCATCCACTCACTGGTCATCTCACGACTTGACTACTGCAATGTGCTCCTCACTGGCCTCACTTGCTCCCACATCGCTCCCCTCCAATCTGTCCTCAACTCTGCAGCTAGGCTCATCTTCCTCTCCCGCCGCACCACTTCTGCCACTCCCCTTCAACAAAATCTACACTGGCTCCCATTCCCCTACAGAATCCTCTTCAAACTCCTCACCCTCACATACAAGGCCATCTCTAATTCCACTGCTCCCTACATCTCCAACCTCCTCTCCCTTCATACTCCCTCCCGCCCACTACGGTCGGCTGATGACCGTCGCCTCTCCTCTGCCTTGGTCACTGCTTCCCATGCACGAGTTCAGGATTTTGCCCGTGCTGCACCCCTTCATTGGAATGCGCTCCCCCGCTCCATTAGACTCTCCCCGACCTTGCAAAGCTTCAAACGGGCATTGAAAACCCACCTATTCATCAAAACGTACCCCTCCAATGCATAACCTAGTCCTTAGGTTGCTCCTCCATCCCCCTGCCCCATGCCTTGGACATCTCTGCTTTGCTCGCATACCACCATCAGGCTTACCTGCTTGCACCTCATGTCATCTGTCTGTTGCCCCTCCCCACTAGATTGTTAGCTCTCTTTAGAGCAGGGCCCTCTTTCCTCTTGTCTAAACCCTCTTCTTGACACATTTCACTCAGCGACCATCTTTACCTGCTTTCTCTCCTGCTGGTAAAGGCTCATCTCTATCTATGGCCGCCAGCCCCAAGTAGTACAATGATTACTCCTTCGCTACTTACATCTAAGCTGTATTATGTTTTGAGAATTGTGTTGCTCTTTGTTACCTGCACTCCATTTTTGTTATCTATTGTTATGCTAAGTTTTGTCTCCCTGTACTGTCCTTTGTACGGCGCTGCGAAACACTTGTGGCGCCCTATAAATTAAATGTAATAATAATAATAATAACTATTTATGGGGTGGGTGTGGGGTGCGGTGGCCCCTATGTTGGTATGGCTGGGCGGCTTCAGGTCGGCACACCCTAACACTTTATTGGCACTTATTATTTTTTCTATCACTTTGTATATATGTTTGTAATATTTTAATCACACTTCACTTACATAGCACTTATGTGCTTCTTATTAACCCCTAATTTTCACCTGTGTGCTGACCTGGGGTAGCCGACCTGTGCCGACGTGATGGGGTCCTGCACCCCGGACCCATACCTAGTATTAGGGACCCCCAGTGACGGAGACGCCTTGCCAATCGGCCTGGGGGCTTAACCCTATATCTGCAGATATACGTAACTAAGAGCTCCGTATTATCTGATTATTATGTAGTATTATTTTTCACTCAGTGTGTGCATTAGGGAACACAAATTGTTTTTTCTTAGTCTGAAGTGATCGCAAGCTACTCTGAAACCGTACAAAAAAACTTTGTAGACGCTCTGCGATCCTTTCGTTCGCACTTCTGCCAAGCTAAAATACACTCCCAGTGGGCGGCGGCTTAGCGTTTGCACAGCTGCTAAAAACTGCTAGCGAGCGATCAACTCGGAATGACCACCTATGTGCGATAACGGGAATGTATCATTTGAATACCACCTTGTAAATGCATGTAAATAAATCTTGCAATAATATGCATTAACACTCTTCACAGGATTTAAGTTCAGTAGAGAGAAACTCTTCCAAATGACATTTAATAGATATGTCCTAATGTATTCAAATAAACACAATGGGGGTCATTTCGACCTGGTCGCACGCAGGCTATTTTTAGCACTGCTGTGACCAGGTAATCGCCGCCTACAGGGGAGGGAATTAGGGGTGTGCAGGGGAGCGATCGCTTGTGCAGAGAGCTGCACAAACAAAAAGTTTGTGCACTCGCTGCACAGCTCAAAACTTACTCAGGCGCTGCGATGGATCTTCTTGTAGCTGACGTCAGGATCCCTCCCTGCTGACATCCGGACACGCCTGCGTTTTCTTCAGCACTCCCAGAAAACGGTCAGTTGACACCCCCGGCCGGCCTCTTCCTGTCAATCTTCTTGCGTTCGTTGCTGCGAACGCAATCTTCTGTATTCTCGTCGCTGCCCAGCGGCGACTGTCGCCGGGCAACAACGCACCTGCGCATTGCGGTCGCAGTGCAGACCCATTCGCACTGCTGCGAACAACTGCAGCGTGCGATCGGGTCGGAATGACCCCCTATGTCTTTCAGTCTACATACCACTATAGGACTAATGTCATATTATCACTTATTAATGGTGAGGCATACTTGCCGGCCCTCCCCAAAAGGCCAGAAGGCTCCCGAAAATCGGGTTGCACACCCGCTGTCCCCCCATAGAAAGGCAGAGAATCTCTCACATCGCCCTCCAAATGAAACCGAAGAG